>NC_066244.1:6324035-6647402 GCF_024542735.1 Bombus huntii
CATTGAACAGGACGCAATAAATGACAACAAATACTTTAAATAAATAAATACATAAGTATATTTGAAACATTCATTCCTGTTACACGATGAAGGAATTAACGTAGTAATTTTCTTTCATTCTTTTTTCAATTCAGTAATTAGCTTTCATAATTCAAACTCAACTATTAATAATCCGATTCGTAAAGCAAACATAATCGCTAGATCATTATTGGTTAAGTTAACACACTGTTGACAAACCATAAATATATTTGTGCTTGTTCACATATCAATTTACGCAATTATCAAGGTATAAAATTACAGAAATTATCATAGTAATATTATTCGCTACATCGACCAGCGTTGAATATTATTGGATAATATTTGCTGGATAAATTATGTACAAAAGTGCAAAAGTAAAATAATTCCATCGGGTTAAAATAATCCTAAAATTCAGTATCTTTCCAATAATTGTCATCAATACTATAAACAGTCATCGACGGACTTTTAGTTACGTAAAAGCACGCGTAATGTTTTATCTTTTTTTTCGCGGCGAGTCTCTCCTATGGCATCGCAAATAAAAGTACGCGAATTCCCCGGGGCTCCCGGGACGCCTATTTTTAATGGGGAACCGTATTTAGACACCTGTCAGGGAATTCTGTGTGGAATGCCAGAGCGGAGGTGCACGCGGTTCAGGAAACACGGGTGCAGAGGCGAGAAGTAGAATATACGAGCGAGAAGAGGGAGAAATGTGCGAAGAAGACGCGACGCATTACATAATAGTTGGCAGTTGGCATAGTTCTCGAGCACGGTCGCTTATTCACGCATGGAACTCGCACGAGAGTCACTAGGCGACAAGGCTAAGGGCGCGTTCACACGCTGCCGGTATGGCGAGCAAAATGAATTTCTGCTCGAAGGATCTTCAACCGCCAGAACCACGATATCGATATAATACCACGCTTGGAATTACACGGCGATAAAATAAATTAACTCTCGGCTTTAAACTAAAAATATAATAGAAAATATGACGTCGTATATAAAAATGTGATATTTAAAACTTGTTATCCAGTCCAAAGACACAAAGCGTTTAGAAATAGATGACGAATCCACGAAATTTTCATGAAAAACTCGTTTCTAAAACGTGATTTCTAAAATATGGTTGTGTCAAATATGATGCCGATACTTTCGAGAGAGCGATCAATATTTTTGATATAAATATCTTTCAGCAGAATGTTATAGGCGAATTTAATAATAATAATAAAAAAAAGACAGTTTTGATAACATGTATGTAATTCGTTGACGACTGGATTTTAAAATTGCTCTCATGTGAGATGAAAAATGTGACTTATCGTGTTTTTCGCTTGTGGTTTTCAAATAATATTTCTAGAGGAGAGCATAAAATATCCTCTGTGTGGTATAAAACGTAAATTGTTTTGCATAAATTGCATGTGCTTTTTCTATGGTTATTACGCTCGTATGAAATACGTAGTTGTGTTAAAGTAACGATATTGCGTACGTGCTTGGCATAGTGGTATGATGCATCTAGTGCAGTAATTTCCTTTCTCAATATCTGAATGTTATGACACTCTTATGAAACTTTTAAATTATAAAATATTTTATTCTTTATCTAAAACATTACATAGTTTTAGAGTAGAAATAATTTCAATTTAAGCATTTTGATATGACGTGATTCGATCATTAACAGTAATGTTATTACTGAAGTTATATGGCTTTGCATATCGATATATATACATTGCGATACAAGTTAATTAATAAAATAAACAAGTAAAAGGAAGATTACTTTATGTAATCTGTTTTACATAATCTGTTTTATATAATCTATTCATTATTGCAGAACTTCCGCGACTTTATTCATCGATACCCGTCATCGATATCATATATTATTTACGTTAATTCGTTTTCGAATAAAAGAACAAAACGGTGATTGCTATTCATCGTTTCTGATAAACATAAAAGATACGTTTCGAAGTAGAAGTCAAATCCATTTCATTATTAATTACTTAGTCCGCTGTAAACTCTATTCCACGAACACTACGATAACGTCAATGCAACTTATCCAGCTATCGATATCCCATTTGCCTGAACATTCTGAGCTTAACTGGCAATCTTCTCGCTTCTGCTATTAAAATGACTGGAGCACGCACTGAAAGGTCGTTTATATGGACGATGCTTTAACATGAGCCGTCGGCAATACATGTGAGACGCGTTACACGCGAATACTCGCTGCAAACCGCACAGGGACAAACGAACGGACGTTAGATGAAAGGAGCGTGTGCATTTAGACGCGTGGGATCTGTCTGAGACTGCACCTTCGATACCGCGTGAGGATACACGAGTGTAATCAATTCTACGAGAGAAATGTACACCATGATCCATAAGTATTATATTTGGACATTTCCACGTTATTGCAATTAAATAAAATACTTATATGCATGCATATTGCGTGTTTTATATAAAACATCTTGGAATATCATTAGCGATGTAATGAGACACGATTACGAGGATTATATTGGTTAAATTTGAAATCAATCAGAGGATATCTATCGTATATCTATATTGGGTTGTTTTAAAGGTCTATAGCTTCTTCATTATGAATTTTTATCAAATAATGTAACTTTCGAACACAGATACTAATTTTAATGGGATATTAAATAGATTTAAGAAGAAACATAAAAAATTCAGTAATGAAACACAGGATCTTTCCATAAGAAATAAGCACGGAACTAGAACGATGCAGGCAATGACGTTCCTTGTTTTAGTTTAAATCTGATTCGACTTATGGCGAAAAGTACAGAATTAAGGGCAGAGAAACGTCGTATTGTAACTTTAAAAGTATCAACATTTTGATCGAACTGCACGTAGTGTCAAAATGCTTATAAACGATAGCGAATATACGACCATGAAGCACAACCTCGTTTCTTTCACCCAGTTTTCGCGATTTCAAACCTGATTCCTGGCTCGAGCCTATCGAACGATATCGTTCCAGTTAATCTCATTCGAAGCTACTCTACTAAGCATCCTCGACAATTTGATCGTTATGGAGCTTGTCGGTGCCCCTTCGATCGTTTTAGAAGACGAAGATTTTATCTTCAAAACCGGTTTTCTCATGGCAGGGCGCAAGAATAATAAATCTTCGTGGAAAGTAATTTTCATTCATCCGGTAATACACTGAGTGAATTTTAGTCAACGTTACAGGCTTCTCGTTTCCCGGTAATTGTCAGTTCGATAATTTCATTTCAACGATTCGATAATTTCGTTTCGACGGGTCCGAATTAATTTCGTTATTCGCGAACCTTTCGCGAAAAATGCTTGTCCTCTCGACGGTGGAACGAAATTTAATAAATTTTCGTCCGTGGCATTCGATTGTAACTGATTTTCGACGATGATTGATTTCCATGTGGATAGTGTACGTTCATGGTGTTGAGTCGTTTATGTGAAGATGAAATAATATTTATATTTTACATTTTCTCAATCGAATTTGAAGTGAACTATCCGATGTTCAAAAATTAACGATGGATAAAAATAATTATTCGAAGTAATTCTGTAAAGTTATAGGTCAAGTTGACACATTCAACCACTCAGTATACGTAAATCTATCACAACGAATTCCTGAAGTTGTAAGAAGTTATTTAATTATTTCAATTTTTCTTCGTCCTTGTATCCTGAATTAATTTCATCGAAAGCCGTACTTAGTTATTTGAAGGTAAAATAACTTCTTCTTTTTAGCTATTTATATTCCTTACTTTTCTCTATGGAGTTATTTTTATGTAATCGTCGTCGTGTGGGACAAGTCATACATTTTCTTTGGGACATATCGATACTCGAAAAGAATACACATATGAACCTAATTCCCCATACCTCGTTGTAAATAGATTGATTTGAAAATTTTATCTATGCAGCGATAAAGATGATTCATTTCTGGTTGTCTCATATCCATGTTCTCAAAACCAAATTAAATAATAATTACAATGCCAATCATAATAGGAATCGTACCAATAAGATTCACGGTATCCACTTGCTCCATACTGAAGTAAGTCCGTCTATTTTTACTGTGTTAATATATTAAATTAACGTTGTTCATTCTTACAATATTATAATGTATAATCGTTCAAACTGAATTTGAAACATATTTTTCAAATTCAAATTCAAATTTTGTTGTAATTCAACAAAATTTGTAAATCAAACTAGAATTCTAGTATATTTTTAATTAAAATTTCGAGTAACGATCATTAAGAGTTTTGTTTCGCGCAGAAACAAAAAGAAGCGAAGAAGAAGGGATACAAGCGGCTGGGAAGAATCAGCGGAGTGGCTCCAATTTTACAAGCTTACCGGCCGCAAAGACGTCGAAACGGGTACCGTCTAATAGCGCGTAATCGATAATAATCGAATATCGGAGCGAGGCTTGAAACGAGGCGGCGCGCCAAAGTGGCCGGTATAAATAATTTAATCTCCCTCGTGTACTGGCCAGAGGTTGCCGATCCCTCTGACTTCACCAACGCGGATCGTCTGCAAAGGAAACGTGCAAACGTTGCGCGCTCCTACTTGTACATACAACTTGTACGCACGTGGGAATAAGCGTACCGAAAATATCTTCACTTTACAACCCCTTTGTCCCCCCCCCCCTTCTAGAGTCCCTTCTGAACTATCAACCTTCTTGGTTGCCTGTCTTCTCTCTGCTTTTCTTGGCTCCTGTCTATCGTAATGGAGGACTTCCTCCTCTTTTGTGTTACGTTAAATTATGCGTTCGAGAATTGAGAAGTTCCAATTATGGACAATTTTCGGAGTTTCAGTTTCGTTAAGGTTAGTTTAATTCAGTATCCACGTATCCCCCAAGGAAAAAAGTTATCATACTCGAGATGGTTTCGTTGGAAGTGGTTTATTAAATAATTCTGCGTCGTTGGCCCAGTGGAATAAGTATCGGAGATACGACGATTTTTCCTGATACCGATGAGAACTTTGATATAATAAATTTCAATAACTACTTCGTGTCTTTATGCGTGTTAAAACATGTTAAGTGTTTATGATCGTTCGACATAAAGTCTGCAGTGTTTGTATGAATTAACAGTACTATCGATAATGAATGAAATAAAAATCGAACAAATATTACGTGTATTTTGCAAATTTTTGTACCTTTGAATCTTCCGTAAATACATAATTAAAATACATCTGATTTTTCAGCGAAGATATTGTAGACAGAAAGCCATTAAGAATGTGATAATAGAAATGTTCAAACACTGTTAAAAGTTTCTGTTCGTGTATATAAATACGCGAATTACGTAATATGTAAATTTATGTTATCGAAGAAAGTATCAAAGGAAGGAGGTCGATTTATATGCAGCTTTGCTTTCACGCAAACTGCTAAACATGATCTCGACGTTCGACGCGCCATTATACGCGACCGATCTTCGATACTTGATATTCAGAAGTGAATCTAAGAGTTTCTGCTCGGCGATTTGCATTTTGCCAGCGTAACTCTGGGTGATTTATAAGTTTGTCGCAATACCGTAGACACTCGAGTATAAAGTTCCATTGATTTCACCAATTGTATCGAAGCAGACGTTCTTTGAACAAATGTACTAGTGTCTCGAATGTAACATCAGCTCGAATGTCAAGACATCAGCAAGAATATTCAACATCCATAATATCCCATGAAAAATTAATAAGTATATATAATTAGTAAAACGTTTCCCAAGTCACATCGATCAGCTCCATAATTTGAAAGGTGATGATGTTACAAACATGGTTCCTTAAATTTACCTTACAATTTACCATTAATTATGACAACTTCTTGCTACGAATGAGCTTCTCAAACTATTTGTTTCTTGGGAACTCGATATTGATATTAATAAAAAAATATGCAGAGTATTGGTCAGTTTGATTTCTGGGAGACTCGAGCAAAAAATTGCAAGATCGTCATATTGCAAGACGGCAATCATCGAAAAATAGTGATCGTCCAAATACGTTTCAGAAATCGATGAAAGAAGAGGGAGGAACGAAAGTATGATTTACCAGTGCCTGTATTAGCGTGAAACTATCGAAAATTGTCTGGATATTCCGTACAGAACGTGGTATATACAACCAGAACTGGGCAGTACTTGTTCAGTAGCGTATAGGTATAGCGACAGCTGGGTGGTACTTCCTATAAAGAGAGTGGAATATCGTGCTAACACAGGTATTAATTCTGGATAGAGGCCAGAAGCTCAGCAAAGACTGTTGGAAGCCTGGTACACGGCCAACCACTGTCCGATTAATTATATTTTACGATTTAACCGGCGATCCACGCTTCCTATTCTCGCGTGAAAAAGAACGTAGCTATATAGACGAACGAGGCGTTCGACAGAGTTCTACCTTTCTAACCAGGAATTATCAATGGGACTGTGCTTTCGACGGGATTAGAGAGTAATCCTCGAATTTAGAAAGTCGAACACCATTCAAGGGAAATAACGCAAGAAATTGCATTGCAGGTATTGAGTTGTGACTAGCGCGAGTTTAATCAATTTTCTGGCGTGTGTTATGGTTACAGGATTAAACTATGGTTATCTGATTTAAGAAATTGTATTTGATTATGTTAGATTATAGGGCATATTCGTTCGTTTGTCATTTTAGGTCAAATTATTTATTTATCTTTCTTTTTATAAAGTGCATCAATAATTCAAGAATACACGAGATCGATTATAAGGTTGAATTGGTAGTTAATAACAGAGCATACTTGTCGTTTTGATGGATTTCACATGGATCCTTCTTTACAATTGCAGACGATACGCGGATACTTTTCACGAAATTGATGTCGATTTTTATTTACGTAGAAATATGGGAACATATAACTATTTGTTTTCCTAAATATCATTTCAATTGAGATCGTCTACGTAAGAATCGTTGAAGCGTGACTCTTAAAAACTTATTTTTACAAGTATGTCGAAATATTTTCGTATAAAATTCTATGAGTAATTCTCGGAGTAATAAAGATGAAATATAAATTAAATATTTTTAATCGAGAATAATTGATACAATCCTTAGAAACTCAAGTGAAAAGATTTTGCAGAAGGATGACACTGTAACAAGTGCATATTATAAAGTGGAAGATCAAATTTTTTGCAAACCGTTTTCTCGCCAGTAAATTTAACAGAGAGAGTCAGATAAAACTCTTTCTAGCGTGTCAGAGCAAAATTCTGTTTTTTAACGAACTGTAGGTAAAGTGAGGTACAAAATCGAGAACGTGTCTGTGAACGCGAGAGGAAACGAGTTGGAATTTTGTAGGTCAGAAAGAAAATGGAAGAAGAAAGAGAGATGAAAAAGAGAGAGAGAGAGAGAGAATACCGACGTCGTAAAACAAAGGTCCTGGTCTGACCTGACTAGCTTAGTAATTGCCTAGATTCTTGGTTTTCTCTCCTGTTCTTTGTCAATGGTCCATTTGCCGGCATCTATATCAATTAAGGCTTGCGTCAACAGATCGATTTCCAACCTCCGCGAATTAACATTCTTAATTTGTTATTTCCAGAATTACAAAGCTACATTAAAATAGTAAAATCGTCAGAAAATTAAACACGTATATAAATACATACGTTTAACGTAAATTATTAAAGTAGAAATATTTTTTGTCGTAATAAGACAATTTGTTTAAATCTCTGTTTTCTGTAAAAGCTGCTGCCACCCCAACAGAATTTGTATACTCCAATCTTACGTTTGTTCTGACAAACAAAAGGGCTTCTACTGTCATAAAAAAAACTGTAGTACAGAATTAATACGAGAAATAACGCGTATCGGCGACGACTTTTTCGTGCTGCCTTCGATATTGACAAATCTTTTAACGATAGAAAAAAGCAATTGGGTTAGAATTACAGCTGATAGTATTTAAGATAAAGAGAAGGTTAACAATGTTAAGCTTAAGAATGGAACCTTTAACCCATATCACCATATCTCCATTCTTCCATACATATTCCACACTAAAAAGAAAAAGCAACTACTGAGAAGGAATAAAAATCATCAAATACATAATCATCGACGTATTTTCTCTTCTCTTCGAACGTTAAATCGGGAAGATAACTTCAGCCGTGGAAATAATACCTTAGGCAAAATCAATCAGTGCTGGCGGACAGATTAAAGCAAATACACTAATCTCGAGAGGAAATCTCTTTTACAGAAGGAAAATTGTATGGTAACGCGTTTCACTGGTAGCAAACACTCAACCTGAATACATTCAGAGACGCGGAAACCGCCTTGCTCCGGCTCCTTTTTAAGGAAAAAGTCACCGACCGCTTAACTACTGGCAAACGGGAGGATCTTTTGCCAGTCTTCGTCGTTTCGCGATTCTCACAGAGCCTGTTTTACCTTCATCCCGTGCACGATGCACACCGTTCAACATCAACCGGTATTATACGGTGTAGAGGAGGTCCCTCATTGTGGACGGGTGTTTATGGGTAGCTTTTATGCTGGTCGGCAACGAGCGTGTTCAAAGCGCAGAATAATGCCAGGCGTTGATGCGTTTAGACTTTCTTTTTCTTCCTTACGACCGGTCTAACATTGCATTAACAGTCGTTTAGAACTCTTAGATCCCCTCCTCCTTCTCTCCTTCGATAGCCCTCGAATACGGTCATTTATTAACATTTTATTTCGTTAAGTAACAGACCGCGCATCACTGTAATTCAGTTGCTACGCTATGGCTACTTTCTAGTAAGCGATCTGTATTTAAATGGAGCATGTTTAGCGATTGCTGCATTATGTAGTTCGTGCGAGTATTTCGCTGATATTTCTGTGAAACAGACTATAAATGTTTAATAATTATGAATGGACTATAAATGTCTATGCATAATTTTATAGAAAATTCTAGCTGTACGTTAGATAATCTGATTGTGATGATATTAAATATTCGTTACTTTTTAGGAATATACCAGATCGAGAAACTCTGGTACTTTTGTTTGTCCTCGAAAGAAAAGAAATCAAGTGTTTTAACTTTTCTATTAATCAGCTCTCGATATAATATTCATCGTTAATCATAGTTATCTTCTCCGTATTTGACAATTTACTTATTCCATGAATTTATGTATCTACAGAATTTTTCATTTTCCTCTTTAACATTCTAACACTGCTTCTAAGAATTAATTTAACTCAAAAACTCCAAAACACCTTTATGAAGGGAGTATCTGAATCATTTTCAGATAAACGTAAGTGCTTTCTTCGAGTGCTTTCTTCGAGCGTTTTCTACGAGAAGTCACTTTAACCCGCGCCGTATATTTAAACCGCAAGGCTACGTGCTAAGACGTCTCCGCCGCTCGCCAGAATTTTCCTCACTCCGCGTTTCCATTTCATCCAAGTATCTCGGACCTGACCTGTCTCATCTGTACTCGCCGAGTCAAATTAGAACGTCTCTTCGTATTTTCACGTACCTACGCTATCACGCACACGTGCACCCGCTAATTGCGTATACACGTGCGTTTCTACTGTCATTCTTCTCGTTCGCATGCACAATACGCGTATTAGCTAGTTACGCAACTAACAGCTACGATATGTGGGTCGGTAGTAACGTTGTCGCAGACGTAATGAAACGAGACTCTAAACGCGTGCAAATACGCGCTACGATCACACACGTAGGCATCATTCAACTGGAAACTAATCGAAACCGGAGCGTCATTTGTGTACCTGGACGAAACACGCATCGTGCGTGCGTGACCAAGGCAGAATACACCTGAAGAGGATCCACGACACCAGAGAAGTTTGCAGTGCTGAAATATGGTACAACGTAACAGGAATTTGATTTAAAAGTTTAACACTAGTGATTTTAGTGATATTAAAGTATTACATACTTGTTAAAATCATAAATTTGTCAATTAAATTTGTCAGTTGTTAAAAGTCATAAAAGTCGAAATTTGATAGTCAATTGGTATCGTTGGATGGTAGGTGATCCATAAAACTAGGGGAAAAGTATGGATCATAAAATAAGTATTTACATTAATTAAAAAATGTATCTATTATAATAATTAAACGTTGTAGGACTATACGTTCAGGATATCGCAACATCTTGCAATTAAAAAAATCATAGTAATTGGAAGTATTTTATGTTGTTTATTATTAATTGAAAGAAATACGAGAAATTTTCCACGTTCTCAGAAACTTTTATAATTAACTTGCAAGGCCTTCCTTTACACATGGGCATCGTATTACGTTAACGATCGTTAAGAGAATAATTCCATGAATACCATAAAACTCTGGATCCGTGCATTTGCATGTAGTTAACTAGTAAACTAACATTCGTCGCTAATTTCTGCATTTCACTATCCTCTATTATATGTTAACAAATAACTATTCACGTAACGTTTGTTTCCATATTGTAAGACTTTATATACGTTTCACAAATATATTTTTCCTTAATAAACTATCGTGAGTTTTAATTTATGTTCTGTACCTAACTTCGTATATATGATGTTGAAATACGTATCAATTTGGATCTAAAAGCTAGTCAATGAACGTATTAAAAAGATGAGAATGAAAATTGCAAAGCCATGAATTATACACTGTTAAAGGCATTTATATAATACCAAGTCATTTGTGAGGAAAGATAGAAAGAAGATGAAATGAATCGCGGAAAATGATTGTATGTTAAAGATATTTGTTCGAGAAATAAGAATTCCGTCCAAGTAATGAAAACGTTGAACGAACTTCAGAGTTAAGGTTTTATTCCAGAAGAAAAATATTTTGTTCAGAGAAGAGTTCTAAATCTTTAAAGCAATTATTTTCAGATTAAAAACGTTGAAAGAATTTTATATTAAGTGGTAAAAATATTCGATTCGAGAAATAATTCTGTATCTTTAAAATAATTATATTTTGATTGGAAACACTGAACCAATACTTAATAAATTGATATGAAAACAACACAACTTTCCCGCTTCTATAGTATAACCTGATATTAATTAATGAATTATTTATAAATTAAAAATAGGAAGTACCTTGTAGTTACAGGACTGTGCGTAAAGGAATTGACAAGATTGAAAAACGCTTTTATTTAAGCATACGCACTGCATCAGCGGAATGAACAGTAATATGAGATTGGTAGAACGTTACGTTTCATTGATTCATTATGTTGAGTCTCGAAGGAATGATACGAGATAGATACAGTCTACAGTAATAAGATAATGTCCGTTATTCGGGATCAACTGTAATAACTTCGTTGGAATTCCCATGGCTATTAAATAATGAAATTAACGTAAGTGCAATAGAACATCAACCTCGATGACTAAGAAGAAATCCGATTCACAGTTTCAAATACGCGTGGATATATAATTTTCTTTAGAATTCCAGCTTCAAAGCGTGATAATCTCTGTGCTGTTACTGAAACATACCGAGTGTTTGCAATTATTGTACGACTGGAATTTTCATAAATAAGATACAATCACATCTTTTAATACTCTTTTTATTCGCGTAAAAAATGTTTGAAATGTTGATCATGTTATTACATACAGAGTTATACTCTTCGAATTGTATTATTAATACAATAACGAAAGATTCGTAAATTCTTGAAAGTTATTGTCCGTAACGTTATCAATGTTCAATTCATGTAGTTGATCAGATACTGAGCGGTCTAAATACAAGTGGGAGAAAAAGATAGGAATCGAGACTTGTAGTTAATATACGCTAACGTGACTAATTCTCAAAGTCGTTTCATCATGCATATTATTTTGCATTCTCGACTTATGATCTCAAAATGAATATTACCTCTCCAGTCGTACCGCAAAAACATAATCGTAAAATCTATACGAATATAACGAAGCAAACGACGAAGAAGAAACACTCTCATGGAAAAAAAATCAATTTGCAAACCAATCAAAGTTCTGAATCGTATGAAGCTTGCAAGCACATTAAAAGAAAGCAGCCTCGAGTAGGTACTAGCACGAACGAAGAGATAACTTCATTTTTCGTTATTTGCATACATTGCATATTATGCTGCTCATTTTGTTTCATTTCCAAGCGAACTGAAATTAATATGCGTCGTCGGTACAATGATACCGAATACCATTACTTTTGTACAAATAATTTTATTGTTCGGCCAAAGATTTACGAGCGGGCTGAGGACGCGTTTTATTTTTTATCCGAGCTGTACCACCGCACCGGTTAGGTCGGCTGGTCCACTGGGTGAACGAATGATAGGTATCTGCGAACCCAGATCGATGATAGTGACGAATTAGTACCGCCCCAAGAATTTATAAAAAGAACAATTTTTTTCGCTCTTTTACTCCAGACGTTTCATCTCAAAGAACGATCATTTCAAATGAGACAAAGCAATTAAATTTCCTCTGTTTCGAATGTTATTCATTTTTGGCAAATATCTCACTCCTGTCGATAGTAATGCACCTCTGATTAATGGAATAAAAACAATATCTTTATTGCCATGGGGCCTGCCATTATTTACTATCAAACGAAAACATAGAAAATCACTAAGAAAAATTCGACGAATGAAATTTCAAGAATTTTTCCAATAATGGTATAGATGATAATAATTAAAGCGTCCGAATAAATTAGAGCTCGACATATCGAAGATTAACAATTTTGAAGAGTTCGTTTGGAAGTTTCATCATCGCTAAAAAAATGTCTAAAAACAGTACACGTGGATAATCAGTTTCTCAGTTATTTTCAGCAACTATACGAGCAGGAAAGAATCGAGTCCAGCTGCTGAAACGAGTTTTACAACTGGTGCGATAAAAAGTACAGGTAAACGACATACGCGCGTTTTACTACGAGGCGTGAATGTTAACTACAAATCTGAAAAAAAGAACGTTAGATCTTAGAAGGATAAAACAATCTGATAAAAGAGAGCAACACGAAAATAACAAAGTCGTAAAATGTGGCTTGAAATTCGAACAAGGCACTGGCTAAGCTGGAAAAAAAATAAGTTTCTGAACTGCTAATACAAATGAAAACGATATCGGTATAACGGTGACAGTGCACGTTGCCGATCGTCCATGTCAATGCACCGAAAAGAAAACTGCAATCGACGGATCGAACAAGTACATCGTGTTAATGTAAACGAGCATTACGTAAATCAAAGAACGACGGATGAACCTAACGATACCAGAGCGTCCATTAAAAAAGGATCTCAAGCTTAATGATCAGGCTGGTTCGATCGCCAATGAGATCGACCTTGATCTCTTGCACATATACGCGAAGTATTCATAGATAGCCTCGATTATTGAGGTCGTCTTCTATGAACCGCTTGGAACTGTACATTTACGTAATCCCCTTTGTCTAACGCCGCATGAATGGAGATACTTTCCTACAATGCCGATTTAAATGGGGTCTTGGGAATTTGCTTTAAATCAAATTGTTCTGGTTATATAGAAACTACGTTTAAGGTTGAAATTATATTTTCACTTGTGATTTCAATTGCGAGTGATTAGATAGCATACGAGTGAAATAAATTGAGCGATTACTTCTAACGAGTAATTAATTATATAAATCACTCGGTGGGAAGATTCTAGGAAATGAATTTCTTTCTTTTACTATATCGAACCTGTTATATCGCCTGTTGAGATAAGAAAAATTACGTGCAAGTAATTACGATTAGTAATATCCTCGTCGCGCAGAAAGATAAAAGTAAACAAAACTCATCGAAGATATGAAACGCCAAAACGTCACGGTTGCTTATTGCGAACTACACTATCGCTCATTGACGGGATGCAAACAAAGTTCATTCATATTCTCGCGCCTATATTAATAATTCTGAAAACCGTAGTCAATTAGCATTTTCTTCCTTTATATATATATCTACTCGTCTTTTTCCCGCGAGTTCGAGTAATATTAAATTCGTATCTCTAATTTCGAATATTTCGCCACAAGAAAGAAACAACGAAGTCGACGAAACCGCGTATTAAGCTGACTGAAAAACAATTTACAGCGTAGGCTGCAGTTTGAAAGCGGAACACGCGGCCTATATTTAGTCCGGGTCCATGAAATTAAATATAATAAGGGAAACGCAACGGGTACGCAGTGGTTCGTAGGTTCATAGGCTGACCGAGCAAAGCACACAAGGCAGGACTCGCAAATATTTAGCCCACTTGCGCACGGGCAACGCAAACAAATATCAAACCTGTTGACGAAGCGTGTATCTGGAGCTCGGTGTTCCAGAAAATTTCGTTCTACCGGCGAAACAGCTTGCGTACGAATTTTGAAGGTTAGGCGGGTCCTCCGCTCGCTTTCACGGGATTCCAAATAGACCGGAAACATTAAAAAAACGAACGCGCCGGAAGTAGAATACGGGGAACTGGCTGTGACATCGTTCGCCGTTGCTATCGCGAAGCGAATAAGGACGAATTGCCATCCGGTTAAACCGGTAGGTTACCAGCCTAATCTCACTGTGTCCGCTAATCAGAAGACTCGTGTGACACGTAGAACGTGTGTCGCGTAACGTAAGGGCGATATACATATACAGGTGTTGGCAGAAGGGAAAAGTCGTTGTGAATAGACAGTTGATACGAAAGACGGCGCCAGTTGGACTCTTGGCGATTCCAGGTAATGTAACAACTCGCCGATAAAAAATACAGGTGTACAAATTTGCTACTGTTATCTTGAAATCATTGAGAAAATATAAAGCTTTTTATTTACGACATAGACGTAAAATTTTGCGATACTGTTTGAAAATTTGAGAATTTATTACATTGTAACATGAATTCGTTCTGTTTTTATATTTATTACAATGTATGTGACATATAGATAAAACCAGAACGAATATTTGTTACAGTCTAATACTTATTTACTATGTACATGAATAATCCCTCTGCAATTAGGCATAACAAGGAGACTGAGCTTAAGTAAATTGTATAACAAAATTCTCGAGCCGAATAAAGAGACATATGAAGAAAATGTATATATACAGGGTGGTTGGTAATTGGTGGTATAAGCGGAAAGGGGGTGATTCTACGCGAAAAAAGAAATCGAAAATATAGAATAAAAATCTTTTTTTAATTTTTTTTTTTAATTTTTCCATCGAGACAACGATCTACAGTGAGATCCGTTATAACGAGACGTGATAAAGTGCACGCGTACCGAGCGAAAATTCAAAATCGATTTACTCGAAAACAAAGCCGCAAACGAAAAATATTTTTATTCTATATTTTCGACTTCTTTTTTCGCGTAGAATCATCCCCTTTCCGCTTGTACCACCAGTTACCAACCACCCTGTATATGGTTATAGTATCTTCTGTATGTAGGTACATAAATCAAATCGAATTTCTATTTTCAAAACTATTAATTCCGAGTATATATAATACATATATAGATTATAAATCCATAATTATGGTTATTGATAAATATTGGTTGAAAGCTACCTTTACAAGAAACATACGTAAGAAGCAAATGTTAAATTCTTTTCAATGATGTTTTTATAATACTGTGATCATACGACGTATAAATATTTCCGTTCTCTTCATACAGATAACAGTTTTCCACGAAAATTAGTTTCTATTGATTAAAAATGGGAAGGAAACGTTTGAACAATATTACGCGCGGTTCTTTGCTTTCGCTATCGTTGAGAGCGAGCAGACCAGCCTCGTGGGCATTCGTGCGGGGTATCGGGAGAGCGGCTTAACTAATTTTTAACCCCCTTCCTACTGACCAGTTCTCGTGCACCGAAGCCGACATCGACGTTTGCTGTGTCCAGGTAAATTCGACTGCACACGTCTGTCACGTTTGTACGCGAACAAAAACAATAAAGAAACGACCTCCAGCGAGCACCCATTGTTCGCTGCTGCGTTTGAAAGATTCATAGAAAAATTTTATATCTATATTAATATCGGCGATATCTCGATTTCGTTTGCGAGTTGGCATATGTCTCTCTCGTTGGAATTGTAGAAGTTGAAGCTTGTTGGAAAATAAAGGAGCGACCAGTTGATAAACGAGAACTGTCAATAGATTGATATGTTAGGTAAATAAAAAATGCGGTTCTGGCAATGGTGATTATTTACACGTTTAAACGGGCATGGCAAAGTTGTACATGAAAGTAATTACATAGTACTTTGTCCACTTTTATATGTACAAATTATGGAACAGTTAAACTCGAAAAATATTATTTTCGAAGGAATCATTGTATTCCATACAAATTTAAAGATAGAAAATGTTATATGCTTTGCGCAAAAAAATGTTCTACAACAACGCTTCGGAAGAACTCTTTCCACGTAATTTGGAAGAAATATAAAGACAGAAGAAATATCAATACCATTACAAAATTCAACGATATTAATTGAAAAGAAATTGCAAAAGAAATTGCAAAGTTAACGTATTATACGTTACCTACCAAAATTCCATTCAAAAAATTAAATTCCATCACATGCAATACAAATTTCCCAAAGTCCTATGCAACATTTAGGTTATCAACTCAACGCGCACCAATACAAAATTAAAACGAAACTAGGGTCCATTCGTTTCGTACCAAAAGTTCGAACAAATTTAATTCTAATCCTATGAACGATCCACGTGCCGAGAAAACCAGTTTCGAAAGGGAGATCCGAGCAGCTGTGCATCGCGTGGTGGGTTATCTAATTTTCAACCCCACGTACCACGCGAATGGGCATAAGTTACGCACAATACCTTTCCCAGGTGAATGTAAAGACACCTTGGCGCCGAGCGAAGCGTATTGTTCGAAATAGCAGACTGCCAGGGGCGAAACGAACAAAAAAGAAAGGACAGGGTGGGCCTAACCACTGTGTACAGACTCACCGAAATTATTAATTATGCTTTCTGTGCACGGATATCCGCGTGCATCCGGATATCCGTGACACGAGAACGCACGTGTGTTCTTCGTGCCGCTTAGAATGCACGAGCGTGCGATATGCGTATCACCTAACGCATCACTTTCACAGATCGTACATATCTTTCACGATCTGTACTTTACCTATTTGCGTCATGTGTAAATATATATTTTATAATTTGATGTATCTCTGATGTTACACCGATGTAACACTCTTCATAAATATTAGTATACTTGCTGATTTCAAACGTAATATGGAAATTAATCTAGATTATCCAAGAAAAGATTGATCGATCGGAATTTTATATCAATGCAAGAACGCCGTTACATAACCAACCCAAAAGTATACGGACACTTTTTTATTTTTTAACAAACTGTAATTTAATTACAAGATTATAGGACGCGTTGAATCGAAAAAATAAAATAATATCACGATTGATAAAAATTGATCCAAATAGTGATTGCAAGACGTAATAGATATAGAGACGAGAAAGAATTAAAGTTATTATACTGAATCGATGAGACTTCTATTATTATTACATTGGATATGGGTTCGCTACAGTTTTACTTTCAAACGAGGTAGTCATGTTTCAACATCTTGATAATTTCAATAATTTCTAACAATTTTTCAAGATTACTTTTAAACAAATGCCCTAATACTTCCTTATGATCAAGAATGTACATGATGTCTAAAGCGCGGTTAAACAATGCAGTAAACGTTAGTTACTCCCTCGTGGATGAATGTGTAACGGGAGGCGAGATTTGAAATTGTAATTTGATTACGACAGTAATTATATCGCCTTTGAGATTCGAGATTAAGTACAGGTACAGACAATTATGGTACTTCATAACTTTTGTAAGATAATAGAGCTGTTCCGATGACTGCTTAGTTGTACTTCTAATTTAGAAGCTAACAGTGGAACATAAATATTATATATCAGTATGAAACTTTTGCTTTTCCCTTTTGGATTTGGTATTACTTGCAATGTTTGGTCTTCATTTTAAGTGGTGTAATTTATTATTTTGATTGATTGTAATAAGAGAGAGAGAGAGTATCAATCCTGTCATCAATGTTCTATAATTACATCTAGATTATCGTAGATGTTGTAATAGTTCACATAGATTATATACTTTATCGAAGTTAATATCATACGATAAACGTTCCTATTGATAAAATGATCGAATACTGAATATAGTAGACATAATACGATATTATGTTATCCTTGCTATTTTAATACAACTTACAATGTTTAGATTCTAAATTATGTGTTTTAATTAAAATGTTTGATACGTGCAGTAAAATATAGTTTATATTTTACTGTTTAAAATAATACGTCCATTTATCGATATTCGCACAGAGGTTCTTACAATAAATATAGTCATGAAGTAAATTGAGAATCCTTTACATTCTTTCATCCATTTAAATTACAAATTCAAATTTCCAAATTTTCAAACTTTCAAACTGAAGTTTTTAATTTAGATTTATATTGTTAAATTTAATAAGTAATTTAATCTTGATTCGTCAATCTACCTCATTTTTATCTGCCTAACTAAGTCGTATATAATAACGGGTGGTAAAAAATTATAATATCGAGTTGATCTTCCTTGGCAAACGTGACTGCAAACGACGCTTTAATTTCTAAATAATTCAAAACATTACAGAACAATATATGCGGAGTGAAAATCAAATTCCATGGTATACAATTATCGTAATACAGAAGAAGAGACGGAATTTTTATTACAATGATAAATAAAAATCTGTTAGGTCTCGCTAATAAACGTGTATCACACGAGCCAGATATTTCAGCGCATAAATAATTAAACCGCTTTGACGATAAAATGTAAAATACAGCATATAAAAACAGACTTCTTTTTTTTCTACAAGTATTATTAAAACGATTAACTCGTCAGGTAACCATCGTAAACGGATTTTTTAAACGCTTTTAATGACAAACCAATTTTACGTTTTAATGAACTTCTAGTACCTTCACATAACAATAAAACGTTCCCTCGTCCTTTAATTAACCGCACCGGCTTTACAACAATAGAACGAAATCATCGAACGTAATGATCGCTACGTTTCACATTTATTCGAATTATAATGCATCGACGAAGACATTGTGCCTGAACGAACAAGTACTTTTCATCTTTATCGTTTTTTAATCGTCCCGCTAATGATTGTTGCAAGAATATTTTCATCGCGGTAACCTAAATCTAAACAAATTATTAAACGCTGCCTCAGCCACGGAATTTTAAAGATATCCTGTTTTTCGCAAAGTTGATTAAAATATGTGACGTGAAAGCGTTATTACATTTTCTTCGTTGTTTTATGGAATTATACGATTATAGTGTAATCAACATTGTTTCAAATGAAAAACCAAGTTGGTGATTTCGTTACTAGCTGAAAGTAGTCCTGAATGCTATTGAATGTTTTTGTATAGTGCTTTAAAATCATCTTTTATAATTATCTCTCAAGATCATTTTGAAAGCAAATGTCACGCGTTATATTGTGAGCAAACGTGTCGATTTAATCCATTACTTTACAAATTATTTAATAAAAAAAGATATAAAGTTCTTCGCACAAATAATTAAATCCGACATTTAATTTCAACATTTCGTACATCAATCATCACCTTCTTACTAACTTTATCTTATAATCGATTAACTTCAGCTTCACCTCCCAACCAAACAAAATACACGTCGTTAAACAACTTTCAACCCAGGACCAGTTCCGCAAGAAATCTACTTCACTTTACCTTATATTCAACTCAACGTAAATATTTCTACCCTTCTCTATTCTTTATATTTCTCGATCCGTATTACTCGACACAATTTGCTCGGATTGTCCCTAATTGCTCGAAAATTTCAATAATTCCATCGTTGCATCGTCCGAGCAACGGCTCGAATCAAGTTATATCGTTCTCGTCACGGTCGTCCTCGTCTCGTTGCATTTGGGTCATCGCCGCGTTCGTTTCGCGACGGATTCCGTCTCTCCTTCTTTCGAATCGCGCAACAGGAATACATATCAAGGAGGGCCATGGACATCGGCGGCCCACGTAAATTGCAGTGGCTCGCGAAAGTATTTGATCACTTCTACAATCTTTTTACGAATATATCATTTATTTCGAACAAAACATTTAGGGAGGGAGAGAGTAATGAGGTACGATTAACGTGATTAGGCTGCGAATTTTTATGGATTTATGGGAAACCTGAAAATACACAGCATACGCATAATATGCAAAAATATAGAAAATATCTAAAGCGTGGTACTTTTTATAATATTCAGTAGGAAAAATAATCTTTCTCCAAACGTTATTTTTTCAATTATATTCATAAAAATATGAATTCTCGTATCTAGATATCCTGTAACTTCTCACATATGCATATTCGTAAAAATTGTCTACGTCGAGTATATTTTCGAATATTTTCACAAGCCACTACGTCTATAATCTTAGACGTATACGACACAATTTCGTGCATCGTTCACGCGAAAGCAGTTCCGAGCACACAAGTGTACACGGACTTCGCTAAACTCGAACAACAGGTGTGCAACTCGTATCGATAGCTGCGGCCACGCTTGCCAAGGAAACTGGGTTAGAAAAAGCCATGCTCGAGACTCCACGGTGACTATGACTATCGAACGTCGTACGAAACGCGACCGGTGAACTTGAAAGCGAAACGACTCCGACATGCCGATTCGAGGTGGCGACGTGACTTTCCGAATGCTAATTAAAATGTTGGTATTTATAGAAAAGGAAGGAATTAAACATTGCCGAATTAGTAGAGACAAATTGTGTTTTGCAGGAGATCTGAGATGACTTTAGACAATTAGTAGATACTAATTTATGGGTTAGGCTCTATTTTGCAATTTTTTCGTAGATTGCAGCTTGGACAAAAATTTAAGAAAATTGAGATAAATAGGTATAGGACTTTGATAGTTAAACAATTCAATTTCAAGAACATGACATAATAGTGTGGTTTTTAAAGTACCAAGAAATTCACAAGAATAGATAACAAGAAAAGATAACGTATAAGGGACAAAGATTTCGAACACAAAAATTGAATTTGTTTCAAAACTAAAAATTAAATAAAATTAAATTTCTTGTCTAATTTGCTGAAACAATGAAAGTGCAAAGTTATACTACTTCAAAATGTAATATAAATTCAATTATAGTAATCTGTAAACAAAAATCGAAAGCAGTATACGAAATATTTAAGGGAGAAACAAAGTCATCCGATATTAGATTTAAGTCATTATTTTAATAAAGTATAAATCTGCATAATTTATGACTGACTTTCTGAACGATTACAGCAGCTAAACGACGTATTGTCAATAACGAGGTTTACAAGACCAATAACTACCCGACTCTATTAGCAGGAAGACAAGCGTGGAAAAATGGCTGGGCGTTGGAGGGAAAACGGCGATTATTAATTGCAAATTTCCAATCTTGTTCCATGCAAGATCAATCGAAAACAATGGCCATTAAAAAATCCATTGAACGCTCGAATCAGCGTGACGGTACTATAATTGAAGTAATTGGAGCGACACGATGTTGAATCGCATCAACAGACGCTCGACCGCCCGTAACTTGCGCGAACTAACACGTATTATTGTGTTTCATTTTGTTTCTCCTTTTCTAATTTTTTTTTTTTTTTTTTTTAATTTTCTTTCGAATTTATCGCGCGACGCTGTCTGTCTCTAGTAATGTCTCGGTATTACCGGGAGTCTCGATTATGTATCGACTCGTGAGTGTCACGTCTTGACCGTGGGACGAAAGGCAACCCACGTTACCTCGCATGATTTATAGACAATAAAAAATACGGATCTACTCGTCGTAGCATCGTGAAAGCCTCAATGATGGTCGGTTGCGTAGGTAGGAAACTGCGATCGTATTCCGTTTCAAATTTTATTCAATGTCTATCGACGATATAGTGACACGAAAGATTCGAAATTCCCGGTAAAAATATCATATCAAATTAGTTAATATTGTACATATATGTATGTAGATGTTGTATTAAATTCGCGTACAAAATTTGAAATTATAATACGAATTTTTAATTACGAATTAGATTTGTGTGAGGTTTTTTAATTTCAGTCAGGCAATCTCAAATTCCGCGCCAAAAGTTCCAATGGATATTTCAAATTTTAAATCATGTATTCTACATCTTTTGTTCTAGTTAAATAGTTTCGACTTTCGCGTGGACAATTTAAACTCATATATCGAATTTTAAATATGGATTTAAAGTTTTTAAAGCTTTTCTGTTTGCAATTCGTTATGTAAACTTTTTAAAAAGTACTTTCATTCTACGCAAAAGTAATTGGATTGAAGAAATTAGGTAGTGGAAATTAGATTTTCGCGCTTAAAAGTGTTCCATCTCCGAAGCAAATATTAATTTACCAAATTACATACATATTAATGTAGAATTCGATTTCAATTGTAACTTACAAAGTGTCATTTGAAGCGCAGTTTGTAAATATAAAAGAGCAATATATTATCCAACCGGTATAATCTCTTAAAATATGCTTCTAACGGATTTATGGTTTCGTTGGGATTCGAATTCCGCACGCGCCACAACGCGAGAAAATAAACGTCGATTGAAATCGTATCGCGTAACGCTATATGTAACAGGTAAATCATTTCGATCGAATCAAAATTTCATCGTATTCTTACGGAATCTTAAAAGCGGAATTTATGCAATAACTTGCATATTTAAAGTAACTATACAAAAATATAAAATAGTCGTATATTTATTATTTTCTCTACATTAAAATTATATTTAAGCGCTTCTCTGATTAACATTCCTACAGTATATTCATTGATTCATCATTGAAAAATCCCAAAATGTTGTCAATTAACTAAATTCTAAACTGTTTGAAACAATTGCACGGATTTACGTAACTAAATATGGCCGCCACAGATCAGTAACGGTTAAAACAGTTAAACGCATACATATATACTATTAAATATATACGGCTGAAAATATAACGTGTAACTTGAAATCGAATCGTATTTGAATTAGCGTCACCGTTTGAATTTGAAGCGCGCCGAAGTTCAGACCGTATACTGGTGCAATGAAAAGTACATATGTATATATACATATTATTTCACTAGAAATATAATTTGTCACTCGTCCCACGGTCGTTACACGCGACGCATCTTATACAAGAAGCACGAGTCAAACGTTTACATCGCATCCACGCGAGCTGTGATTTAACTGCGGCGAGAAAGGAACACCTGTTTTCCTGTCTTACTCCGAACAGTGTTTTAAAATGACTCAACGTTATCATGATATGTTTATATTTTTTTATTTTTCGTTTACCTTTCTTGCCACTTTGTTCGTCGCCACGCAAAAAGAATATTGTACACATCTCCTAGTTACGATACTATAGATATTAGGACACCACTGCAAATTGTATTCAAACTGCTTTTTTTAAGCGTTATATTATAAATTTATTATTTCATTCGTATTACACGTGTCTTATCGTGTAAAATACTAAATAAAATAAAATTTATTAGTCTTTCAATGTATATAACAAGTGTCCTAATATTTATGGCTGATAGTGTACATGCAAACGAATAAAATATTATCGACTCACTTGATGTTTCGGCCTGCTCCGTGATCGCACAAGTAACTCCACGCTTCGTAGTAATCCAATGGACAAGTGAAAATACACAATAACTACCGTTTCACGAAATAACACGATCTCTCACCAAGCACGAGATAGAGTAACGTTGTGCACCCTATCGACGAGAACGTAGTCACGAATTCGAAAACGCGGGAATCGCGGGAATCGCGGGAATCAGACGACACTATTGTTCGTGCTTCTGTCGATACAAATGGATCGTCGTGTTATGAACACCGCGAAGAGACGCGATGACGCGTCTTCCGAAATGCCCCTCGATGATGACATTAATGTTTATTTACACCGGTCACCTCACTCGCGGCTTTGAGAAAACGGGAGAAACCACCAAAATACGACGCGACACACACGATCTACACGATAGGAGAGCTCGCGGCAGACTGACAAGTGACAATCGTAAGCCGGCGCAGCCCCACGCGCTACGCTATCCCTACTCACGCGCGTACACGCCTCACGCATGTCCATCCTATCTGTCGTGTGCATGTTCCTTCCTCTCGTCTCTTCAATTATCCGAGATTCTCTAGGATTCGACACATTGCTTTGTAATAATTTTCGGTTTTCGGAACAATTACCTGTAACTCTGCCAGCCCGCCATACTGCTGGCAATCGACTAGACTACTGCGCCACCATACGGTAAAATATTGTAACTGCAGTTATTCAAAAATATCTCGATTACATAGTATCGAAATATAAAAATTAAATATAGTTTATATTATTTTCTTGTTTTACATTAATGTCTGATTGCCAGAAATAGAAAATAATTTACGTTTTTATACACATATATATAGGATTTCTATGTGAGTATAATTGCTGTAAATGAGTCTTGAAAGTTTAACACAATCAGTGCTAAGTTGATACATATATCGATATTACTTTTGTCTATTTTTAATATTTCTTAATTATCTAACGTCTGTTCTAATAATTTTTTAAGGAAAGGTAATTAAACAAATTTTTTTTTTATCTTTTTCGTCACGGAAAGTTGGAATCTTAATAATAAAATATAATAATAATGAAATGTATCGGTAATTAATTAGCTATACGCCTATCGATTAAAAGCGATGTTACAAAATAGCGGGATGTGGACAATGGAGGGTGTAGACGTTTCTAAGCGTTCGTGTCAACAATTCTAAATTCATACAAATATAATAATTTCTTTGTATATTTTGTGAATAATAGTGATAAACAGTGATAAAGTTGCGTTGTGAACTTTGAATTTTGAACAGTAACTGTCATATGATTTTTATGCATGTAAGAACGGTATGGAATACATGTAAGGTTATTCTGTAATTGTTTGCTACATCGCAATAGGAGGTACTCCTTGGTGTCAAGGATAAACTCAAGGTACGTACTTAATATTAAAGGAAAATTATCTTTTAAGGTACAGCGAGCTTTGTGGAAGAAATTCAAATGTATGCGCATAATAGATCTTACATTAGATAGGAAATACCATGCAATTTTAGTTTATACTTACACAGATACTTATGTATCAAGCGTTTTAATATATGGGGGTAGGGAAGCGAGTGGGAACTATGTAATATATAATTGCGAACATTATTTCTCATAATGATATATAAATTCTGTGTCTTTCATGAGAATATTAATTGTTTTATTTGTAACTTCATAAATATGTCGTATATGTATCATGTATAAGTATATATATAAGTATAATGTATCATGTGTGAAGTATGTTGTTACAAAATTCGGTTTGTAATTGTAGCCGAAATAGAGACAAATTTATGATTCCTTTTACAGGTTAGTATTGTTAGACCCTGTTCGTTACAATTATCTTGCATTTGTTATTTTAAAAAGACACAAATTCGGTATGCTTCAGGATGAAGTTTAACCCGAAACAAAATAAATAACAAATTTTTAAATAATAAGAGCAAATAATTAAGGCTTGTAACATAATTTTAATATATGTGCTTACATTATCTTTACCAGAAAATCATAAATAGGTTTATAAACAAAAATGAGTATACTTTTAACGCTAGATAAAAGACAACATTTGTCAAACATTTCTTAAAACATTCACGGCAATAACTGTATTGATCTTAGCCAATGATAACAGATGCGCCTCATGATATTGATCTGCATTATGATCGAGTTAAGGGTTTATTTTCTACTTTAACTACAGGAGAGCTGAGTCAATGGTCGGTATAGAAGCTTCCTGCTTGAGCAACGACCGTTGGAACAGCATTGATTTCATCTTTCCTCGTAAGATGGCAACAACTCCAACAATCGCGACTGCCATAGATATTAACACGGATAAAACTGTGGCCAACTTCAACGATCGATTAACTGGTGAACTTCGTCTAATTGCCGCATCGCTAATTAAAATCAAGAACAAGAAGTTGGAACCAAATTAGGTATGCGTCTTCAAGTTTGGGAGAATTCTGTGTGCATATTCCTAACTAGATGAAATGAATATTAGTCTGTAGTTGTGAAACATTCAAGTTGGTATCTAAGTATCGAGAACGACGCTATCTAATATCGTAAGAAAACTTGTTGATAAGTGAAATTTTAAGTTTGCAATTACGAAACAATATTTCCAATTTATGAGAGAGATCTACATTAGTGTAATATCGTAAAATTAGTACTTCTAGTAATGTAAAATTTTAACCTCTAATTGTAAATGTAAATAGACAATTTAGAAAGCGTTTCCAATAACCGTGTCCACCTTAATCTCTTTTTAGTTTGTGAAATCCACTTTAGATGGAATTTCATGGCATTCCTGCTGTTAGCTCGAAATAAATTTAGGCGATACATTTTGCGGAATCGCCAGCCGAGACGATATTGTCTTAGTAAGTCTTTCGGTGGCGAGCAGCACACTGGGGAGTGCACTTCCTACGAAATTCGATACGGAGAGCAAACTCGATTTAAGCTTTGGTCTCTTGACTCCGGCATCCCCAACTATCGCAACCAAGTGACTCGCGTTTGCTCTTACTTACAGGAAAGGCGGAACCGTGTGTCTCCAGCGATATGTCGCCAACCACCATAAACTTGAAAAGGCTGCAATTAGACATGCACTTAACACGTTTCGAATCCATATATTTTTGAAAGGGAACAATGCTGCTTTAGTCATCAAGGTATTGTGTTTCATTTGGTATATGATATTATTTTAAAAATTGACATCACTGCCGCAATAAGGAGCCGGCTCTATTTTTCAGTAAGGGTAAATCAATAAAGATGAAATCAAAGTCAATTCAAATCAAATTACTTTCTCAAATAAGCTTTGAATCTATAGTTAGATGATATTCGTATTAATAAAATTTCATTTTTTTTAAATATAAAACTTTGAATATGAAACTTATATCTTTGTTTCTTTTTCAAAAAGTATAATTTAAATATTGGTGGTGCTTCTTATTGCTGTAGACTATTCAGTTGTTATTGTAGAATAATATTACGAAACTTGGAGGAATTTTTCAACGCAAACAACCTTTTATTGTTACTTTATATTTAACCGTATATATATATATATATATACAATATATATATATATATATATATATATATATATATATATATATATATATATATATATTGTATACACGTTATACGCAGTATACATACAAGGTAACTAACCAATAGTACTATAAATTGCTTTCTCGTACGTTATTAAAATATTAACAACAGTATTAACAACAAAACAAAATTATTTTTAATTCATCATTCATTCAATGAGGTATTTGATGAAAGGAATTATCCATTTTGTATTCTCTATCGACCACTTTCAATTTTTTAAATAGAATGATATGTAAATTACTGCCTATTTAGATAGCCGTATAATAAAATAAATATCTTGTATGAATGCAGTATTCCGTTTATTGAAAATGTGCACATATTTTTCATATGGAGATTGTTTTCTTCTTCACAACGTAAAATAAATTATCGTATTTTAATACGTCCAAGTTATTAATATAAACTGTAAAATTTATTGTTATAATTAACAACAAAATGCTAAGTATCAGACGTTGGCATGAAATGATTATTGATTAAATATTTATTAATAACAAGACGCTTCAGTTACATGAATAATTAAAATTCGTATCGATCAAGATTACAATATGCAGAATAATTTATTGCAATACTCGTTATAATATTCGTCGTAATTAATCATGCAATTAATATTCCACATTTTATTTCATAAAAGTGGTAACCAATCATTTGATGTGCAATAAAATATATCTCGTTATTTAATTCATCTGAATAAACGATTAATTTCGACGAAAACATTTAACGAAATTCAATAAAAAAATAAAAAAAAAAGTCGACGGGGCTAGGACAGTTTAACCCGATATTAGCTCGGACAATTATTGTCCCTCTGGCATTGTCAATGTTTCATCACACGATGCAAACAAATTAAAACGCGGATCCAGCTCCGGGTCGAGTAATTAAGACGAAGAGAAGCGAGACGGAACAAAGTGAGTGTCTGAGTTACAGTGAAACTTGAAGAAGAAAAATGGGCGAACAAAACGGCCGTAGGAAGGCGGCGAAAAAAAGAAGCCCGAAAGAAAGAGAAAAAAGACACAAGAAGGAGAAGAAGCTTGCAGCCCGGAATTGTTAGAACAATGGGCAATTTAAACGAAGAAAGGATTGAAGTAAACGAACGAGGAAAAAGCCATGGTAAACGCTGTTAGAAAATAGAATTCCACGAGAAAGAGGAAGAAAATCTGCTGGATCGAATGTTTTAGAGCGGGAAGGAAGCAACGAAATAGGAAGAAGTAACAGAAGGAAAATAGAAGTGTTTATAAGAAAGGGGGACGATGTAAGGGTTGCACTGAAAACAAAGAAAACGAGCGAAAGAGGTAGAATACGGGAACAAAGAAAAGAATTAGAGAGCTGAAGGGGTAGCTGAGGGAAGAAGAAAAAAGGGAAGAAGGAGAAGAAGAGGCCAGTGCTTATATAAAAGTTGGAAGAAAACACAGAAGCTGTCGGTGGCGGCTGAAGAAGGCGCGATGATAGCGAGACTCGGTGGTGATATTAAGTGCTCTTTTGCCGGGCAGAGATGTCTAGGACGATGATGAAAGCGCTCCTTTATTACTTTCTCGTAGGTGCGATTTGAATTTCAAGAGAACGCTTGGCCAACCTTGGTTGATTTCTCAAAAACGGAAGACCAATTTGTGTTGGTTCAGGAGAGTTATTAATTCGAACTAAACACCCGCTCTCTCTTTAGCGCCTCCAGCCTTCTGCAACTTACTTAACAAACACAAATAATACGTTAAACGACGATAAACGGCCTTGGACTTTCGCGAGAAATTGAGTCACATTGTTTGAGCTTTGCGCATCGCCATTGACAAAGGTTTCGAATAATTAATTACTATTATCAGGCCCACTAATTTAAAACAATTGCACGACCTTCATAATCGTTTTTTCGAGAGGTTGAACCTCTTTCTGCCTTTTTCCGTTAGTTTTATCATTGCACAAATGCATATTTTTCCCAATTTTCAGTTTCAATATAATATTTCGGTATATGTCGCTAACACTTATGATAGTTTTGTATTTTGTCATCGTATTATTCTTCGATCACGGTGATTAAAATTTTAAAAGCTTCGTTATTCGTTTTGTATAACAATTAACAAACGACACGTCGTAATTTCGGTGGCCATATTAATTCAGTTGATTAATTAACCATTATCCATTTAGGTCAATGATACAGCTCGCTTTTCAATCAATATTTACCAGTTTGTATCAATAAGCTCTAAAGCATATGATATAAAATATGGATATTTATTATGTATTCTCCGGAAATATAAAAAACAGCAAATATCTTCATCCATATCACCAATCGGATATCTTATTTTAAACAAGATTCAAAAAGCAATATTCTACCAAAACTACTATTTTAAAAAGTTTTACAGTAACATAATATTTTAAAAAGTTTTCTCTCTATTATCCCCCTTACACTATTATTACTCAACTCTTAAAGGGAAGAAGGAGGAAAAGGAGATACAAATGGAAAATTCCATTATCTTATGGGTTCGAAGAAATTCCTGGATGGTATACGCTTACAGCGTCCTGTAGCAATGAGAATCCAGATCCTTGGCTATTTACCCAGGAACTTAGTCGAGCTGGAAACGCTTTCGGATGCAGCATCTCGATTCCCGATCCAGAAGCTCGTGTTGCGCCGCAAAAAAACGTTTTCAAGTCTCTTCTTCCATTTCTTCTTATCCCCTGCTCTGATCCCTCAACCCCTTGTACGACGATTCCCCTTGGTTTCTTTCCATCGTCGACCTGCTCTTCCAGCAGAAACTGTCGATATCTTTCGACTTCTTCCTCGTTCTCTCAACCGGTGAAAGAGCCGGAATATTGAAGTTTTCGGTCAGTGCCCGATTTTAACTATACGACCGTATCTCCAACAGGCAACGAATCCAGACGCGACTCGACTCGACTCGACTCGACTCAACTCCACGGAGAAAGAGACACTCCAGCGTGAAAACGGGGGTGGCTGAGAACGGGGTTGGTTCGGTAGCCGAGTTGGAAACTGAGTGAAACAGACAGAAAGCCGGGGAACGAGACGGACAGACAGACGAATCCGAGAGTCGCTGGAGAGGAGAGTGGAAAAAGAGAATGGCAGAAGCGAGAAAAGCCGAGGCAGAGGGGAGAGAGGTGAAAGGAGCAGGGGCCAGATATAAGAATCAAACAGTGGGTGGCTAGGGAGATGGGGAGAGATATCGTGGGTGGAGTGGAGAAAGAGAGAGAGATGGCAAGTAAACGAAGCCCTTTTGACTTTCTGGGTCAGGAAAGTCGATTACTCGGCACCCCAGCGCCTGGGAGAAGCTCTTAACTCTTCGCCAAAGTGTAAACAAGCCTTGATGCTCGACGTGCATGAATCTAACGGGTGTATCATTGTTTCACTCGCTTCGTGGATCCCCTATCGGCTTGATTAATTATCGTTCATCGATGATAAAGCGAATAAAGAGCTACTCGAGTTTCTTTCTTCCTGCTGTTTCTTCTTTTTAATTTGATATTCCAAATTTATATCTCATTTTCAGTTCGGACGAAATATTGAAATAAGTTGACTTTGCTTAATGATTAGCATAGATCTGATATCTAAAATAGTGTGAAATTTTTTTACGGTATGTTTTTAAGAAATAGATCCTATCGTCGATGGTAATATTTTAAAAATTGTTTGAACGTTTATCGTAAACGTTTGATTATTTTCAATGATACTAATCGGAAACTAATTGCGTTTATATTGTCGCAGGATGATAAATCATACTCTTCGGTGTTAACTTCATAAACTGTGACACCCGGTAGAGAGGAAAGCGACCGCGTAGCGAGGAACGACCACCCGTGGGGGGCTTCGCAACAGAAATCGTAATAATTACTAATTAAGCAACAGGCACACTTGAATCCGTAATTACTGCTCCCTTGGCACAGCTACGCAACAATTTTTAATTATTACGAGCCACCCAACGGAGAACAATCTGAATGCCTGCCTTCCCTTCGAACGAAACACTGCCACGTGCTTTTTCTCCTTTTTCACAAGATAGTTCCAGCTTTTTATATCCTCGCTGCGCTGCTAATACGCGGAATACGTTTGTTCTTGGATTTTTAGATATTATTGTCTTTGGGTGATGAGCTGCAGGTTTGTTCGATATCTCTAAAATACGGCTCAATGCATTTTAATTAATGGAATTATTAGTTGTGATGACAGAAAATCTACGAATGTAATTGTACGTAATTGTATGATATTAGTTAGATGCATGATGTTGATAGAGTTAGGAACTTTTGGTAGGATTAATTCTTCCATTTGTCAGAGCTTAGAAATTATTTAAGCATAGAATTAAGTTAGCAATCTTTGAATACTGATATTTGTCGTATTTATTGTATATACGTATTGTATAAAAATTGTACTGTGCTGAACGCTTCGTTGTGCATTTAGAGGAGATAATACGAAGGTGGTGTAATTGATGATTCGGTACAAAGCTATTGGTCGGTGGTATTCCATCATAGGACAGATTGACAGGTCGATGGATTCGTTGAAGAGCTGATTTAGGATACTATTTGTCCACTATTTGTCGAAAATGACAAAACCTAAATCTGGACCAACACGTGATATTACAGTCATATCGAGAACTTTTTTTTCATTGAAACGAATTACGCGTTGCAATAATGGAAACCGATTTAATTAGTTTCATCTGATAAACACACACGATCAGCGTTGTTCCAGGAAAATAAACGATCCATCGACAACGAATCGTTGCTATTTATTATATTGTGACTATTTCCACGATACGACACAATGTTATCATAAAGTCTCTACGCTGTCGGTGAAGTTCCTGCAATGAAACGTTACACGCGAATTCATGGCGAAATGTGTTCATTAAAAATTTACATAGTCCATACGCGAAAGATCGTTTGCTGCCAAAAGAGATGAGTTTATTTATGTAATATATTTTATTTAGATTTTACGAATTAGTATGTACGACTGTCTATCGCGTAGTATGTATAATTTATTAGAACGCGGGTGAAACTTCACGAGGCATCGTAAGAAAGTATGCGCGAATAAAATCTTAATTAAAATTAGGAAAAACTTCTATGAAACTTGGTAAGTTAAATCAACACCTAATGTAAAATTGTTCTTGGATGAAATCTTTTTGATTGAATTCTTTTAATTTACATGCAAATGTTATGTTTTATTCAAGCTTTCGTTTAGATAAAGATGATTTGCCCGTAACATTTTTATATATTTTTACTTGAAATAAGTTTTACAAAGTTACATCTATACAGCAGCAGAAGCTCTGTATTTGAAATTTGATTAGTTATTATTCGTTGGCACGATACTCATTCATGTTTACGTAATGAAACAATATTTGTCGTATATTAGGAATTCCTTCATTAAAAATACCGTTATGGACCATTTGTATGAAAAAATATTGTAAATGTTTGTCGTAGACGTAGTTGAAAGTATCAGGAATCTATATATTTCGTAAAGCTTATGAAATTCGTACACTACTAAAGGAACAAACTTTAAGAAACGATCGATGTTACTTAATTTTTAAATCGGAAAGTGAAACTTGTCTTGTATCGTTATGTAAATTCTCTCGTTCTGCTTAACTTCTCTCGCCAAAATAATTTTGTCATGAAGCGTAATTGTTCATGGAGCAATTATTTTCGTTAATGGGAACAATTCGTCTCAAAAGTTCTCGTATCTCGTGGAATATGCTAAATTATACATCACTTTCTATCTTGTGGAAATGAGCAGTACGAAACCGGCTAGGTAAATATCAGGCGTGGAAGTAAACTCTCTCCGCCATGAACAGCATAATTTTCAACGGTGTCGGTGCTATTTCTGCAACTAGTACAGTCATCTGTCACCCAGCCCAGCCAGTTATCAATGGTCTAACGAATGTTTACAGTAATTCGGTGCTATTATTCATTGGCGATTCTCTAACGCGAAACTTCGCTTAGATCAGGATGCGTTCAATTTCTGCCGATCTCCTGTTCATTGGCATTGCTCGTGGATAATTATATCCATTAAATTACGTTTCTACAGTATAGTCGGATTCGTCGAATGACAAAGTCGACTCTTGATTGTCACCAACGACGTTTAAGTTGGCCGCGTCGATTCCTGTGGATTCCCTTGTAACTGCGCCCCGTTCATTTCGACATAATGAACGCTCGAAGCGGAAATGATCCTCTCTTGCTGACACTTTTCTTACTTTGGTCCTTTCAAAAGAGATATCCTTTGAACGCATCCGAAGCGAACGTAAAGGGAATCGAATAAGAAGGGCGGTTCAAAAATGATAAAACGAGGAGTTTGTTCGAAGCGATCAGGGAAGGTGTTGCTGTTCAATTAAAGCTTAATGAAAATTTTCGTTTTCGTTTTACACGATTTTTCACTGTATGATCGTAAAGTAATGAAAGAGAAGATAGGTTAAATGAAATGGCAGAGCGAAAGGTGTGTTGGAAGAGATGAAAGAAAGTATTGACGTTCGACTAATGCTGAATGATAGTTCCCATTTTAAATATGGCTACGTTGTTTGGCCATAAGACATAAATGATGTTCGGTCTTTCTTTTAAACAAATGTTCTTTAGATTTAGAATCCTCTCAATGATCTTACTTTCATAATACAATTATTTTTACTATCATGTTAGATTTTATTTTTGACTAATAGTTTAATACACCGCGCAAAGCAATTAAAGGGAAACAGGAAAGTCCTACGGTCTTAATGTATCGGCATGTCTCTCGTATAATACTGTGATAAAGATTGACTTAATTAACGATAATCGTTAAAAACAAATATAGAGAATCGATATAAAAATCAAAGTGATACGGATTTTCCACATAATTATTTTAAACGGCATATTTACTTGTATAACAATCAATAATTTAATATAAATGAAATATTTATCAGACGTAAAAATTACAATCTATCGTAGGATTAAATATTATCTTCTTCCAATTTATTACATAGGTATTATTTCAAATCGTGTGTTTTTCCATCACTTCCATCGACAAACATTGCACACGTTAATTTTAAAAGTTTCATATAAATTGAAGGCAAATGGGAGAATATTCGCAATAAAAAATAAACGTACATGAAATACATGAAAATTGGCGTGTGGAAAAATCGAACTAGCCTCGGATTAATCGTGAGCGTCGATCAAAAAAAATAAATATTATTTCAAGCGTAGAGGATGCAGCTACAGAGATTCAGGGCGTGCCAACGAATGTGAAACGAGTTCTTGCGTTTTAAGGCGAAAAGTTTCTCGTTAATCTCTTTTCAACGGAGGTTACGAGATTTTCAACCGCAACCGCATACAGAATCGTCGTCCACGTGCATTCGCATACACAGTGAAGCCATTTGAAATGGTGGCGAACGTATCTAGGTAAGCTGTGTAAGGTCGTCTTTAGAAACCGCAAACGACGCTACCCTACGGCGCGGTCATTATTTATTAAACTCGCGATTTAATAGCCTGGAATTCCTTCTCGTAGAAATATCAACGAATTCGCGCAGGTATGTTCTGATATTTATGAGCCAAGAACGAGTCTTGTGCGACAACGAACGAAATTGGATGAGAAAGAAAAATGGTTGTTTTAATGGGTAGAAAAGTTTCCAGCTTCAAAACCGTGTGTTTGTAGTTCAAATAATTCCTAACTGCTTAGTGCAATCGTGTTTTCGAATAAAAAATGTGTATCATGTCAAACAGATGAAACTCTACGACAAGACTATCAGGTTATTCGATCGTTTTATTTCACAAAAAATGATGAAATTGTAAAGGACAAGTCTATAACTTATAACTTGTAATTTGTCAAAAACTGCATTAACGTTATTAGTTGAAAAACTACTGTGCAATCGAGCTCGGATTATGTATATATATTTAAGCCAATTATTTAAAAAGGAAAAGCGTTCTCCAAGAAGCAAATATCTAAGTAATATTCAAATGATTCCAAATAACATACAAATAAAGAGTTGTCCATATTGCAATTGCTAATAGCAATTTGCCTTTGCGAAATACCGTCGTATAGCGTTTACCCTCGCGTGTACATTACGTTAGACGCGGCTGTGAAAGTAAACAAATCGATGTCATGAAATTAACGCGAATCGAATCATATAGGCAATCGACATCAAAGGATCAGTAAGCAAATTAGCACGGAATCATCGGTTACTTCCTAACAACCCCTTTAAAAGCAAAGAGTCATAATGGAAGATTTATAAACCGTGCAAATAATCCGTGACAGCCTCTCGATGTTCGCATGCATACGACGTGAAATACGATTCTCGCGGAAGCTCGTCTTACTTCGGACGGAAATGACGTGAAATGTGAACGTACACGCGTCATCCTTGCATTATGCCTCTTATTTGAAAAGGAAACCATATCTGACGCGTCACTACCGCCGCGCATAACTTGTTGAAACTTTGAAAATTAGATCTACGATACGGATGTATGCAAATGTAACTTTCAAAGAATGCAACGTGAACGAGATGCAAGTTTTAAAGTACAATTGAGGGAGAAAATTTGAAAATCGCTAGAAATTGTATGGTCATCGTACAAGTAATGCGATTTTAGTAAAAGTGGAATAGAAAATTTGATGGAAAAAGACGAAGAATTATAATAGAATGAGAGAATTCGTTCTCTCGTTCTATTTCAATTATTCTGTTAATCTATCGTTCTATTCTATTAATCTGTTATGCAGAAAAATGAACAACCGCGTTACGGTTCTGACTAAATTATCTCGTTTATTTGTAAAAAATTTACGTTTGATGAAAATATGCAAGAATCGTCGTAGATGTGTGTAACGTTTCTTTCCAGTTTTATGCTAAAGATTCTTTTAAAATATTAAAAACCATTTTTGTTCGTTGAAACGAAATATTCTCTTTGAAATATAACTAGGTATTTTCGCAAAGTATCTACAAAATTTAAACGCTCGCGTGTTTAATTAAATTAAGCTGGAAGAACATTTAATTATCACGAAACGTCTAAGTAACGTCACTCTTCGAGTTCCTCTATAATTTGGACTTTGATGTACATTTGGATACTAAATTTCCAACAAGCTTTAGATTTAGTTCTAACAAGTCGCGCGCTAACTTTGATGTAACTTAAACATAATTCCAACCCAATTTGTATGCGCATTACAGACACGTATAAGGACAAGTCTACGAACTTGGACACTAGGGACTAAACTAAAGGATTATCAATACGTAGTTATCAACACCTGGTTCTCTTGATAAATTAAATTATAGTCCTTGCAATAAATCGTACGCATAAAGTCTTACCCATAACTTACACCATATACAATTTCCTTCAAACGATCTCAAAATTCTAAGTATCGTTATTGGTGCCAGCTGAGTGCCAGCGGATTTGGTTACAGTTACAATAATCAAATTTTAGTTGTGTTGTAAAATATACGTACGTCAAAGGAAAAGGAATTCACGCGACATCATCACGATGCATCGGATGACATTTGCTAGGGCTGTGAATTTTCTTGAGAAATAAGCTCTCATAGAATTCTATCAGACACCGACTGCACCTCAGAAGATAGGAATAGCCCTATTATTCCTTTCTCCAGGGAAAATGGGAAAATCAAGAGAGAGATTCTCGAGAGCTCGAGGGTCAAAGAGTACTAGGAGTGTACTAGGACATTAGTTCTGAGTATATTCTGGTTAGAATATAAAGAAAATTACTATAGTCGACATCGCTAGAAATAATTAAATCGTATCTGTGTATAAAACACAGTGCCCATATATATATATATATATATTGTAAAAGACGCTATCCATTAATATAATGCGGTGTAGTATAATCGTAAAGAAGATCGTGTTAATTTACGAAAATTGATTCGCCGAGTCTATTTCTCGAGTCTATAGAATGGACAACTTGCGTAATATCCAAAAGCTTGACGAAATAAAAATTGCCACGCCCTATCAACCCTAGCCAGTGACACGGTCATCGAACAGACGACGTCATTCACCCGGCCGTTTTCTTTTTTATTGTCCGACGGTCCGCTTCCTTACGATATTCGTTTCGACTTTTCTTTATTTCCGTTTGCTTAACGGTGCGGCCGCGAAACAAAGAGGATGGACGCCGAGGGGCGGTTATCGCGCAGCGCTCTTTTGTGTCTGCTCCTCTTCCTGCGGGCTCATCACCCAACCCTCCGCTATTCCTCCGCGCGGTCTTTCGGCCTTCCATAACTTTCCATTCCTCTGCACGGTATGCTCGCTACTTCGTCTAATCACTGGGTACCTCGTCGAGCTAAAAAGGAAAACGGAACGCGGCCGGAAGTGGGCGGAGGAAGGAAAAGGGACGAAGCGAGGCAAGAGAAGTCACGACCCCTGCGTAAACGGCGTACTTGCGCGGAAAAAGACCGCGATCGAGATCACGATACTACCTTGCAGCCTACAGAAAGGCGAATCAGTTTTTTACGAGGTTGAAGGGTGGCTAAAATTCGTCGCATTCGTCTCTTGATGAAACATGACAGGCGGACAATTTCTAGTCAAAGTGGAAAGTTGTACGAACACGTAGATTGTTTGATGTGGGTTTGTAACTTTCGGCTTAAGAAAGATAAATCGATGTATGAATGGTTTTTAGTGTTTGTAACTGTAACACGTTTGTTTAATATCGATCGGTTTTGTTTGATGCGAAATGTGAGGTTGTACAATATGATACGTTATTGTTGAATTTTAATACTCCGTGGCTGTAGATAATTGTGAAATATAATAATAACAGAGTCTGGATTTACACATATGGAGTATTAAAAGTCAATGGAATTTTGAGATATTTTTTCATTAACGCAGTTTGCGAACGTGGTTTTATCCTTTTATGTTCAATCGTATTTTGTAAATTACTATTTCCATATCAGCCAAGGGAGTCGAAACAAATTTCTGTTTCCAACAAACATTGTGCTGATATTATATCTGTAAGTGGGGTGTGTATTTCATATTCAATGATAGAAATAATAAGTCGGGAGCATTTTTATATAAATCGAGCTTTTGATTTGTCCCGTCAGATTGATTATAGCAATACTTTGCTTCGATCATAAATTTTCATAAAATTGTAATTTTGGTAACACTTTGTGTTATAATAAATCTGCGTTGCTATTATTTTAGTTCGTCTAACAAATATACGCATTAAATAACGTGAATCTAAAATTATTGGATATTCGAATAACGAGGAAAATAAATCGCGGACTTTACGCATAATCATGGACAAGAGTGGAATTTCATAGCCACTCTGTTTCAGGGTAATAAAATGACGATGATGCCACAAAAATCAATATCCAAATTACAAGGGATTAAAATATACACGTAAATTCATATAAACACGAGCGGAAGATCAGTTTTAAGCTACGTTAATCGATAGAAAATTAAGCTTCGTTTCATGAAACTTTATACTTGAAAGCAAGTATTTAAAGTATTTGAATATTTATCATAGAAAACTTTCGCGTATATATTGTGTGTGTTATATAAAACATTCTCAAATTTCATTAGCGCTGTAACGAAATACGATTGCCATGATTATATTTCTAAGATGTGAAACAAGTTTGAAAGCGTACGTTATAATTTATTGTAAACGTATATTTAATAAACAATTAGAATACAGAATGAACAGCCATTTTAAACACATGGTAAGTCTTAAGTATGACCCGGATAATCGAGCATTTAAGTACTTTTCTGATCTTTGCGAAACATGCACTCGTACTAAATATCTTGTAATTCCTACAGATATATATATTTCTTTAAATTTATTCTAAACTTATTAAAAAACAGTCAAATCTCGTAACAATGCTAATAAAACGTCAAAATGATTCGTATAACATGTGTAGCATATTCGTAGAAGGTGTGTACAAGTGTTTGAATACCTTCGCGAACCAGTGTATAAAGTTAGGTGAATGAACATTTATTGATCCGTACTACTGCCGTATTTCCCTTGTTTTTGTTAAAGTTATTGCGATTTCTTATGGGAATACCATCGTTCAAGCAAATTATTCACGAAGCGGACTGCGAGCGGAAAACAATTTATCGGTTGCGGCGTATTGAAAGTGACGAGATCTGGAATTTAGGATGAAAGATCGGATGGCAAAGGCCGAGAGTTTCGGTGATTGCTAAGCTCTAAAGCTGGCTGCAGTTTGTCTTCTACTCTAGAACCGTTCAATATTCCATGCCTGCCAATTCTCCTTCGATCGACGATTAAAACTGCACCCGGCGAATTTCTACAGCTTTCTTCGCTAAGAGCATTCAGGTTTGCAGGATCGGTTGCTGGATGTTTAATGAATCTAACGTTGGAAAGGGAAACGAGATATCGAAGGGTAGAATTGCGGAGAGAAATCTTGGTAAATCTGCGGTACTTTCGAACCTGAGATAACATAGAAATTGTAAAATACACCGAGGGTTTTGCTTAATCCTTCAATCGTAACCTCTTTATCACAGTTTTCATTCTAGACAGATAGTCCTCAAGAACTGTGCAAGTAAGATACATTCTACGATATATATTTTGTAGACTTTTTACAATTATTAAGGCATAAATGTATATGATGGTACTGACAACGGTTCTAGAGAATATGAAATTCGAATAATTCGCATTATTTTTGTTTCTGTCGTTTACCTGGCTTATACAGAACCTATAAAAAATTGTTAGCTTGCGAAGATCCATTAGATCTGTAAATTCCATCGTTCAAAAATATAACGATTTAAATAAATTAGCACGAGAACGAGATAAAGACTCCATCGCGTGTATCTGATGAATTTTTGTCTTCATATATTTCTTATTTACATTTTTATATAGTGTTCCTGAGAGCTAGTGCCATATTATACTATTTACTACTCATTGTCAGAGAACACGAAAAAATTATCATTCTATACAAAAGAACTCTTAGACGGATTAATCTCCTTTTTAAAGGGTTAGTTTTTGTAGTCTTATACGGAGGAATCATAGTTAAGATTTTGATAAATTCTTTTTCACGAAAGTTTATACGAATTGGTGAATGGTCTATTAAATAATCGAAATCATACTTGGTTTCTTTTGATACTCTTCGCGAATAGCTTTTTTATTCATATAATCGCGAAATATTACATTAACCGTGTGATTACCATTTCAAAGTCTTCGAACCTTAAGTCTGCTTTTATCGTACTTTAAAGCGTTCTTTCACTCTATTTTTTAACGTTTCGTTGTTTCTTTCCCATTTGTACGTACACGCGGATTTACCTCAAGCTCGAGCCATGTGAGCTGGTCAGTGACAGACGTCGAGCCAGCGCATTTTACTATTACCAACAGCTACGTACGCACTTGCGGAAAAAATATAGGTCATGGCGCTTCCCGGCTTTTCAACTCTCATTCATCATCCGCGCGTTTTAAGTGCAAAGACTTTGAAGGCTTGTATCTTGGGAGCCAATTGAGATACTAGGTTGGAACAAAGTGCATTTTAAATGCACGCTTTCTGCTATTTTCAATTGTACTTGTCGTCAAAAATTTCGAACCCATTTACAATAATTGTTCGCATTAAATGCGTCAGCGCCAAGTTGAAAGAAACTGCGTTAACTTTATCCATTGGAAGCACCGTTTCTTGAAAAAGTAAAACAAGTAAAAAAGCAAATCTTGATTTATTACTGTAATTTTTTCATATTTATTTTTACTATGTGTTTGTTCAGGAAAAAATTATCTATTAACTCTTGATCTTGAGCCAAGTTCTTAAACAAACATAAAGTTTAGCTTGTTGCTAATTGTGTTAGAATATGATAAACGGTATACAGCAGTATGGAAATGAAGATTACGTTGTTTAGGGCATTAGAGGTGCAGTAGAGGAGTGTTTGAACAGAGTAGTTTGTGATCATAGTGTCAGTAAAAGAGTACACGATTACCTAAGGTCTTAAAACTTAGTGTTTGAGTCTAACAAAGATTTTGACACGGAGTTAATTAAACGCGGGGGATATATACAGAGTGTCTCCAATTTTTTGTGCATAATCTACCTAAACCACTGGTGTTGTTATATTGTTCTCGCGTCGATCGTAACATTTCTATTATTAACATTTCATCCTCCACGTTTATCCGAGAGAAGGCTTGCTACAATATTTACGGATACCGATGTCAACTTTGATAAAGAATCCTGAACCAGAAACCAAATAAAAGATACATACAAGGAAGTCGTAAATCGTGTATCTACACGATATCAAACTAAGCTCACAGGCGGAATCGGAACAGCAAGATTGCATTAAACGTGATCGTCCATTTTTCTTCCCCACTGCTTCATTTCCAGAAATGGCTGTAAGATCGTTCTTCCTTTCGCTCCTTCCAGACCTCCCCGACGTTGCCCGTCTATCAGAGGACGTCCACGAGGCTGCACGTGAAACAATTCAGCTATAGCAGCCGAATGTTTTATAGTTCTCGTCCGCGTGTAAATTGCTCGTACGAAACGCAATTTCTGTCCGTCGGGACGACGTTGCGCGTTTCGGTTGTATTCGTGTTTTCTATCCGAGAATCGAAGATGAAACTAGAGGCATTCGGTTCGAAATGCATTGAGATTCGTCTAACAAATTCGACGAGTACACCGAGGATGTTCGTGCATTTATGGAAAATTTAAAGGAACAAAGATGCACAAAACGTAAATACGTGGTGTTATATATAAAATGTACAAATTATTCAAACGAAAATATTCATCATGACATTCAGGTGAAACAGATATTTACGTAGTCTCCATTTCTTTACTCCTATTCGTTAGAATGCAAATTCGGACGAACAATCACAGTTTGCTGGCGAGATTCCGTAACGTGATCCGTGATAAAATGAAGTATGTATAATTCATTTCACTAAGATGCACTTTTAACTTATAAATTGCTACAAGTTTAATTTACGAGGGACGATTATTTAAATTTATCATATTCATAATCGCTTAAAGAAGAAACATTCAGAAGTTGTTTTAGACAACTTGGAACATAATTATTTGCGGCGAAAAGTAAAATTAAGGTTTATAAATCGATAGAAATTTGTTGAGTTCCGCGAAAAGTATATAACAGGCAGAAATCCACTGATTATTTTCGAATCTATTACAACGGGTCTTTCGCATGCCGAAAGCTTTTCATCTCTTACGAGTGGAATTCCAAACTGATCAATATCAATCGAGTTACTCGATACTTCGATTACCAGTGACCTATTAAAGTCGAGCTATAAATCGTGCAGAATTAAGTAAACGTAAACTATATTTTCATTACCTTTTACTATCCATCCTGAGCGCTGTACTGCATTTGAAATACGAATCACGAACCAGATATTGCTCATTTCAGTAGAGAAATTCCAATTCGAATAATGGAGAGTAGCAATTGACCGATGGAAGGTGATTGGTAATGCAATTCGTGACATCGGATTATATATCGCCCAATTATAAATGCCATCGTAATATTATTACCATAATGCTGGTAATTATGCACGAAACTTATATTTTTGAAAAATATGAAAATTAGTGTGTTATTGAATTTTACACGGATTAATTATAATTTCAATGCTTTATATCATTATCGAAAACTACAATTCGCATATCACACCAAATAACAATTTAACTGCAAATTTATTCCAAGATATATCGTCTCCTCCGTATTTACTGTAGGATCTAAAATTAATTTCACGTTTTTAAAAGCTTCTTTGATACAACCATATTCCTCTATATCTCTTGAAGCTAACATCATTCATCAAAACGACGAGCCGTAGACGAGTCCGAAGATACAAGTGGTTGGTGAAAAAAAAGCTCGGGTATACACAGCAGGCGCCATAGACGCCATAGTCGTTTGACATCGATTCACAGGCAAAAAAAGTGATGAATCGAGGCCGAAAGGTGACAAGCTACGTCGACGATGAGGAGGTTTTGGTGTTGGTTATCGGTTAAACGGAAGTCGGTATCACCGGCATTTGCTGTCTCTGAAAGCTAGCCGGAAGAAAGCATGCCTAGATTGACAGCATCGTGCTCGAGCTTTCTTGTGCCGTTTTCTGTCTGATTTTTCCCGTTGTCGAAATGGGAAAAAGTGCCGCGAGAAGTTGCAACGAGGTAAAGATGCCAGACGGTGAGCAAAAGAAGGCGCAGAGTCGAATGGGGGGATAAGAAACGGAGAAGGGAGGAAGAGAGACAGAGGAAGAGGTACAAAAGGCGAGAACGAAGACGTTTGGTTGGAGCTGAAGACGGGCAAAACAAAAGGCACGATGTTGAAAACCAGAAAATGCCTCGTGGGTCACGACCGGCACATGGTTCGCGAACAAAAAGCCACCGGATCTTTCCCTCAGAGAAAAATATTTAATCCCCTTCGTGCGTTCGCCAGCTTCTCTGGACGATCACCGAGCCAGACTGAGAGTGGCATTTTGCATTTTAAAGGGATTTATTAGAATAAGAGTTATCCCGACCTCGATCTCGTGAGAAAATTGAGAGAAAGATTGGTCCTTTGCTGGCGTCTTTTTGAAACGACCTCTTTGGTACTTTTTTCACGACTCTATTTATAATTTGCAGTCCTCGAAGACAGGCAGGAGGTTTTGAGGGAATAATTTTTATTTTATACGGCTTTATGAAGAATGGTTTGTGTAATATACGACAGAGTGTAATATATGACAGATAAGATTTTTGATATTATCAATGTGCAACTTCATGCATTGCAATGATCTTTTAATTAGTTGTTGTGGTAAACTGAACTTCAGCGAATACAGTTCATTCTTTCGTGTGTGAAATTGTAGTACTCGAACGAGACACGGATAGTGGGAAGAACGGGCCAAGTTCTATAAATTGTTTGCTTTTACCTGGGTTTAGATAAATGGAGTTATTAAAAATTTTATTATTTGAGAATTTTGTCCATCCAGCTTTCGAATCGAGATCTGTATCACTTATTCCAGCACTGTGAAAAATGCTATATAAAATTCTTGTACACGGAATATCGGATCATCTGTGTACGCTAGTGGTCTTGGCATGTGAGTCGAGCAAACATTTCCGCAAGTTGTTATATGCAAACGAACTTTAATGTATTCCCTTTCTGATATTACTCGTTTATAGTTTCTTCTGATCCGTAATTGAAAATTCTGTAATAAGCAGAGCTCTCGTTTAAGCGTTATAGAATATGTATGAGGGCATCTAGAATGCATTAAGGAAGTATAATATAAATGGGTGTTAGTTTTTTAAAATATACAAAAGAGAATAATAGAATATACGCAATAGGTACAATATATTAAGAAACTACTCAACAGCATTTCGAAACAGGATTGCTGTTGTTGAGATCGCAAGATCAAATTTCACGTAGAAGCGTCGAACAATCCTTTCACACTCGCGTAAATCATTCCTTTATCGCCTATCCAAGCCTTTCAACGATCCTCGATATCCTTGTATCGCGATAAATATACCATTTCCTCGCGGCAAACATCGAATGATTACCATTCGCGAGCGACAAAGAGTCATGAAACGTAACGACGATTTCTCTTCAATTGATCCGGGTTATGTTTTAATAAAAATCCACGTAGAATCCTCTATGCATATAGTCAGCATTCATATTCTCCCTGCACCTTCATAACATTTCAACTACGAGTCGTTCACCGCCAACGAGTGTGCTCCGTCGATTCGAATTCATCGATGGGAAGTCGGCTAAGCGCGCGCACACACACACCCTTATAAACCGTTACGGCATTTATCATCAAATAAGGCCACGAGTTTTCATTAGTCCGGAGGAAAGAGCACGGCGAAATATGGGAAAATTGGAATCTCTTTTCCATGGCTCGTTTTCCCGGAAGCAGACGATGAGACTTGGCACGAAGAACGAACGTTGGCTCGAGCCACAGAGCCGCGGTGAGTCGCGGGGTTAGAAGGGGGTGGCGCCGAACGTCAGCGGGGGTGGTACCACCGGGGATGGTTGAAAACTAGCGAAATGTCGATTCACGGCGACGGTATCGAGCGGAGGGTCGCGTTTATTTGTTCGTAGAAAACAAAGGCCGAGCAACAGGCCCTCTGCTCTTCGTCACCCTCTCTGCTGGTTTCGTTCCGCTCGTCGCTTCCGGCACCTTCGCCCTCGAATCGAAGCTCACCCTAGCGTCGTCGACTGGTACCTACTTGGAGAAATCAGAAATTCAAGGGAAAAGAAGCTTCGAGTGGTGGAAAACGCGATACGTTTCCGGTAAGTCAGTCTCGTACCAGAGAGAGGGCACGATGTAGTCGATCGAGTTTTATGGTGGACTTGCAACTTCAGTTCATACTCGAAATGGAAATCTACGGAAAATAGAGAGAGAGAAAGAGAGAGAGAGAGAGAGAGAGAGAGAGAGAAGGTTAGAGGTTGGAGGTTGGAGAAGTTGGTCGAACATATTGAAATGATCGGGGCAAAACGAACTAGGCCGTGATCACGTACAGAGAGAACCACCCTGCTGAGAATGATGGAACATTTTTTCTCTTGCGTTTCTCTTTTTCACGATAAATCGATTCGACTAGAAATATTATTCCGGTTGAACGGCATGTGTCCGAAAAATTGATCAGATATTCCCTGACCGATGCTTCGGTTTTAGTGAAATTTTAGAGGACGCACTTTTTCTCGTTTCAAAGTTTACGAGCAGAAAGCAGCGCAGAGCTGTAGAACCGGCAGGATTTATGGAATTGTACCTTTCACAAACCGCCATTCGTTCCGCCGAGTGTTCTGTTTATCTGCTCTTTGATTTATATTCCATACATTAACAGATCGATTCGTGCTCTATATTTTTGAAATGTACGAGATGAGACAGCTTGATCGTCGCGAGATTTTAAATTTTCTGATATTATCGATCGATGGTTGGATATATGAAATTAATACCCGTATACGAGTACTATAAAAATAATTGTAACAGTTAACAGCTTTAACTTTGTTATCGATGGAATTATTAAATTTTGAAAGCTTCGAAATTCAATCGAAGTTTAATCGAATAAAATTACTGTCATGTATAATAGCGTTGAAAAATTTGAGAATTTTAGTTGCTCCTATTCGGTCCTATTTAATTATTTAATTACAGTTATGAATTTTGGATCATTGTTGATTTCTACTTTGATCAAAGAATATTTCTGTTACTTTCGTATACTATTAATTATTTATATACGATAATTTACAATAATTAATACCTATCTCTTAACATAATTCTCTGCAACAGCGTGAAATCGAATAACCTTCTTAGCAGTCAGAATTTTCAAGAAAAATAAATCTCAGATTGCACATTCTAATTATAAGAACAACCGAATTTGCAATAAACCCAATACTAAAACATTTGAGCCAAATCATCCAATTCATTAATCATCGTTGCTTAACAAATTCCAACACATGACTCAAACTGAACCATCATCCTTTCCCGATATCAATCTGTATTTTTCATCACTATAAACTCTCGAATCTCCTGTCAACCATAAATCATACACAGTTATTACGCAAAATGTTAGCTACATCGACGTCATTGCATTAATCGCGCGCCACAGAACCAATAGACGCGTAATTTCGAGATTCAGCTAGATACTCGTTTAGTTCGGAAGCCAGGTCGGCTTGTAGCCTCCGTTACCAAGGATTTGCATATCTATGAGTGCAGCCCGATGTATATACGTGTAAAGGGCTAGGTATACAGCGAATAGGAAGTCGGCGTCGCATCCTAGAGGATAAAGACGGAAATACGTGAGGTATAGTTTCGCAAGGGGATGAAAGGCGAACAGTGGAAGGCTGTGGATGCCGTAGTGGGAAGGTCGTACGGCTATTTGTAATTGTAATTAGCAGCAGGCCAATTCATTACACCGAGGAGAGACGTACGGCGAAATATGGTCAGGTTAAGTTTGACTAAACGACCGATTGACGACTTATATACAATGGCTCGTGAAAGTACTTGAACAATTTGAAAATTTCTATGTGTGTATTGTACATGTATAAATGCTTTTCTATCAGTTTAGAAGATCTTTCTTAATCTGTCTTATAATAAAAAAAATCGAACAATTTGAAGATACAGAACTTGTCAAATAACAAAATAGTTCCACAAGGTTTAACAGCTATAAGACAATACTTTGCTATTGCATATTTCTGTTTAAAGATCAATTTAATCGTGTCATAATGATATTATTTTAGAGATTAAACATGAAAAAGATGTGAGAGACTAAAACGCTCTTTTAAATCAGATAAATAACAATTGAATCGCGTATTGTGTAAATATCGGCACATCGGAAGACAAAATAAGACAAATTCTGTCTCCCAAGAAACAGCAATCGTCCACAAATTACATAATCCAAGTTTTAATACGTACGAACGATCGAATTGTAATTTTGATAGGACAGAGACAGAGACTCCGGTGAAATGCTGTTCTCGTGCGATAATGGGATGAAGATTTTATGCAGGATACCGTATTATAGCTCCGTCAAGGAACGAATGAAACGTGACGCACTGAAAGTTTGATGGTATCTCGTGTGACGAAGATTGAGGAGATAAGGGTGGCTTTTTGGTAGCTTTGAGGAAACGAGGATGGTATATACGAGTTTCAGAGAATATCTTTTTGTTTTTATGTAAAGTGCCTTTTGGTGGGACATGCGAGAATATCAGACACTTTCCGCTGGGAAGATTCTTCAGGAAGTGATATGCTGATTTATGAGAAATGTTCGTAGTTTGTGGGTTAGGCAGTAGACACACAGAGGGGAAAAAAAGAATAATGGTGGAAGTTTCTAGCAAATGTGAAGTTTAGGTGGTTTGTATCTTAGATAGTTTATATACGAAATAAGAATAAAATAACTCATATCGGCGAAGAAATCATATTAGACGCGTAACTTGAAATTTTTATTGACTACCGATATAAAAATATTTCTATTATCGCTATATCTAGAATTTATTTCTTTAATTTAAGATTGTTCGTTAAACTTCAATATTCTTAGCTTATATCATGCTTGAGCTATGCTTAAACTGGAAAGAATAAACTAATCGTTCGCTTAAGCATGTTAAACTTCGAGATTGAGGTTGATTCATCCAATAAACGCTGGCTGAAGTGCAGTAGGGATTGATAAGTTTCGAAATTACTCCACAGCGGAGGAGTTTCCTTGCAACAACACCTCTAGGATCTTCGCAAACAAGCATAATTTTAGACACTTTCTGCAGGCTATGCACGATATAAGCAGCAAGATACAAGCGCGTCGTATCTTCCATGAAATGGTCCCATAACTGACCATTTAACCAACAATAAAAGGGAAATTCAGTTTAGGACAGGGGGTGAAAAGAGAAAGTCGCACGTGGCCCTTCCAAAAGACAATAGCCGTGTTCTCTGATTCAAGAGTCGAGAATCCATGTGTTTAGGCGAGGCAGAAACAAAACAAGGAAACGCGTGGAGAAGTAAGTGGAATGACCTTTGTTTCGCAATGTTGGAAAATTCGGGAGCGCTCGCTGGGGACGGCAAAATTGAAATCTTCTTTTGTCACCTCGTTTCCGGTCAGAGAGTCTTCAACGTAACGAGTTGAATCCATTTAGGAGATACGACGAATGTTAGAGAAAATGAGATAGTTTCGTGGAACTGGGAAACCTGTCAGAAGGTCTGTAGGAAATCATTGTGTTGCTAAAGGAAATAAAGCGACGATAGGTATAACGAGGGTGATGAGTTCAGAAAGTTCTACCGCAATATCGCACATATTTAACAATCAAATATTTCAGAATCTTTTAGATTGCATTAAGATGTATTATATAATTCTGCTTCGCAATTTCCTCGTTGTCTTTTAATCGTTCTTTGTTGTTTTTATTCGCCAACGTTATGAAATTTTCCAATCGACAGTGAAGAGCATAGAAAGAGAGAGAGAGAGAGAGAGAGAAAATTAACATTTATGAAGTCACATATTTAATTTGCAAATGGAGAATTTAAACTTTTATCTTTACAGTATGGTTCTTATTCGCCAACGATATATTTATACTTATATCTATACTTATATCGTTTCCCAGAAAAATTCAATAGATTATCAAAGTTCTATAACAAATCACTCGCACCACCGGAATGAAAATAAAAAATTTTATAATATCCTGTATTTTCCTTTTCTTTTTTTGCGAATAGGGAATTTTGTAAAAATATCGCGAGTTTCAGGGGCGGCGGAAATAACTTATGATGGGGTCGCTGACAGTGTTCAGGATACGTAGCGAAAATGTTTCGAGCTTCATGAATAATTCACTGGCAGTCAAATTTGAATTCGATATTTGTAGATTACGCGGTCTCCGCTTGCGTGTTCATTTTTCGACAGTCTCTCGTGTTGTTTATTTAAGCATTATAGTAATACACGCGATTTCAGCGTGAAAATTGCCCGTGATAGCTATTTTTCTTCCTTTTTTCTCGGAAAATACCCAACGAATTATCGCCATTGGAAAAATATTTTGAAACGTTGGCAGAAAATTCGTGGGCGCTAATTGGCACGCAAAAATGTTCAACAACAACAAAAATTGCCAGCGTAATTCGCGCTCTTTGTTACTTCGATATTTTTTTATTTTTGAATATCCCGTTCGTTGGAAACCGTTCGATCATTACTGCGCCACAATAAGCGCACTTTTTAGCTGGCGAATGAAAGAAATCAAATTATGTTCGGTATGCTCGTCGATTCGATTTCGAAAAGCTTGTTGATTGACGGCGGAATTACCGCAAATTTTTCATTCTACGCGGTTTTCATTCATCAGGTACCTTTAATTATTTAGTTAAACATTGATCAAATATTGTCCGTATTACAGCGTTCTTTTTTATCCTTTTCCTGTCCTTTTTTCTTTTTTGCTCTCACGTGTACTCGCGTATTTGCGGGAATATATTGTGGCGGATCGGTACCAACAGGACGCCGACAGGTCGAGGCATCAACGCGGTCGTAACACCTCCCGGGCGATCCGCGGGTACCAACCGCCAACACCAGAGGGCTACTACGACGACAACGAGTCTGTCTGTCTCGCTAGCGGTCGAATATACAGGCGCACGATACAAATACCGCACCTAACGAGACTCCCTCTACGTCTAAGGCAGGGACTACCGGGCATAGTCTTGCTGACGAGTCCACCGGTAGTCCCGGGACGAAACGCGAATTCTTTTTTCACCTGGCAGCGACTACACTTCCTACAATATTTTGACCGACGATTTACACTGCCAGTTGATCTGCATTTTGTGAATGCATTCACGTACAGTGTGTTGTCTAGTATCGTAATGCGGTAGGAAAGCGCGAAATACTATCGAGAAGATAACGGTAGCGTGGCCTGAATAAAATCATGTATACATTGTGAACTGTTGTTACCTGGAAAAAACAACGAATTGCTTTTCAAAAGCAATTTGTTATCTGTGGAGTTTCCATTTTCTTGTTTGGTAGAATCAGTAGGCAGATATTTACGCGTTTATGGAAATATCGATTTATATCTCACTAAATGTTAAAAAAATATATCTTATGCGTAAAAATGAAAAAGATCAAAATTATACGCGGATGAAATAATTGTATTTTAAAATGATACGTAAAATGGTCCGTAAGGACAAAAATATTTGTTCAAGAAATTATATAAGATATTCGGAATAAAATACTGGCTGTAATAATTAATAAATGAAACAAATATTCCTTCAGATTATAGTAAATAAAAATGTGAACTTGTGTAGACATTTATAGTGGGGTTATTAAGAGTGATAGCTTTAAAGTAGCAAATGATTCAAAGAATCTTTCAATCTGATGAATGGACTGCTAAATGCGTTAAAATCGTGTAATAAATCACTTTCGAGTTAGCATGATCGCAAATTGATTAGAGAGCTGGCAAGGAATGAAACAGCTACGATTAAGCAAAGGAAAGTTAAGGGGTTAAATGACCGAAACGTGGTTGGTTATCGATCATCCATCGTTCGAAATGTTCAAATGCACGTGCAGTGAAATTAGTCGGTGATTGATACTTGTTATCAAAGTATAGTCACGTTATGGCAAAGAGGCGCATGTTATTACACAATATTATACTCTTCCTAGTTGAAATATGTAATTTTAATTAAATTCAAATTAAATTAAACTTTAAATTTTTAAACTTTTGTATAACTTTTACTTTAAAGTACATTTTTCGAATGTGCATGTGAATTTAAATTTGAGGATAAAACGCATAATTAACGAACGTAGCTCGTGAAATGATTTTAAAAACGTTTCGAGAAAGCGGGAAAAATATAGCTTAATTATAGATCGTAAAGTTTTAACGCTGTTACGCGAGGTATATAAATTACTCTGTATCGAACAGCAAACAGAATTTCAATGAGCAGCTTGGATATAATAATTTCATCAAACGGATCGATTTTGCGTTTATTTTAAGTCTCTTTTATCTGTTTTCGGACCTATATGATAGAACGTAATAAAAGCTACCTGAAATTTTACCAAACTTAAATCAGTTTATAGCGGTATTTGAATGCGAAAATGTTTTTAAAGCCCTACGCGAGTTTTCATCGGTAAATATTTTTCATATCCAAGATTTCTCATCAATGGAATAAAAGCGATATTCGGGCCAATATGTGACGTATTCAAAATTGTTTTCAAAGAAAATAATAGTAAATTGCTCCGTTATAACTTTTCGTTAACAATGTTCGACTTTAAACATTGCCTATGATATGTCCAACCTCAAACATCATAGAATGTTCAAAAATTTAATATACATACATATTTTATCGTGTACTGTTTTCCAAATATCTTAATGCATGTACGACAATTTTTCTATTAAAAATTGAATCTTTGTACGAATATAAAATTTCAATCGTTTTCATGAAATGGCAATATAAAGAATAAATGAAAATGGCAAGATAGGAGTTTTGGCCGTAAAAGGCACTCGGTAAGGGTTATTAGCATATAAATAGGTATTAGAAATCTGTATGGTTAAATATGATAGAGAGAACATAGATGTGTGCTCCTCGTATTATGTGCATTTTGACGAAGGTTAGTGCTGCCTTCGGGGCACAATCTCACCTCATCGAGTGGTTAAAATTAATAGAGATCACCGTAGTTATCATTCACAGACGGTTCTATGTTCGTTGGCCTGCTTCAGAGATGACAAAATGGAACGAAGTATAAAGACGAGAGTTCTATCGCATATTATAAAATACACATATTTCACTGTCGAGTGTTTTAAACTTTCTACGTAGAAATAATATTCCTATACCATTTGTGATCTCAGTAGAAGGTATAATTATAAAGAACAAGAGAGAGAGAGAGAGAGAGAGAGAGAGAGAGAAATTACGCTTTAAGAAATATAAAGTTTATATTTCAAGGTTGCAGAAAAATTTCGTAAAAGGCGAAAAATTTTCTGAAATTTAGTATTCAAGAAACGAAGGAATTGTTCCAAAGTAAGCCATGTACAAAATATTTCAATGTAACATATTCAGGTTTCAATATACAAATACAGTAACATCAAAAAGTAGAATGAAACACCTATCGTTAAAACTAGCCACGAAGAAAGGCATTCTTTAACTCTTATTCTAGCTTCGAAGAAGCAAATAGCGAAATTATCCATCATACTAATAAAAATAAAAAAAAAGGAACAATTCTGCAATACTGAGAACAAAGCTTACTGAATCCATTGTATCTATTAGTATATGTATTTCTATAAATGTGTTACACATTAGATTTGAAGCAATCCTAGAGAAGCGTGGTATTCGAAAGAATGGCATATTAAAGGTAAATGCATGGCAGGATACGAGTAGACGGCCCAGATTGCATCTGACAGACTGTCGTAGAATTGGCTGCGCATTTCCTTTTTCCTAGGGAGGAAGGTCGCATTTCCTTTTCACAGAGAGATGGTGGGAGAAGGGGAGGAAAAAATACGAGCACCCTCGTGCCTCCAAGAAGTTCTTTTCCACGAGGATGGTCCTCTCGACCAGTCGCCTCGACAAGCAATCTCACGAAATTGAACCGCGCGATTTCACGTCGTTTCGCAGACGTTACCGTTCGCGTTCCCTTTCCGGTTCCACTGGTTTTCATTTGCACCAGGACTACGGAAACAGTTCGAACGAAGCAACGATCGTGAAACGTCAGGCAAAGTTCGCAAATTTTAATAGCTGAGAAACGAACGTCGCATTCGATTAATTCCTGCATTGACAAATGATTTAAAACGAGCCGGATGATATACGATCAATGATCGATTATATCACGTGAGATTAAAGTTTCGGCAGCGAGGTGTTACGGTGATATCAATCACTATGTTAATTAAAGGGCGATGAACTTGTCGGATTTCTGAAATTGAGGAGATCATTCGTAATTTCATTTTATTTAAAGCTTTTATGGCGTGTTAACGATAACCCAGGATAAAATTGCTGATTTCTTTTTGGACAATAACCATATTACTGTAGTGATTTTTAATACAAGCGATTTGAGCGATATTTGAGCTCAATATATCCTCCTTTTTCAATTCTTCATTATCAAACTACGCAGTGTACCGAAATGTATCGTTCTGTTAATGTCTCATCGCTTGGAGAAGAAAAATGATTTATGTAGGAAACAACATTTGTATTTTTATCGAGAAGTTGGAAATACTTGATGTAACGAAAACGTACGTGTCTGTATAATTTAGTGAAGCTATTGATAAATATCCCAGAATTCTTTTTACATTTTTTTGGTACTAACAGTAAAAAGGTAGATTTGAACTAATGGGTTAATAGCTATTTCTAGATACCTATTGCTAGATTTGTACAATTCCTATATAAAACTTTCTTATTACGATTTTGGCACTGATTTTTATTTTGTGTATATTCAAACTGTCACCGCCCGCGTTTAATCTTAAAACATACGCAGAGAATATTTTACTAGATAGAAGATATTCGAAAGCAATTTGGCAGCCGTTTAAGTTAAACGCAAGGGAAATATTGCAGCGTGGTAAATGATTCCATTGGAAGGTTGAGTGTGTTGGTCTTGAAAGTTCCATCGATTTTTGCTTGGCGCGCCAAATATGTGCCATCCTAGCAATTTTGTCATCGAATTGGAATTTATGCTTCTTGGACGCAAAACGAAGCAATCTAGTTGCAGCGTCGTTCTTGCCGTTATAGAACACCAATTTTTTCTGAGTTCCGTTCGCGGTACAGAGCGGCAATACGTACATACATATAAATCATACATATAAAGAATGCAATACGTGCTCGAAATATTCAATCCTTCGAATTATCGATTCTTCAAAGTAATAATTTACGATGATACGTTCGTCAAATAGTTATTGGAATTCAGGTTATACAAGGATGATCGATATTGTTTCGCCTCACAATATCATATGATAAAGCTTTTGACGGTTATGGCAAGCCAAAAAACAAAAGATTTAAAAAATGGGACAGGTGAAAAATGGAAAACAAAAAATACTTACTGTACTCCACTATATCAAACGTGTAACATCAGAGATTGTAACCGAATGAAAAGCAAGATTATTCTGTTCGAAACAGAATGAAATGAAACTACTTAATAATTTCCCTTCGGAGAAAAATCTATTTATGGTTTAAAAAATATGTTGCTCGAGGAAGGGAAAAGTTCATGTAAAATTCTCCCTATAATTAACGATCTCTTGTTCGAAGAACATATTTCCTCTCGCCGTTTCACGACCTGGATCATCGATCAAGCACAAAATTAATAACTTATATTAACGTCTCGCGTGTATACGAAGGCGTTTGTAACGAATAGCTATCGGTTGTTTCCGTCTCGCTTATTTTCCCGGTGATTTTTCTACCCACAGACATTGATATCCAACCTCTGCCTCTTTGTTCCACTCTGTCTCCATCTGTCTGGTGAAATAAGTAGGCCCAGTGGGGATTAAAACCGAGTTCTCGTGTCATCGGGTTAGAGTACGTCATTTAGTGGCTTTGTTCGTTCGTACGCGTCTTCTTGCCAGTTGTCTCTAACACGAGCCTCAATTCTACGTAATTTTACGTCTACGAACGATCGTATAACATTCACGAAACAGGTATACCACGACGATCATTAAAAGGTGAAACTAGACGTTTCCAAGCGGATCGTTTTTTCCAACTTAACGAACGTTACAAATTATAAACATTAATTTTCGTTAAATTTGTTACGATGTTTTGTTGTTTGGACAGCTGATGGATATAGAACTTCCATTTATGTTACGATATTGGCATATATGACACGGAGAGAGATTTGTATTCATTTCTACAATCCTGCTGTGACGTTTAACAGTTTCGTTTAAACAATCGAAACAAAAATCATTTATATACACGCTGTGAGGTACGTCCAAAAGCAGGGCAACTCCATAAAGAGACAAACTATGGCAAAGTAATACGTACAACCCGGATCTCGATTCACGACACGCGATTCTACGCTCGTAAGTTAGAAACGAACATCACGACGATGCCGTCGTTTCCCTTCCGACACTCTTTCGCATGGTTGGGTTGAAGCGCCCGAGAATCGCCGAGAACTAAAGTCGTAAAATTATACGTGTCCCGTTCCCTCCTGGCCGATTTCGTGGTTCGCTGCTCCGTGAAGATATACACGCGTATAGTTTGAACAGAAAGGGGAGATAGAGAAAAGGGGTTGATTCGTCTATTTCAAGTTCTCTCGAGGATGCCGAAGAAGCAGAAGGAGGCCCATGGAAGAAGGGACTGGTAAAGTTGTTTGGCCAAAAGTACGGTGAACTCGGTTTGTAGGCATCGATCGGACATCTAACGAGCTCCGGCTAACTAGTTTGTACCGAGATCGTTGCCACGAACAGTCCTATTTGAATCTGACTTTCACGTGGTAAAATGCAACACGATCAAAGGTGATAGACACGTTATTTGTTTGCAGTGAAAAAACATAAAAACTTACCCGCGCCTTCGGCGTCTGCTTTAGTCCGATGGCTGGTTGGCTTCTGTTGCTCTGCAACAATAATTGAGAACGCCATGGTCAGTCGAAAGCAATTAATACGTTCCGCAACATTAATTATGCCGAACTGGCCTGTAAATTCTATTAATATTCGACGCGTTTATCACGGTGCCTTAATTATTTTGGCCGTGCAGTGGTCTCGGGTAGTATGATTTTTTAACTAAGTTGCTTGGAAAATTGCAAAACCAATGGGATCTACCTTGAATATAATAGAATAGAATAGAGCGCGGTACTATGGTGGTCGCCTGTAAGGGAAGTGTATAAAGCAGGAATGTATTTGCAGAAGAATTTGCAGAGCAGGAATATCTGGCTGAAATCTTCAATTTTTCCCTTGAAGGAAATGATTTTTCAGTTCGTTGAGCCTCGATTGATATTGCTGGATCACAGGTGACTACGATAGTTTACTTGTTTGTACTTTGAATCTGAATTCTGGATTTTATAAAAGAAAACATAAAATCAAATATTCTGAAATTCAATAACCTTAATCCAAAGCGTTGTTAAGAATCCACCGATTTTGTTGATAATCCAACGATATTACTTGAAAATTAGTCATAACTTCTACTACGAAGATCTTTATATAACAATAATTTTTTATACATAGTGATATATAAATGTTTTTCGCGTGAGTATTGTTATAGAAAAAAAGAATTCTGATAGCGACGAAAATGTGCAAAATATCTTTGTTGGTAAGAGACTTATTAACCTATTATTCCAGATGAACAATATGCAATGAGCAAAAGTTCTCCTCTTGTATCTGACGATCAAAATATTTAATTCAATTTGCCAGATTTAATATAATCTATCTACTATCGCCAAAAAGTGGTTGTAATTGAAATCAGAGTATAGCAGTAACATTCACAGAGTTATAGTAATATTTTCCAGTAATGCTTCTTTCTATAAATTCTACCAGATTTACATTTCCAATGCATACAAATGTCCCTCGCTTTCACAGTGAAAACTGTAAACGAAGCATTCATTTTCTCCGCGATAGATAGAAAACAGAACGTCCAACATTTTTTTGGAGCGATGTAAAACGGAGGGGCAAAAATATTCTTCTCTTTTTTTTTTACTAAAAGAGACTCCTGTTTCGCAAATATCGTACGCAAATATTTTTGGATTTCGTGCAAACGCTTTTCAGGACCTACCATTCTTCATCAAGTTTTGTTTTGAAGCAAAACTATGAATCCCAGCGTTTTCTTCCAGATTGCAGGCAAACAAGCATTAACCAATCGTGACTTGCATATAGATAAGAGCGCAACTATATTTCAATTAAATGTAATGTACTTATACATCTGAAATAAATACAAAGCGTCTACCTGAAATATGAAACATCTCGAACGAAGAAGTACTTTTTTATAATACTCGATAAATTATCAAATTATATCAATTGTAACAATTAAATTAATTGTTATAAAATAACATTCATTTCTCTAATTGCGCCTATAAAGATACGGATTTTCATAAATATTTTCAATTTAATTATAATTCAGGAAATGATCGTGCAAGAGAGATACGCTAATTGAACGTGCAAATAGCACGAATTGGACTAAAATAAAATTAACTCGACTACGGTAGCATTTAGGTTGCCTCGTCATCAGATGGAAACTGCATGAATTTACTCGTCCGAGTTTTCCGTGGTTGTTGGTTAACGCCGCGCGGCCTCCGTTCCTCTTCGATTGGCCAATTAAGATTTACGCATTTCCAGCAATGACGGGCCGACACGAGGATGCTGTACGGTTCGACAGTTTCCCTGAATTTATCGTTTTATCGTTTGTTCCTATACTAGACAGATTGCGCATAGAGCGACAGGCCACCCTTCTCGGTCGGATTTATTCGCTGCTGGGGAAACAACATTCTGAACGCCATAAAGGAACGCGATAACGGCACTCCCCTCTATGGACATACGCGGAATGCTCTTTACTCTTTAAATATTTATAATGGGAATCAATTGAATGTGCTTTTTGGTCGATGTTCAAAGACATCTGTAGAAAAGTACATATTACCGACTTTTGATCTTCCAAAGGAATTATGTAGGATGACTAAGATGATTTTGTAGGAAAAAGAATGTCACGGTTGATTTACTTCGTCATAACCTTTAGTTGGAAATCTTCAACTTTGAGCATTATACAACATTTTCATTCTTAAACATTCTAGTATTTTTGGAAACGTACACAACTACTACGCAGTATGTCTATGTTATCCAAATTCATTCAAATATGGTCATGTTTTGCATCATTTTTATGGGAAAATTCCGAGAAAAATGTGTTTCTTTCATTAATGAGTAAATAACGAGTTAGTTGGTAGTTTGTAAAACATAGAACTTTGTATGCTATGTTATCAAACTTGCTCTGGTTCTAGAGAATTTACAAGGACTAACAATTTGTAATTTGTGACTCGTAAAATTTCGTTAATGAACACTAATCCAATCGTATAATAGAGCCCCGTTAATTAAAATACTTTTTGAATGTGTCTCGAAATGTACTTCACTTCGGTACTTCACCGTTTTCTTACACGAACCCAGTGACGACCTTAATTAACAGCGTGATTTATTATTCGCTGTGTTTCAAAAGCATCCTACAAACTTACTTCAACATTCTGATTAACATCGCGAGTAAAAGTCTTTTCTATAGTGCGATTATAAACGCGAATGATAAATTAATATTGTGCGTGAATTCGAGCTCAGTTTCGTCATGTTGTAACTAGAAACAAGGTACCGAAGTTTCTGGTATGATAATGTTGTACTTAAAATTGTATTTTGAGTATAATTATCGTGTTTTGAGCCCATTGTTGGAGTTTCGAAACGAGTAACGAGTTCATTTGTTATTAGTTTGATACAAAAATTACTATAAATTTATCGGAATTCAATGAGATTTTTATGTATTGATGCGAAATCTGGAGATAAAAATTCATAGAATGCACACAAGACGCAAAATACCTGAAATAGAGTAATTCTTATAATATTGAGGAGATGAAACGAATCTCTCCTTAAATACTAAGGTTTACCAGTAATTTTTGCTTTAGTTGCGTTTGCTAAACACAGATATTTACGAATCTATGGAACAGAAATTTATTTCATTCGCCAAGTTCGTCATTTTTGTATCTTCGAATTTTTCGTAAATAGATAAATTCCGCAACCTGATATTTGGATTTCGATTAATCGCCATTCTAACATCATACGAAATATTAAGCCTAAGAAGGCAAAAGTAACAAGATGAGGATTGCCAGCCAGTTTACCATATCTCGAGAGAATTCAAAATCAACAACGGATACTATACGGATGAACAACGAACGTGGTGCTAATTACGCGGTTTATCTCGATTAATTCCGGATAATTGCGTCCACTAATTAGTCCAATTACTCCGATGGTTCGGCATAGCACGAATAACACTTGTCCTTCACGACACATCCTCATTGGTCGAAATGTCGCAAACTCAACCGCAGCAACTGTTATCTTCCTAGGTTGGATCCGTGTATTTCCAGTTGCCCATTTGCAGAATTACTTTACAGATATCACGATACTACTTCAAAACAACTATGCTTCCCACGAACATATGTACACCTATTCCAATATGTCAGTTTGTAACTAATTTTCATTTAATTTGCCCTTTGCTAAAATTATTTCGTTTAACAGTTTCGTTACTGTACGAAATTTGATTAAATATTATTAGGTAAATGATATAGCACGATTTATTTCCAAACTTATACTTGCGTATGTTTAGAAAATTATTTACACATTCTAGCCAAATTTCTAAATGGAAATAATACATATTTCTCCGTTAAAGCTATATATAATTTTAACATCAAAGCTACGAAACTTGTTAGAATGAAAGGTTAGTTAGATTTTTCAATTTCGTCTTTAGAAAGATCAATTTTGAGATAATAATATTGTTAAAATAGAATTATATAACATAGTAGTATATTACAGATCGGCAGTTTTAATATTGAAATATTATACATCGTTTAATAAATCCGTTTAGATAAATTATTTGAATATTTTCAAATCAGCTACGACTAGTGGATCGTTTGTTTGATTTCTCAATTCACGGACGTCGTAGACTTTACAACGAGAGTGACAACAAATGTCAACCGTTTACAGCAGTTTTTGCATGTTTATTACGTTCGTCGCCTCCCCAAGAATTTCTTACGCAGTAGCTCATTCAATGTCGTGACGCCCGATGCTGTGGTTCTCGTCTACGCGACTCGTAAGTTTTCACATTATAATATAATATTATCTTAATAATTTATCAACGCTGCACTTTTAACGATATTAGTTACATTATTTCTTAAATTAATCAGGATATTGAATGGAAATTCAAGAATGTATTTAAGATGCTTCGATTATTATTTCCAAATTATTTGTTTAACGTTATGCAAATTACATATTATTTGAAATATTTATGTCTCGCGTTGTCACACTGCGATGTAATTATTTTGCACGAAACGTTACTTAGTCCGTTTCATCATTGAAAAGTATTAAGTGATAATGAGAAACCGAAATAAATGCTTCATTCGTTTGATCACTTTCACTAAAGGATCAAACTTTTTCGATTAGAACTTGCTTCCGAGTAACAAATTTTCACAAATTTACGTTATTTCACCGTGAAAAATCATAAAACGAACTAAATTACTTTCTTTCGATGGTCAAAGAGTATTATACCTGCTTGTATTTTTCATCAAATAGATCGTTCCGTAAATTATTTTGTAGTTACGACTGTTGGAATTATCGTAAATTATTCTACGTTATTTGTTGTCAAAAGCTTCCACAAAAAATGTCCACAATTTTTTTCTCCATAGAGATCGATGATTCTGTGTCGTTTTATTGAAAATTCTCGTTTTATTTTTCATTCCCACATTATGCTTCGTTCATGCATCGAATATCAACGCATATGAAATCGTATTTCGTTCGAAATGGAATCGTAGTTTTGATTTTGCTTTGAAATCCATATAGAATAGATTAATCCTCGAGATAAATAATCGTATTTCGTGTCACAATATCACCTAAACAAGTTTTTTGAAGCTATGCTTCTCACGAATCCAGTTCGTTAAGCTACGATCCAAACAATGTTTCGTTCACGTGTTGAATGTTGAATATGGTCAAATGATTGCAACAGTGTTTGTAAACGCGAATTATGGTTACTGCGACACTTGAAAACTACGCAAAATACGGTGAAGTGGAATTCTACGTGCTATATTTGTACTTATTTGACGTATCACTTATTACTGAAGAGTCAAATATTACAGAACATTAATTAACCAAAATTACAAATTATTCACAAACATATTTAACATTTAATTAGAGACATACAAGTACGTACAGATGGTCTATTTCAAAGTTCACCATCGATAAAATAATTAAATTTCCTATCGTTATTCAGAAACAAAATCATTTAAGAGAAAAATAGAAAAATTAAATCCTTACTTTAAATCAACATTAATAAAAGCCTACGCGATTATCAAAAACACCGTCTGTTATCAAATGATGAATATAGAAATCTCATTCTCCTATGAAATAGAAACATCAAATAGAAACGGAAAATACATCTTCCAGACTACTGTTAAATTATTCGTACGTTTACTTACGTTTTAATAAGGAATTAGTCGATGGTTCAGTTTGGTGGAATTTATACTGCCTGAAGAAAGGGATAGAGTAAGTCAGAAAAGTTGAGAAATCGAGTTATCTTATACCCCGGTTCTTTACATTAAGCGGCACACTTGGGACACTAATTTCTCGAGATAGCTTGAAATTTGTTTGTGTTACCCTCGTTTCCGGAAGTTCATTTATAAACGAAATCGAGGGTTTCGGCTGCGTCGAATCATTCTTGTTAATCCAACTCGCGGATGTTTATTCAAAATTGCGTCACGAGGTTGAAAACCGAAATCGATTTCAATTTTCACGTAGAATTCGTCGAATGGAGGTACGGTCGCTCGCGTAGTCCTTTCAACGAGCAATTTATCGAAAGTTCATTGCTTCGACTCCCTATTAAATGACGGGATGATTGCGTCGTTCGTCTCGAAACGGCGGCAACGACTCGTCTACGAGTAATCTCGCGGACATTTGCGGAATTCAAGCGCGGTAACGTCGCAAAAAATTCCTTGCCGAATAAAAAACGCGTGTAATCATCAGGCATGACTGCAGCGACAGACACAAACGAGCCGGAAATTTAATCAAACTTTGCTGTTTCTTGCTCGGACGATCGCCAAAATTCGGCAGCGAGGCAGATCAGTTGCCTCTGTATTCCTTATTCCTATGAGTTTTCTATCGAATTGTCTCGCTGCTTGGCCGATAGATAATAATCTCGAAGTAGCTCGACCCAGTTTCGATAATTGTTCGCCGGTCTGGTTCCTTCGAGTTGCTCGATTCTTCGTTTGTTTTGTCACTTCTCGTCTTTTCTCGCCGTTGCCATTTTTCTTGTCCCTTCCTCTAGCCGTTTTTATCGGTGGTTTAATCGTCGAAATACGGGTCGCATCCTAAATGCCTTTCGTACCGGCGAAAGAACAAATAATTAACTCGGCCGGTTCGACAGAAGAAATGCAAACTTCGCGAGAATTCGATGCGAGAATTCTGTCTGCGAGTTTGTTTTTTTTTTACAGAAGGACAATTTCAGCGACTGTCGTTAAGGTACAAGAGTTTAGAGACGTTTCATAGAGAAATTTATTTTAATTTTTGAGAAGAAAGTTATCAAGATGCAAGTAAAAATGATCTTTGTAGATGATTAACGTCGAGATAATTTTGATCTTTCTTTTTCTTTCTGTTTTTTTAAGATCAGTTTTTCTGCTCGTTCAACAGAACATTTTCTAAAGTACATATATGTGTGGAAAACGAAAATTTACATACTCGGTATGTAAAGCCCCTTTCTCAAATATTTTCTTTTCTGCAATATCGATGGGCGTGGTTTCATACGTTTGTATTAAAAGAATCATGAATATTATTTCAAAGGGATAAAGAATTCTTCTCTCCTACAAGTCCTCTTAGATTATGTGAATGAGTCTCCGAGAATATTGAAAAAATTCTACCTCTTTTCATGTTCCGGATAGTAGAGTTTAAGCGATAAACGATATGTGGGAAAAATATGAATTTACTTTTTAGTGGAAAATTATAAATTATATCGAATACTGTGATAAATCTTGAAAATGCCAGAACAATTTTGTGTTTAAAGCTATCAAATCAATTATAATTTCTAACACAGAAAATCTTCACTTCATACACACCATTTATTACTTTGATTCCTCAATTTCTAATATATAATCCAATAAAATTTCAGTCACATAAAATAATGTTTTAAATCGGACAGGTTGTCTTTAATATAATAGAATATAAGAAAACAAGTTCCTTTCGCGATCGCGTAAAAGTGTTTTGTCAACTATTCAGTTAAGAACTATCAGCCACTATTGGTTGGCAACGTAGGTAATTCGAGCTGGAAGCAAACCGAGTAGAATTGAAAACAAATCAATTTATTCGAATGAAACGTGGCACGGGGGTAGATGATGGCGTGAGTAAGTGAAAAATCCGTTGTTAGGTCACGTACGAAGGAAATGAGAATCCCACTTCGCGGAGGAAGCACTCAGCCACCTCCTACGATGCTCTATTCGAATAATTATACAATCGCCACGAACCCTTTTTGCAATCGCCAGTCAAAGTTAGACTGATATTCAATTCCAGGCAAAAGCAAGTTGAAACTGTTCGAACCGAATGTTATTGTTAGAGTGATAGTCGCTCGAAGAAAATTGCGGTCACGTTCGGGTTTTTCCGAACCTCATTAGCGGTGTGAACGTTTTCACTTTGCTCCAATCTAGAATCTCTACCACTGAACGCTATCGAGATAATAGAAGAAGAAAAAAAAGGAAGATAATAGCAACAAATTGGGAGGAAATCGACTACGCTTAATTTTTTACGAAGAGTGAAATAAAAATAATATTTGGATAGATATTGGAAACGTTCGAAGTATTTTTATACTCATATTTATTTTCTAGTACATTTTTGTGAAACAGTAAAAGCCCATTTGTAACAGAAAATATTTCATTCGTAAAATCTTTTGAAATGATCTGTCAATTTTTGTGAGTAACTTATACCGTCGTTTGTTTCAATATTTGAAATAGTAGAATCGTTATTTACGATTCTTGAAATTTTCCATTTGTAGGTTGGGTATTCTATATGAAATTACGAATATATTATTAAATATTTAATAAAAGTGGCATATCGAAGTTCTTAATCCGTGTCGAGGCAAAGTAGAGTCAAAGTTGTACAGTAGTAATAGCCCTGAATTTTCTTAAACAGATAAAAAAGGTATTTTATAATAATTGTGTTGAATAAATGACTGTCCTTCCTAACTATTATGAGAGGGATTTTTATTACAGTAGATCTGCTGTTTAAGGACGTTCTTTACAAATGAAATTTTGTAATATCAAGATATCTTGTACAAGACACAGAATGTGAAATAATTTAAAACACCCGTATCGTGCGAAAGAAACAGAGAAATGAATAATATTGGCGTTGTTCTCCTTCCTATTTTAATTTCATCTCATTAAAAGCCAGCTGTCTTTTTTAAAACGTACAAAATTGTGAGGGATAATTCATGAAAAACTTACATTGTCAAGAAATGTAGTTCCTGAATGTTGAAGAGGGGTCGTTTTACAGTAAATTCTTCGTTCCGAAAGAAATTATTACAAACGAGATGTTTTTACAAATTACAAATATATTATTTTTTTAAACTGTTATATTAAGATTCGTCATTTTTAATACGATTAGTTAAAAATGTAAAGGAATACACGGTACCGCGAGGTTAATGAAATTTCATTCTTATTTACCGATTTATCGATAATATTACGGGAATGGTTTTCTATTTTAATAATATTTCACGGTAAGAGAAGACGCTAGGTTTTATTCATGCCAAATGAATTCATTTTGCTGAAATGGAATCATTTTATTTCCTCTTGTGATCGATACTGTTGAAATTCAGCGAATATTAATTAGTCAGTTGGGATACTCCAATTGCGAACGAAGAACTCTACGCAGATTCCCATTAAAATTCGAGTAAAAACCGACAATACATTGTCTAGAACATAGACAGACGAAACGATTGTTACTTAATTAATTTCGTATTGATTACAGACAAATCTGTTTCTTGCTAGTCCCATTTTTTGTAACAATATTTATATTTCGTAAACTTCCCTACGCATCTGTCTTGCCATTAATTTTTTTTAAGTGTTATAATTCCGTAGTGCTTGTTATAGCGATAATTATATTTCTACGGATCGTTGTATATTTAAAAGAGAAGAATCAACAGTGATTTTAATTCTCTTCGATTTGTTTGTAAAATTTCACCGTTTTATTTCAATTCCCAGCTTTTGTAATAATACATTACGAAAAAATAAATTCAACTCGTTTCTTGTTGAAGAATTAAACAATGAAATCAATTACTCGAAAACAAATGGATTTTTTTGTACATAGAATTTCGTACATTTTTTGTAACTGTAATTGCTAAAAAATATAATTCTGAAATGGTGAAATGTTTGCTGGTTTTGTAATTTTTACAGAATGTACTAAAAAGTAGTAATTGCTTTTCTTCTCGCTTCCTTTAAAAATTCATTGTATTACGAAGGATAATTATAGAAATATGAAGAAACTAAAATGCAAGAAAATTACTATCCCCGAGTCATTCGAGACAAGAATTAATATGATACACCTTCGTTTCATTTCATAAATTTATGTTATGAGTTACATTTATTAATAAGGATATGAAAGGTTACATTTATTCCTTTCGCTCATATTATATTTCTGACAAATATTTATCAACTGTATTATTAACTTTTCAACTCTTTATTATTTATGTTGTTTGTAATGTCCAGATTTTTTAATATACATATATTAAATGTATTTTTTTGATTAAATGTTATAGGTATTACCATTCTGTGACTATGAAAGAATTCAATAAGCCTGTTCTGAAATATCAAACTAATATAATTACGTAATATAATATCATTCAAAAGTAATTTTCAATGTCCAATTTATTGCGAGAGTGGACATATAAAATGCAATGGAAAATTACAGATAGCGGTGTTTAATTTATGACGAAACTGATTAACTAATTGCAGTAACTGTAATCGATATTATTAATTATTCACTGAAATTACTTTCATCTCACCTGCTAACCGTACTTAATCAAATTTTAATGTTCATTTCGTGGTTTGCACTTATTTCGAAGTTTGGACCACGTTTCCAGCGATTGCCATCAATATTTTTATTGTCGGCTAACCTTGCTTTAATATTACGTTCGCTTCTCTATTATGCAATACGATATGACAGAGAATTTTCGTGGCGTGCGAGCTTTATGTTGTTTTACAAGATTTTCACAGAAAGATAACATCGATTTACTGCCAATGGCATAACGTTTTTTACGTACATCCACGTACCAGACCGCAATAAAAAATGGGAAATAGAAAAACATAAGGAATGGAATCGTGCGTTTTATTCGATCTCTTCCTATTTGATCTTGTACGGGTAAAATTGTTCCCGTTGTGCGAATCCTTTTTTAATACTCAAAAGCAACGAAAGTAAATCCGAATAGCAGGAATTTAATTCCATTGTGCCAACCTTTTATCGGATCTTTGTAACGAATGTTAGACATGTATATTGAAAAGCTAGAACAAAAAATAGTTCCATATTTTTCATAAAAATTAAGACCAGACGCGTTGAGAATATAAGGAAAGAAACTTTTATGGAACAAGCGTATCGCGAATCATAATATCTAAAATTATCTATCAGGTTCAATCTACTTCCGCGCAACGATAATTCTAGCTTTCACTAAATTGTTCCATAGTTTCGACGACGCCGGTAAAACATCGCGAATACTTCAAATTCCTCTCGGATTCCCCTGGAATCTCATCATCAAAGTCAACACCAAAGCAAAAAACAAAATGTTTGGTACGATACTAAAGCATCGCTTCGTTCAGATTAGTTAAGCTACGTGGATTGAAACTGATAGAGAGTGTCTGACGGAAAATGAAAAAGAACGAAAGGATGTTGTAACTGTTTGAAGAACGCATTAAGTACAAATTTCTCAATTATGAAAATATTGATTATAAAAATTACAAGTTGTTAGACCATCTTCGATGCTTTACACAAAACTGAATTAAACTATAAGATAAGCTAAACTGAAACATCGAGCTTGCGCTATATTGTCGCTAAATTATCCATAAAATCGCAACGCTCCATCAACGTTTATCGCAAGGACAAGAATTGAATAGAATGTAGCGATCAGAAGAACGAACCACGAAACAGTTCGTAATGCATTGCGTCGCGTTCAGCAAGCTTGTATCGCTTTCATGCGCCACACGATTTGGGCACAACGACGCGCGAAATGTCGAAAATAACCAACTGCTCGCGGAATAACGTGTAACGGCGAATGGTAGGAAGTAAAGCGTGCGTTCGAAGCGGCCGTTCGATAACCGAAAACCGGAAAAAGCTGTAGCGACGTATCGACGGGCGCGTTAAAACGCGACTCGGATATTTTGCAGCGAGCCGACCGACAATGAAAACTCAATTAATATATTGCGACCGATCTGAACGACGCTCGAAGTCGACCAGGTCGAATCAACGGCAACGACCGGTGGTGAAACGTTTTTTTTCTCTTTCGTTTCGTTTCATTCATTCGTTCGATCCAACTTGTCGCGCGACCGAAATGGCGGTTCGCCTCTAAGGAACGAACTACATATTCTACTCCCCAGAGAACCATTTCCATATACGCAGCATGCGCTGTTTCGAACTTTCGATTCCTACGTTACTTTTATATTCTTTTTTATTTCCTCTTTACGATATCCGTATCCGCAGTTCTCTTCGTTCGTTGTTAAATTTTTTAATCGTTATCCAAGTATCTGGGATAATTGTATCGATCTCGAAGAAAATGAGATTTCATCTCTTTCCCGAGCAATTCCATTTCAACCGCCAATATTCGTATTTTCCTGGTTTCTAGTACCGCAGTGTTCGTTTATTGCTATATTTGTTTGCTCTGCCTGGGTTTTTGCTTTAAACGGTGTTTGAGGAATCGAAGTTGATACTGTTAGAACGCAACAGAGACAGAATAAGAGCGTATAATGAATTCTTTCCAGGAAGGAAAATGAACTTGATTCCAAATACCAGCAGCGACTCGCTTTGCGATAAAGAGTGAAATATTGAAACTGAAATGTGTCAAAATGGTGGTAGATGTTGTGCTTTGATACGTGACGGCCATAAGGTTGAAATCTCGTTACGATCTTCGACCGTGACTTTTCAGGTCCGAACCATAAAACATCCCTGTATCTGTCATAACGTCACTCTTTCACCGGCACTATCTCTGCGTCAACAAACAAATTTTCTACTGTTTCTACTATTTTCGGAAGTCAGCCAATGTCATCACTCTCACAATATGTCGATTTCGTATAAATTTTCATCACTTTCAACCAGATTATACGTAGGGCGTTGCCTATGCATATATCAATGTTAGATTTAACACAAATTCGTACATGGTTCACCGATAGCTTTCGATTTTTCTTCCGATAAAGAAAGTGAAAAAATGTTGGTGTCGCTTCTCGGGTTACGACTATATCAAATTTATAACAATAACAATATAATAATAATTTATAATATAATTTATAAATAATTTCTAAAGGAATTGTAAAGGAGGAAACTACAATAAATCCATTTCAAAAATTCAACGCAGCTATTGAATCCAACTAAATGTTCTAAAATTATCAGTAATCGAAACTATAACAACAAGAACGTATCTTACTGATCTTATTTGTAACTAACGAGAAAAAAATGAATCAAGGGAAGTAATAATCGTGTTCGTAAATACAAATGACATTAGTTAACGATTGAACTTGCTTAAGCGAAACAGAACGGTTCAGTAAATTCTTAGCAAGCACATGGTACGGAAGGAAAAGCAATTAAACAGGAAATAATTTAATGTTTACGTGTAAGCCGTATCTTTTCGCATATTTAGATTATTAACAACACTAAAAAATTATATCTTAGAACCGTATCGCGCGCGAATCATGAAGTTTATCGATCACCCGTTCGCCGTGTACGTGCTTGGATTTTTATTAGAGGTATCTCGTTGCCAGAGTAAAACCTGTTATGAATCTGCCGAGAACAACGGCACTTTTGCCTGCCTGGAAAAATACGAAAGTATAACAGGTATCGGTGTGATTTCGTTCGATTCATTGCGTTATTTAATATTCTTCTGCCTTCCTCTGTTTTACCTATTCCGAGCGGTAGTTTTATCGTGTTTCTCTTTCTTCTCGAAGCGCATGTTATTCAATTTCAACCATCGAAAAGAAATTATTTCACTTCGTAGCTCGCTCGTGAACGGTATTTGTAATTCATAAGAATTTCAATCGTATTCCTTATAATGTGTGTATAATTAAAGAACAATACCGCGTTAACGCAACATTTCGCTTGTGATTGTTTCTTCTGTCACTTTACGTTATTGAATTCTGTTTTTATGTAATTATGAAAAATAAATGCTTGATACCTTTCCCGTTAGTCTCCTTTAATTTACATACTACGATTTAATATTTATAATAGTAGAATAATCGTGTTTCAAATCTTCGAAACATCTATTATTTTGTAAAAAATGTCCATTCCTTCCAAAAGAAAAAAATATTTAAGAGCTATGGTACTTTGTTCACATCTTTCAACAACGTTGCGTCCATGGAGAGATATATATTAATCAATTAAAAATAATAATCATATATTATTGAAACAAATTTTTTAATTATTTTATTCACTGTTTTCAATAGGTAGATATTATTTCACGTAACAAAGAACCAAAAACTTGGAATTAACGACTTTTCCGATATAACTTAATTCGATTATAATGCCAAAAAAAATCAACTTGTATTCCAACTACGCAAACCTTTACTTCCCAAGCATAAAACTCTTTCAAAATTTTATCTTTAGAATCGTTTCTCTCAAAGTTTAATCACAGATCACAGTTACAAACGTTACTTCATTTTAATTCAACGATCTCACAAAATTTTACACAATTTAATAAAATTCCTTCAGAGATATAGTTGAAATGACGACGAATTTAAGGAAATAGAACGTACGTTAAACCGTGTAACTGCTGACATTAGTTGAACGAAACACGAAGCAAGATTTCCAACCATGATGTCGTTTTACGTGATTGCAACGGGCGGGTTTGCCTTTTAAACTCACAAATCGTATTTCCCGGTTCCGTGATCATTCTCGCTTTTTCTATGGATCAGCCGCAAATTCGAACAAAAAAGTTCCTGTTTTATCTGCAGTTGCAGAAGCCGCGGCTGTACGGCAAATCTGATTAACTCGTCGTGGCACGTCGTTCCGCGTGGCACGATTTTTAGTGGGACATGCAAACACACGGTCCTGTCCGGGTTCAAAGATGTCCAACCTAGCTAGAGGCTCTCTCTCGCCTCCATTGTTATCTCGGACTTTTGTGGACCGTAGAACGGATTGTTTTCGGCTTCGCTGTCGACAGTTTTCATTTTGCTATTCAGAAAACTGTTGACGGTTTTTGTTACGCCTTCGTTGTTGCCCCGAAGTGTTTGTCCACGAATCACCGTGACTTACAACCGTAGACGGAAAACACTTTCTCGGAAAGGCCTTTGAATTGCGAGCACCATCGATTTTCCCCGCACCTGCTGATACGTTTTGAAGACTTTCGAAATGTTCAAAAAATTCAGAAACATTGGGATAGTTAATGTGGCAAATGTTTATTTTCTGTGGTTTTATCTTTCATCGGTGGAACAGGAGACATCGCAGTCGTAGATTTAATTAAAAATTTGTTCACTGGTGGATATCCTTACTCTGTTCACAAAAGTATTCCATTATAGCAGTAGATGTTCGATATTTCACGAAATATTCACGATTAAAGTTTCAAGACTGTATCATGATTTTTAGTTAAGATAATCAGCAAATGATATACTTGCGTGAAGGTAACATGTTGGAATTCTATTCACACTCGTAAGAAAGTTGTTTTTTAAACAGTAATTTTCTTGCAAGAATCACGAATACTATTTTGTTATACATATAAGGTGATAGAGGGTCTGATATTTAGAAGATCTGTGGTACCTTGGCCTTATCCAGAGGAGTAAAAAGTGTTTATTCGAAGTAATTTGCGAAAGCAATTCTCTCGATGTAAAGTCAACTTTTATTATTTAAGAAGCTGAAGTTTTCCAACCGAGTAGTATTCTCAGTAAACGAACGATACAATAATTTTGTTATGCCTGATATAATTATTTGTTACATAAAAATACGAGAAAATTTGATAGATTTAAAATTTGATTTTAATAGCAGAAACAGTTAGTGTCTTGTAGAGAAAGAGGTTACTTCCTGGTACACAAAAGATAGAAAAGGGCTACAAAGGGATCAAAATGTTTCGCATAATGCTTCACCATGAAGTACCACGTTTTACAGGAATTTTTTTAAATAAACGAGGATAAATTTAGTGTACGTTGGTTTCCTTCTTTTACACGAACATCATTATCGTCTTAAACAAGAAGGATAGCGTACGTAACGTTAGGGAGGGTCATTAATTTCAATTTGCAAGGATAATCCTGAAAGATGCGAGGAAATTGTGCTCGAGTTTCCCGAGAATAACTGCATTCTGTGAATTCATAGGATGCAACTGATAACATGGTTGTACGAAATGCATGTAAAAAACAGAATTAACTGTATCCTAAGATGAAACATATACTTACTCCTAATTTATATTTAAAGCAGTTTAATATGAAATCAATAGTTATAAAACAGCGATGGAATTATTTTTCCCTCAATTTTTGTAATTTTAAGAAATTTGTTGAGATAGTTTGGCATAACTAATAAACAGTTAATTACAGTGATAGCACGAGATAGTATTCGTTAGTACGAGGTAGTATTTCTGTACAATTTACATATAGATATGACTTCATTAACACGTATCAGCAATCAATTGGTAATCATTCACGAATAATGATTAAAACTATCGATTACCAGAGAATGGTCCATCTATCAACTTATTATCTACGCTTGATAACTATGATATTGAACGATTTAATGGACTTTCGTCGATAGCAGTAATACAAATTACGATTTTAATTCATGAAACTTGTCTTTATGAAATCATTACTGCCATTAATGAATTCGAACGTCCATCGATCCAACAAAAATTGATATACAACATTCGTGCATAGGACAAAGAACGTACGAAAGCAATGTTCTAAATGTCTAGAACTAAATTCCTGAGGTATACGTTTCCAATTAAATTATTGAAACATTTTTCTTCTCGAACGAAAAACATATATAAAATAAATATGTCATAATTATAAAATTCATTTTTAACTATAATTAATTCCAGTTAATAAAATATTTATCTATCTGAGGAAGGCATTATTTGCTTCGAAATACTTATATCCCTTAACTTTTTCAGCGAGCGTGTGTAAATGTGTTCGCACAACTCTACAATTTTTCTTATATATAAGAGAAAAAGAAGAAAAAACAGCGTTCGATGGCTGGAAAAAAATTTACAAACCGTGTCAGTGATTCCCAATTGGTTAAGCTACTTAAATAAAAAAAAAAAGTTCCCCTGCGAGCGTATCTACATATCGGAACTCGAGCGTTTTAATTCGGTCTCGATCTAATTTTTTTGTTCCTTGCCCATACTTTTTCCCGTCTGTTTCGTGATTCTGAATATTTCGAATCGTGGCTATCGTATCGAGGCCGCGTTATTCATTTCACCCGTTCCGTTTTTACATTTATTCCCGGCGATTCAATCGCGGCCGAATTTTCCCGGATTCTCGACACGCGAGGCAACTGTACTTTCCGCGAAACAGTATCACCGCGGCGAAACATGACGGAAATTCTCGCTGGTCGAGTTACGCTCCTTTCTGAATTTACGTTACTCGAGCTGGCGTGTCTCGAATGGCTTAGAGTGTTGCGGAGTCGCGGCTTTTGAAACCGCAACGCTACGAACTTTCCCGCGATCTTTGGTGACACAACATTCCCACGATTTAATGCAGACAGTGTGACTGACTTAGAGAGTAAACCACTTATCCAACGTACACGCTCGAGATAGTTCGACGATACGGTTTGGAATTAACTCTGCCACGTCTTTTGCGTTATTTTCGATTCAATCGTGTCTTTTTATCCCTAACAAGGAAAATTGTACAGGGATAGTTTTGAACGCTAGAATTACGAGAGTGGTCAAAGTAAACAACATATATGCGTAGTAGTCGTTTATTTTTTTCCTTTATATTATGAACATTTTTTCGGATGCCTTTCGCTTTGATTTTCTTGCTACAAGTTTCATACTTTAGTCGTCGGTATCTCTAGTGATTTGTCTAAATGTTTTAGTTGGACTGTGCTAAAATTTCCTTTAGAATGTTGAAATTCCTTTTGCTAAGTGAAATGAGCGTGGGATTGGGACACATAAATCTGTAACGAGATTAAAGTTGTGTTGAAGCGGTAAAATAGAAAACGGTATTTTTAAAATAGGCAAAATAGCTTTGATTAATTATTCCCCGAAAGTTCTATAGTTCTACCTTCTAATTATTTACCTAAGCGGGGTATTATCCTCTAATAGGTAATATCACATATTGAATAGATATAATTAAAAGAAAATTGTACAGCAATGGCTTCCCTTTATTAATATCCCCGTCAGTTTTCCGAAAATAAGAAATATATCTACTAGCGAAACGGTAAAAGAAGAAACGATTGAATGGAGGTGACATTAATAGAATAAGTTACTAGCTAGCCACGTTTCAATGCCTTCTGATAATATATTATCGAGATCCATTTCGATCCAATTCCTATCGCACGAATGAAAATATATCAATGGGGTCAAAAGCGCTTTAAAGGCCAGTCACTTGGAATGAGTTGTCCATAGGATCGCACGAAGGTCCCTTTCACGCTATAAATCTCCTAAAAACGATTCTCTTGAGCTGATGTTTGAAAAGATTGCACCGGGAGCTTTTACGAAGTTTTATTTCCTTGATAATTCCAAGCTCGAGTGGTACTTTATCGATGGTCAAGGAAAGGATAATTTTGCCGGTTCCTCGTCTTTCGTTATAATGCTGTAAAAACTACACGTTCCTTTCAATGCAAGAATCAGAGCTGCGATTATTGGAAACTCTTCAGTTTACTTGTATTCGAAGAGAAAGAGCGAAATAACGTTATTTCGTCTAAACGTAGGTAGAATACCGTGGATGTCCAACATACTAGTTTCAATTTTCGTAACACATGCAAATGTTTATACATATGAAATGAAGATTGAGAAAAATTTATATAGACTACAACTAGGTACGATCTACTATTAATTTCATTAGAAATAAAGCAGTATGGTAAGAAAAATAAATTATTTGACACATACGATACCATATTTAGAAGCAAAAAATCATACACGACCTGGTACGAATTTTTTGAAATTATTCGACGTAAAATTACTTGAAAGTCGGTAGCTTGAACCGAGTTATCGTAACTATTTGACAAGTTATCCGTGTCAAAGCGCTTCCTGAGTGACAAGGAATGCATTATTAATCGATCGGCAATTACTTGTACAAACTGGATGGACCAGAGCTGAACCGCAAGCGCAACGTCCATTAACGTCGCAAAATTCTGTCACCGATGCGGCTCGTTCGGCTTTTATTTTTCACTTTTCCCGTTTACATCGCTAAGCACGAGTCGAGAGCGTCGAAAGAAGGAGACATTAATTACATTAGAACGAAACGAGCCCGCTTGCCTAGACACTTGGCTTAGTAATGTGTCTGTAACCGAGCGACAATCAAACTAATCAGCTGATAAAATCCCTTAAAGCATATAAGGGAAAGCAGACCACCTCTTCTTCTCTTTACAGATGGCATTTTCATCCAGCGGTTTTCCACACCAGAAAATAGGAGTATTGATAACCATGATGAAACCCAACCACTCAGTTAACAATACTGGGCTCTGCCATGCCTATGCCCAAACTGGCAGTTGACTGACCAACTTTCATCCCCCCCCCCTTTAGGAGAAGGGGCCCGTTATATAGCGACACCAACGTGTCCTCACGCTCAAGATAATTGCTACACCATGTGTATGGCGCGTGCACGGGCCGCCCGCATCTCCAGCTCAAGTAAAGCAATAAAATAGAACAGTAAGTTTAGTAGCAATAGTATCCCCTCCTGATCTTTGATCGCGGCAAGAAGATCCGAAGTAGGGGTGGTCGCTCCACTAGGAAACGTCACACTGCAAAAGAAGGGTAGAACCGAGCTTTGGATACAGTAGTCCCGCCATTCGTACATATCTTCCTTACATATCATTCTACCATGTATATTAATGTCTTTCTTCTCTCCTCTCTTCTTCCATTGTGTCTAAGGTATAGTTCTGCTAGGTAAGCTTTACTGAAGAGTCCTACTAGCAGATCTCGCACGAAACATTTCTGTCTCCTTTCCCTATATTTAAAAATTCTACTGGCTCATTGGCCGACGTTCCAACTTAAGCACGCAGAGCAAAATTACGCTTTATAAGACGATAATAAAACCTGTCTGGTCCTACGGAATCCAACTATGGGCAACAGCAAGTAATTCCAACATTGAAATACTCCAACGCTTCCAATCGAAAACGCTAACATCCCTGGTAGATGCATCCTGGTATGTTACCAACGAAGCAATACATCGCGACCTCAAGATATCCACAGTCAAAGAAGAAATAAGAAAATGTAGTAACAGATATATCATAAGAGTTAACAACCATCGAAATCCCCGAATTATTAAATTACTTAATACGTCGGACCAGATTCGCAGGCTAAGAAAACACTATCCTTTAGTCCTAAGTACTAGATGCAGCTAGAAATAGACTTACTGTAAATTAGTTAGTCATGTCATTGCACCACGTCAGAGAAACTTACTCAAAATTCTCGATGCGAGAATTGATTGTAAAGTGCTTGTAAATAAGAAAAAAATTTTTTTATTTATGCTTTCTCAAGTCGTTGTTTGTTTATTTGATACTCAACATCTGTGATGGAATATCTAATATGGAACTCCGGTCGCCGGGATTCGAACACGAGTCCAAATGTTCGCATCTAAGGCTCTAACCACTGCGCCGCCGTCGACCGGGAGTAGTTAGTGTGGAGTGGTGGTATTTTGTTGTCGAGTGCCGCCACAGTAAGAATCCTCTAGCGAGTAAACGAGCCACCGAGTATGGGCCAGAGACGCGAATTCACTTAACTTTGTATTGTAGCTGCTGTTACAAAGGCTCGTGAAAAATTGCCCGTAAAAAAGGAAATCCTTTCTCTTGGTTAACTGTGAACTCTTTTACGCTTTTAATACCGATACAGTACTAGCAAAGATACTAGTAAACATAGAAAAAAGTTGTGGGCTTGATTAATTACTAGAATGGGTTACGATAGTATTTCACGCTTTTTAAAGTTTTAAAGTCACTCTATTTTTAAATTGGACTATTTTATAAAAATTTATACGACTAATTTTAATCTTTGAAACAAAGATATTTTTGTATCGTATAATTTCAATTCACCTTCCTGTCAATTTTCTGATTCTTTGTACCCTGTCAACGTTTCCTTTTCCGTAAAATATTTTATAATTTTTTAACATATATTGTATAATTGTTAATTTTGTTGCAATATTTTTCAGAACAGGAAGATATCTTTTAACAAGGAGATAAGCGTGATTCGCGATCGAGGAAACTAAAGACTTCACAGGTAAACGAGACAATTAATCAATATGATCATTGATCCGTCAGTTAACCCTCTCATTCCCGAATTATTTAACAGTCACAAATATTTATTTGTTACATAATAAATAAACGATTCATTCAGATATAGAATCCTGGCAGAAATCCTTTTCATCCACTAAATATTCGAACAAATTCTATATTCCAAATATTTTCTCCAATCTTGCATATTATCGGCTTTCGATGCAATTTTTCATCTTTAAATTTTCCACTCTCGAATGCGCAAATATACGCATCTAACGATTAATTTTTTTATATCATACTTGATTACCGTGGGAACGAGAGGGTTAATAAATTAATTGTGATTATTAGCAGTAACACTAGAACGATTACATAGTACAAGCTAAACCAGAGTTTATTCGATCGACTCTGATACGTAGGCAAATAAACGACAAACCTCAAGTCGCGTGATAAATCTTTCTCGCAACACAAAAGTCGCGATACAATTCGCAATTCAGGAACTCTCTTCGCCTCGCGATTTTTATGGCGTATAACAACAAGAATGAAATATTCGCCTTTGTGTCGCCGAATCTTTTATGCGTTCCATTCTGCTACTTATTTGGCGCGAATTCCCGGAAAGGAACACCGGCCATTACTGAATTGCATCAGAGGGAAATTGGCCTAGAAGCCAGCCCCATAGTCGGTTGGATTCTCCGTTAGGTAGGTTAGGTAACGCACGGCGGTTGAAAATGCGAATTCTCTTTACTTCTCTATTGTCCACCGTACTCGCAAAGGGAATGAGAGGAAGACAGCAAGAGCGAGAGAGAAAGAGAGAGAGAGAGAAAGAGCGAGAGAGAGAGAGAGAGAGAGAGAGAGAGAACTGGGCTAGGGAGGAAGGGGATATTTGCTCTTCTGGGAAAGTAAACTCCAGAGCTTTTCATACACGCGCGACTCGTAGCGCTAACCCAATTTTACCGGTACGACGCCAACGAAGCTTCGGCGGCTACGTTTTCACCGAGAGACGGGTTATTTGCCTTACCTACACGCCACTACACGGCACCGTCTTTTATACAAAGTATTGGCAAAGGTTGGAAATGTCCCTGTAGGAAGAGTGCGCCCACGACAGTTAAAATAATATCAGTTCATGGTGAGGAAGCTTCGAAAATATTATTTGTTAGACGCGCTTTACGTGTTTTGAGAAATTTCTCTTAGGGAGATAAACCGAAAGAATGTGGGGGTCGAAGTGTTTGCTTTAGGAGGGAGCGGTTATACATGGAATGTATCATGCTACACGGTGGATAATATCGATTATCGAGTATCGTACTGTTACTGTCTTTTAAGGGTTTTATTTTTTAACTTTGAAATCTGCGATTACTTTTAGCGATAATAATTTACGAGGTAGTGCTACTGAATTAATTCATCAGATTTATTGGAATTGTATGTTTCTCTCGGTTTTGCCTCATTTTAATATGTTGACTACCACGATTAGTCAGTAACGATTGGCGATGTGGGAATTGATTGAGACAATTAAATTAGAAATGAACAGTACATATTCGTAAAATTGTCAATATTTTTAATACTGTGATAACAACGCGAGGTACTACTACAAATAGATAGGAAGAAAAGTTTCAGTAAATTAATTTTCTGATACGTATATTCGGCTGTATCGTATAAAATTTGCATAGCAGATAACATGTTAACCCAAATGCAGCTAATCTCTTTTTTTTATATTATTCAAAATAACGTTATCATCCCTTTATTTAGATTCTAAGTTGAATACGTTAATTTCATTTCCCTACGTTACTATTATTTAATTTAAATAAATTGTCATTCTTTCAAAAGAACAAAATCATAAAATAAACTAAACTAAGCATAGATAACACGAGTATATACAATTTCTAGCTCTTACTTCGCATTCATTTATATGTAGTAATTGAAAAAACGAATAAATTACGAAAAATGCAGATCGTACACTTCGTATCGAATGTAAAGTTGAAAAACAAAGTAAAAAGTGAAAAAGAACGTGGAATTCTTGTACCAAGTCTTTATTTAGACGAGCGTGTTATATAGATATGAAATCTGGAATTCCCTATTCTAAACACGTGCACGCTGCAGCAGGTGACATCGTCGTCGGATGACGGTATCTAGTTTTATAGCACGAACAAAGTTGTCTAGACGAAAAGACCGAGTGTGGAAGTAGTAGAGTGAAAGGTACACAGGGCTCGTAACGAAGTTTTCAAAGACAACATGGAGTTTGATATCTAACGAGTTCATTCTACTCGGCTGCGATGGCAAAAACTGCAAGTGGAGATCTCTATCTGCCACTCTTTCCGGCCAGGTCACTCATCTATCTTCGTTCCACCCTCCTTTCGCACCCTTCTTCGTCTCTTTCCCTAGCAACCAATGTTGAGAAACGCGAAATTCGTTCCCCTACCCTTCGCGCGTTATTCACCCAAGGCTTCTGGATTTTAATTTTATAAGAAATTATTGGCGTATAAGCGACGTACTTTGATCGTTCGAGTGTCTCTTATTACGCATTTTACGTTTCATATAATTGTTTTCTTTATACTTAAAGCGTGTTTCTACAATCAAATAAATATAAGATTCGTGGCACGAATTATTTCTATCTTTTGATGGAAACTTGCATTTCTTTCAATCAACATTATACACCTTTATATGGTTATTTTAACGTAAAATTGTAGTTTCGAAATAGCGTTTCTACGATATAATTTTATATACTATTTTAGATTATAACAATGAATATCTAAACGTGCAAAATTATAACACTATTGATCCTTAATTGACTAGGACACAGTTAGCCGGAAAAATGTTTGCTCGATGTTATTTTGTATTTTATATTTTTCAGGATAAAAATTGTTGAGAATTTGTATCGCGTAAAATGCGGAGTACAAAATAAAATTAAATAACTTAAGACCACTGTTATGGTCGACTGTTCTATGATGTAAAGACTATTTTTTTTATTAAAATAAATCATTTCTTGATATATGAATAAACAATTATCTCGTAGCATATTCGTGATCATGTTATACTGCTTTTAAAGTAAAATATAGTATCTTTACTTTGAAATGTGGCAAAATTGTATTCAAATAAAAATAACTCTGCTGTAAAATGCACTAAGGTCGTTATAGCTGCCTATACATCGTTACACCATGCAAAACGAAAAACTGAAAACTTTTCAACATCCATATCATTTTCAATCGTTAACGCCCTTACCTCTGACTCCGGTGACTGAACGATTAGCGACGTTCTCGGTGGTTTCTCGGGAGGTACCTTTTTCAAAGTTCCAGTAAACGAAGCCACGGAAGCAGTGCTGGACGGTGCTGAAGCTCCCTCGTGACCGTCGATTTGACACTGAAGTCGATGGAACTGTGAGAACGAAGTACGGGACGTATCGGCGCGATCGAATTGTGGCAGACACGGCAGTGGCATTTGCGACATGTTCGGTATCTGAATAGAATTCGGGTCGCTGGTGTCGTGTTGAAGCCTAGGTGATAATTTCTCGCAGACAGACGATTGGCAGGATTGATGATTAGAGTTCTGTGTATAGGAAGCGGTCAATAACGTTTGATGATGACTGTGCGGCGTATTCTGGCTTTGCGACGTGCAAATCTTATCGGTCGGTTGTTCTTGGTGGTTGGGCAGAGAATTCGATTGAATCTGGTGGATCTCGTTTCCGATCGAATGCGGCTGAAAATCGGTCGATCTTTGTAATTTATCGCACAGCTGGTTCTGTGCTTGCAAACTTTGCAGACGGGCTTGTAAATCACTTTGTTGATGTTGAAATTGCGCCACTTTGTCGAGGATTTGATTTTGATTCTGAAGACACTGAAGCTTCGCTTGTAGATCGCTTTGTTGACGCTCAAATTGGCTGAGTTTCTCGGATATTAAATCAAGATTCTGTTGATTTTGCAGTTGTTGCTGCTGGGACGTCAAAGCGTCGGATTTTTCGTTCTGTGTGTCTAGTTGACTTTGAAGATTATCGCTCTGGCTCTTGCTATGAGTTAGTAAGCTGGTCGAGATATTGTGGCTTTTACGATGGCTATGGATTATATGATCCACTTGATCGATCGGTTTACCTAAACTTGTTTCACCGAAGTCTGTTACCACAGTTAGGACAGTCTTGGTATCTAACTTTGCTTCGCTAAGGGCTGGATACTGATGGCATATATTAGGACTGGCTCTTTGAGAGGGAGCCGTACTAGCAGGTGGTCCAAGGTTCGCTACGGATCCACTAATGGGCTGCTCGTCGAACTCCTTTCTCGAGAGTTCCATGTGCTTCGTTAGGTCAGCACTAACGTGTCGCAAATGTCGACGTTGTTCCATTATAGTCCTCTGACTGATGTTGGGTATAGGTTGAAAGGCCGATTGAGTCATTCTAGCTTCCTTGCGATCATCTGGTTGATGTATCTGTCTCGGGTCTCTCCTTTCCTCGGACTGATTACGAGAACGTGGACTGGTGGAGAGCATTTGATTCTGCATCATGTTTCTTTCGTGTTCCTGTCGTTGTCGTTGTTCAGCCCATATCGTTAGCTCTTGTCTAGTCTTCTCGAAATTTTGATTTACAAACGACGGACTTTTCTGTCCTGCGCGATCCGCGGATCCTTCGCGAATCGGCATGAAAGGCATAGGAGACCTTCTAACGTCTTCCATTCTCTTGCCTTCTATGGTCATTGGTGACCTCCTATGCTCGTCGAAGTAATCGGATCGTCTGTTTTCTTGCGGTATCGCTACTCTTTGATTAGGGCTCACGTTACCCCATTCGGGCTTTCTATCAGCCCCTATGCTCTTCCTATTTTCTTGTCTCGTATCAAAAGCCATCGGCGATACTCTTAAGCTCGTATCCAATCGCCTTTGATCAGGCGGATACACTTGATTGGTTTCGACTCGTTTCGGATCCACCATAGTTCCGGTCTTCCTCGCTGGCATCAATATTTCCTGATTCGTGTCACCAGGGAACGTGAACGTAATCGTATCGTTACGACGCTGGAAACTCGATGTAACGTCCACGGAAATAGATTTCCTGTGTTCAGGTCTGGTCACATATAGACCACAATCGGTTACCACGGTTTCGCACATCTTTTCTCGACCAGGTGGATCTCCATTCGTATCGACGTACAGACCGTCCTGTCTCGTCCTAGGGTTTTGATTAATGGCTGTCAGGTATCTTCTATCCTGAGTATCGGTTACGATCTGTGCGCCTTGCACGATTATCGCCCCGTCGCTTCGGTGAATTTGTTCTTGCGGAGGATTTTGATTAGGGTCGTATTTAGGTTTCTGCATACCTGGAACATCGACACTCGCAGACTTTCTGTGCCCTGTATCGTGAGTAATCTTCGAATTACCTCGTGGTGGAACCATAGGTTTGGGTCCACGACTGGGTCTCTCTGTAGTCGCCATTGCGAGACCATGAGTCACATTTTGGGCGATCGGTTGAATGATAGGCTGTGTCTGATATTGTCCAAGTTCCTGAGAGAATCTTTGAGGATTCGGTGATTGTTGTCCGAATTGTTGAGCGGGATACATTCCAGTATGAGGATTATACGGTACCGCGTTCATTACTGTTTGAGGATACTGACTATAGGAATACTGGGGTTGCCCGCCAAATTGAGCGTAACTAGCCGGTTGAGGTACGACAACGCCTGAAAAGTACGGTGGCTGAGGACTGGCGGATTGAGGAGGCATTTGCGATCCGTGTTGAACAGTTACGTATTGACCCTGTCCAGTGAACATCGGATTCGCTGCACCTCCTTGATACAACGCAGGATCTCTATATGTTACATCCCTCGTCACGTAACCAGCTCTTTCAGCGTATTGAGCTTGTTGAGGATACATCTGTTGAGGTCTCACCTCGAACTGACTTCGGATCTGCGTGTACTGAGTTTGATCGTAATCAGGCATGAATTGAGGCTGCGCTTGAACCGGTAGGGTTTGTGTACTAGTTTGAGAAACATGTTGCGTCCTCTCGAGAGCAGACTTTTCCTGGCTGTACTGTTGGGGTGGAAGTTGTCCACTAGGGGGGTGTCTATCCTCGGGAACACCGACCACAGGTTGCTTCCTTCCAGTCAGATATTGACCTGTCTGCTGAGTTTGCTGTTGTTGTTGTTGTTGTTGTTGTTGTTCTTGAGTTTGGCCGGCTGACTGGTTCTGTTGAACCCTATCTTGAGAGAATCTGTCATATTCTATGGTACGATTTTCAAAGCCGTTGGACAAATCTTGTTTCGCATTGTCGGCAAGCGGCTCAGCTCGGCCGTTTTGACACGCTGTCTGTTGATTCTCCATCGTTTGTCCAACCTGGTTTTGTTCCTGGCTATCGTTCACCCCTCCTGAACCAGACTGCGACATGTTGGCGGCCCCCACCGACGGTCGTCCGCCGATGTAGCCGAGAATTCGCCCCAATCCGCACACCGTGACGACTTACCGTGCAACTCTCTGTTGGAAATCTAGATTTTCGCTTGAACGCAATCGTCACGGATCGCGTTTTTACGCCTCGTATATTCCGCTAGGTCGACTCGAGGCATGTAAACGTCGATATTGATGTCGTTTGCTCTACGCCCGATCGCTGTTCCGTGATCCTTATTGAGTTTCCTCTTTTTACGTTGTCTTCTCGGTGATATAAACCGTGAAGGGAATGCAACAAAATTTTTCGCAATTTTTTTTCTATAATTTGTTTTCTTAACGTACTAATTTTTGTTTCTAAACGTGAAGTGAATTCGTTGCAGTTTTTCGATTCGAATATTTGACTCTTCGTTCGTCGAGTAATTTGCTAGCGAATTTTTTTTCTTTGTTCTTTCGATTATCCGAAAATTAACGGACGAGTTCGTCACACTGTTCTTGCGTTTTATTTATCCAGATCGTTTGCATCCGTTTTCCCGCCGGAGCTTCGTTAATAAATCGCAGACGCACCGAATAATATTACGTGAAAATTTGGAACGTTTGTCCAGACAGAAAGTCTCTGAGTGCCGCCCTCGAATTTCTCATTTTTCCACGAGCAAATGAGAATGCGCAATTGCAAATGTAATCTCTTTTATTGCGTCCCTTTGACGCGATCCCCGTTTCGTTTCGCAAATCTTTATCAATTATGCGTTATTGTTCCTTTTTTTCTTTTTTACTTCATGGTTTCCTTATCATCGGACGACAGAACGGATATTACGAAGGAGAACTGTTTGCCTTTTTACTATTCCTTGTCCGTAAATAGCAGTTACGCTGAAACGTGTCAGCGCGTAACAGCTCGCTCGTATCTCTCAGTTATTTTCGTTCGTCGTGAAAATGTTACTCCAAAAAATGTCATTCAGAAAGCTTTTTGGCTGTCATCGTTTGACTTCCACTCGAATTTTTCATAAAATATTGCGCTTGCCACGTATAATTCGTCGTTTAGATATACGATTTAAATAGCAATTCGAAAGGACACGATTAATCAGTGTAAATTCCTGGAAATATTAAAAAATTGAATAATTTTCCTTTGATTCTTTCGTTTTATTATCAGTTTCTCGAAAGCTTTTGATTTCTGCTGGGCAGTTTCCGTTATAATTTCCAATAACTTTCAATCCTGTAGCTGTTAACTTTAACAATGACGATTTGACGATTAACTGCTTCAAGTTGAAAGACAACATTTGATTTTATTGTTTCAGTTTCGTATTATATAACTTTCTTCTTTTATATTTAACAATAGAATTAGTACTCTTTCTATAGCGTTGACGTAATATGTCGTACTCGGAAAATCTGTAGAATCGATCTGCAAAAGAAAGGCACGAAATGGTACTTTCCATGTATCTTTTATAATTTTTCCTCGTAATATTCGGCGCAAAGTAATAAAATTGCATTCACGGTTGGTTATTTTGCAGAAATTCTGAAGTAGAAAATTACGAGTTTCTGTAATCAGGACAAAGAGGAGAATGTGAAGAATTTGCTTTCAATTATTACGCAAATTATTATTATTAATTCAAATGAATACAAGGAATTCTTCTTTATCTTCGTGTCGTTGTTAACCGAAGAGATAAAATGGTAAAAAATGTAAATGTCAAAAGAAGTAAGAAATGATTTTTGTAGTGTCAGGGTAATTTATTTTCATTCTGGGGGCTATCATAAGTATCGACTCCCTAGACTTTTGGTCGAAAAAGCTGTAGAATCAATACCCAGATAAACAAATTTAACCAATTTTTTTCTTTCTAACTCCGTAAAAATGTCACACGCTGATAGTGTACAGTTCGAGCGATACATGTCATAGATGACAAAACTAATAAAGATGCTTTTGATTTATTTGAAATTTTTACTTCTAGAAATTACATCGTTTATCGTTTCAACTGTTCGATCAACCAACCCGTGTATGACTATACTTTATGCACAAAGAAACATAATATTAGTCAGCGACCGTCAATATACCAATTCGGAGAGTAATCTTTCCTACTCAAGCTCAGTCAGTTTTCACGCAAATGAAACGTCCAGCAGCGGTTTCTCGGCGCGTTTCTACGCCACAAAACCATGACTGACGTTAGAATAGTGGAACGAAAAAAGTTGAGCGAGAAGTTGGCGTAAACTGGTGGCCATTAGTTCGGAAATTTCACGAACGACTTGCAGATGGAAGCAGCTCGGTGAAAGCGCTTATTTACCATGGCTAAGAGCGACAGGTCTTCGGGAAAGGCTCGTACAATCCGCGTTTCAACTTATCGCCGACAATGACAAGCCCCTGAACAAAGAGTCGGTTGCTTCGGAGACGATCTGTTTCACTCTGAGGAACGCGAATTGTTTTCGTGATTTCCCAAGCGCCTCGTGATCACTTTAGTTTCACGGAGTGGGTGGCGCCCATCTCTCATTGCCGGAAAGTTACTCCGTGGCAAACGAAGACGTTGAAAATTTCTCACTGTCGTGAAGAACGCCGTGAATTATCGGCTCGCGTATCAACGTTTACTTTCGTAATTTCTTTCCTGACACAACGATAGAGATTCACCTTGATTGCTTTCCGATAAATGGAGAATGGTCATACGAAAGCTAGCTCGACAGACAGGATGTATTATGGGACAATTAAAGAAAACTCTTTCTAAGTCTCGTACTGTCGGCGAGTTTTTGTTACTTTCACGGGACCATTCGCGACATTTTATTAGCGGTATATCTTGTGAAGCTGGCCATAACGTGGAGGCTGTGGTGGAAAGTTGGATAGAAAGGAAGACGAAGTGTTGCGCATTTATCTGTAATAAGAGGCGGTCATAAGCCCGTTTATGAGGCTCCGAATTTCCCCGAACAGCTACTAAAAGCGCTTTAACCATCGGAGCAAATGGTAAAATTAATGGGATTAGAGATTACGCGAAACTTTTATTTTAACAGTTGCTGATGTTACGGATTAACGGTAGTTATTCGAGATGAAACTAAATATCAAAGTAGATTTAAGCTTTGTTTATCACAGTCCTTTGCGGGATTTTATGCGAAGTACCTGGAATATCGATAAATTACACACGCCACTTTGCAATTGACACTATCCATCGGAGAGTCTTAAATTAACGAACTTTGTTCGAAATGTTGGGATGTGCGTTCAACCGACGCGCATAAAATGAACATCTGGTTTTGTAAATAAGGGACTCCGATTTCATCATTCGCAGGCCTCCCAATACGCACTTCACACCGTGTCTAATGACTAGTCCTCATACATGGTGTTGAAAGGATTACACATGAATGGCCATTTGTAGGTTGAACGTTGTGTATCGTGAAATATGAACTGGTCGAAATGAAAATAAACGTTAAATGAAACAAACAGCTCGAATTAACTTTATCGAAGACCAATTTAAGGGAAAAAACACTTGCTTGATTGTTGTAGCATAATATGACATACAGGAAATTGTTATTCCGCAGCATATACAGGGCATTTAATTTAAATAAATGTGGAAAGATGGAATGTTAAATATTTGAAAAAATTATACAAAGGAATAATATAAATAAAAAAACATATACTAATGTTTAACATTTTCTTAATCTTGCCATAACCGTGAAATCTCTGACGATTATTTTTGAACGATAAACGACAGCTATTTTCTCTATTTTAAACCAACGTTTCCGCGTAATCGACAGTTTGAACCGCGTAATCAATTCACCGATTTGCAATCAGTTGTCCATTGTGTATTGTACAAATCGCTGTGAACGATTCTAATTACGCAACGGGGTATCGTATTTCACCTCATTACCTTTTCTCTCTGTTCTTACACGTGTATACGTGTGTAGAGCTGAAAAGGGTATCGAAAGAGGCGTATCACGATCTCGTTAGAAACGGATAATAAACAACTTGAGAGTATTCTCTCGAATGTGTCTAAGGAAAATTTCCTAGTTGACTGTGAGCGTGCATCCTCGTATGGATATCTTGCTTTCACGCTTTACATATTTAAAAGAAATATATACGCATAGTCGCGTCTACAAATATACGTGTGCGTTTCCTTCATTTTGAATAGCTTCAACTTTTTCTCATTACTTTGTAGGGCATATTTTATTAAAGCGCACGTGACGCACTTTATTTATGTTAGGGAGCGTTATAAATATTATATACAGGGTGGTTGGTAACTGGTGGTACAAGCGGAAAGGGGGTGATTCTACGCGAAAAAAGAAGTCGAAAATATAGAATAAAAATTTTTCGTTTGAGGCTTTGTTTTCGAGAAAATCGACTGAATTTTCGCTTGGTACGCGTGCACTTTATCACGTCTCGTTATAACGGATCTCACTGTAGATCGTTAAAAAAAATAAATAATTAAAAAAAAATAAAAATAAAAAAAAATTTGTATTCTATATTTTCGACTTCTTTTTTCGCGTAGAATCACCCCCTTTCCGCTTGTACCACCAGTTACCAACCACCCTGTATAATATAGTATCAGCTGAAGGTTTTATTTTTTCGATTGTACATACAACAAATTTTCAGCTGGTTTCTTTTTATTAATTTTGAGTTAATGTCAGTTTGATTTTTCTCTTCAATTCTTGGATTACATAGAGACTCCAAACTTTTGTACGACAGTTTGTACTATACTATACAGATGGCATAAATATATGTACATGAAAGATTAATTATTAGGTTGACGTAGTGCATACGAGATGTAATCTTTTTAAGTAGAATTTAACTAACAATACTTTGGTAACGATTGTTCGGTTTCATTATTCGAGATTTATGCGAACGATGTCATTCCTAGAGTTTAACAATTTCTTAAACGAGCTATTATGATTTCTTGCAGTGTCTCAGTAATTTTCATAATACTTTTTTAAAATTTAAATTCGTATAAGGAACGTATCTTAATTGTATCGTACGCTAGAATCATTTGCCAATTGGTATTGCAATTTACCGTCTAGATTTATCTAAAGACCATATATATTTTCATAGCATTCGGTATCAAGATCAAAATAATTTGATATACCGAGAATCTATCGTGGAATTGCTGAATGGGACTAGATGTGCCACTGTATGTGTAATAGGGAAATTGTATTAGAGCCTGTACACTGCATACTCATTGCCGCTGTTCGAATATTTACTTTATATTTAGTTGAATCTGCACAGGTGTGTATTTATATCCTATATACTATTCGTGTTTACTAAGTGTGCTTTGATGAGTTTCCTGTAGATGTACAAATTTGCCATTTGCACGCATGTGCATGCTATTACGCAAATGCACACATACCTGAATCAGTCGCTAATTAGTCAGTATGATATTTCCGTGTGAATTACATCTTACGTCTTGGTAGTTTGATTTAAAAAGAAGTGATGAGTTTGCACTAGATAAATATTATTATTTACTAAATATAGTAACATAAAAAATGAAGTATTGTCGATGCTAAAGCTTGCAGGTAATTCGTACAACCAATCCGAAAGATATTCGTTGCATATAATGGTCGTTATCTTCGTCGTTAGTAGGTTGTATCGAATATTAGAATGATTTTCCATCTCTGTGCCAGACTCTGTGCGTAGGTTTCGTCTACGCGATTATATTGCTTTATCGATCCTTATCAATTTCTCTGACACAAACCCGATATGAAAACGAAACTCAGAATTTAATTTCTCTACTTAAATTACATCATAAAAGTCGATGCTAAGTGACGTCACTTATTTTTTCCTCCTTATATCTGGTATTCAATTTAATTTCCACGTTTCGAGCTGCGTATAGATACCACTTGGATGAAACGAAAATAAAACAAAAGCGACAATTTAATAAAAAATCTAACACGAAAGACGATTCAAAGCATAATAATTTAATAATCTAAAAATTAATAAATAAGTCAATATGTACGAGAGCTGCTAAATTATTTAGAATACTCGAAATTATACAAATTATAAATTATATAACTATCTGTAATAATAATTTCTCATTTCTTTTGCGATCTGAATAATCCATGCAAATGGTTGATGAGATTATAAATAATGAAAGAAAAAAAGGAATGATTCCTATAGTTGCAAAAAATGTGTTATCGAATATCGATACATTTCAATTCACTTAAATAAATAAAACACATTCAATATCTTCTTTTATCGAAGTAGCGTGCTACTAGTAAGTAGTAATGTAAAAGTAGTAATGTAAAAAAATGCTCGAAGCTTGAAGTATTAAGAACTTGAAGCTTTAGACTACCTCTGAGAATTTTCAACGTACCTGTATTTCACAAAGCAATTATCCTATTAAATTTGTCAGCATATTTTAATCCGCGTTAAGTATTTTGCAAATCGGTTATTCGTTGTAAATTCCCCTTATACGAATGCGGCGTGTAAGATAAAAGCCTGCCTAAAGCTGTCTGTCCAATCCGCGTAAGTCAGCTTTCGCGCATCGTGTGCGATATCTTTCAATCGCATTTACCAGTTTTACGTGATTTCTTTCCCGTCAAAAATTGAAACCCTTTACGTTTCAAAAAGCTCGAGTAAAATGTTACGCTCCACGTTTGTTCTACTTGAACGTTTTAAAGAAATGGCAAACGGATATTCACGAAAAGCACCATTCAATTTTATTTTACGTAATGCAACAACTTTTCAAATAAGATTCATAGAAGAATAGAAATAAAAATATGATGATGAAGTCCATTCTTGCAATTTTCTGATTTTTATGGATGAGTGGTGCAATTGAGGTTGCTTTGACGAAGGAAATAATCTATTAAGTTAAATACACGATTTAAGGATAAGTAATAAGTTTTTATCAAATTAAAAAAAAAAATTTGCGACGATTAATATTTTTGAAATATCGAAGAGGATGACAGGCAAAAATACGTGTTTAATTCCAAACTAAAGTAAAAAGATAGCTTTAGTGAGCAATTTTTAAATTACTCTCCAATAAAAAAAAGGGGGAGAAGATATATTTCTCCCATGGCCTTCGATTGAAATCAATTAAAAACTAATCCAATTCGACGTATTACAAATCTGAAAACAGAAACACACAAACTATTTAACACGTTCGCTTTACAGTCACATTCAGGCTTCGTTCATAACTGAATTAGTAGTAAAATCTCATTTACTCGTCCATAGCGTACATATTTAACCACGTGTGTGGTATATAGCGAACGTAGGGTATCAAACGTGAAAATTGACGAGAATCGATTTCGTTTCTATGAATCCAATCTTGCATCGGGTAAATTGTGACGGATTGAAAGCAAACCGAGAAACGTATTGTACGTGTTCGAAAATTTGACGAGCTAGTCAGTCCTTTATTTCGACATTCCATATATATTTTTTTTTCTCTCCGCTGAAGTACGCACGAAGAAATTCGTATCGAATTATCGACTTGTCAGTCGTGAAGAGAGTTCACCGGAAACTGACGATAACGCGAGGTCGTCGAATGGACCACGACCGAATTACACCAATTTCCTCGGCCTCGGCGCAGTCGTCTGGTTATCGGGAGTGCGATCGACTGTCGCGATGCATCGGGATCAATTGAAATCGGCTTGAAATCCTATTACTTGCCAATACGACAAAACACGATAACCCGGTCACTTGGGCATTTATTTCGAAGGACTTTCCAATTTTCTCGTGGTATCAAGAACAATAAGATGCTATTTCTATACTATACTCAGGCTCGTCAGAATCTGCAGCACAAGCGGTTTGGGTATTTACGATTTCGTCTGGAAGATGGTTATTCGTAATATCGGAAGCATAGAAAAAGCAGAAAAGGTAGAATTTCTCTGGATATGGAATAAGGTGACTATGAATTTTAATATCTGTTTTTGTTATGTTGTAAAAACAACAGGACATGACAAGATTACGATTTTTTAAGTGAGTTATGGATTTATTTGGTGTTTCGAGTAATAATTGAACAGCTCGGTAGAAAAATACTACGACTGTTTTGTTTCCAAAAAAATAAAAAAAGAGTACAAGAAATGATATATGCATGAGATCCATATTTGTTTAAAGGATTCTGTTATGAACTTTCAAATCTTTATGAAGCATAAAAATAGAATATGTAATATAATTTCTCCAATAATATGTATTTGACTTTAATCATACTTTCCCGACTATAGTTATTCTTACAGTAAAATAATCACAAAATAGATAATACAAGGTTATATTTTATTTATTTTACTGTATCCGAATGCTCGAATAGCGTCGTCAATAAACAGTTCTCGCATCTCAAACTCGATTAAAATCTTAATATCTCTCATTGACGACAACCGTAATCAAAGGATTAATAAAGCTTTAATTCTCCATAAAAAAAACTTTGATCGTTATGTTCAAATTTTTCTCAAATTTCATTAGAAACTTTACAAATTTCACGCTACAAACAGTCATCGAAACAATACACGTCTGCATAGGTTCAAATGCGAATTACATGGACTGAAGCAACTATACCCAAGATTCATTTCGTGCGGTTTAATTGAACGATCCTCCCCGGACTGGCGTTGAACCAGATTTTCCCAATTAACGTATCGAGTTCCATGGTCGATCCGGATCAATTAAAAATTGCCAGTGGTTCACTGGCTCGTCGCGAAACTCATACGTCAGACGTAATTGGGCAAATTGGCTTGCGGTGGCGAGAACAAAAAACGCAGGGAAAGTGATAAGTTTTGATTTAAAATCCACTGGTGGGCCAAAACGACCCGGGTAGTCTCTCTTAATGTGATCTGCTCTCGTGCAAATTGCGGCACAGTTCTCTAGGAACACTCAGATAGGTAATACATGTGCATCGTTACATGTGCATACATGTAACATGTAGGCGAACGCAAGAGGTCGATGTGGAATCTACGTTGGAATGAAAATTCCGGACTTCCTGTGGACTTCTATAGACCGCAACGCGCATGATAATGATGTCGAAGTTGCCTCGAGGCTGGGAATTCCTTCGATTTCACGGGTGTTAATTTGTATCGTGCCTGTGGCGTATATTTTGCATAATGCATATGTACGTAGAACATCGGCCGAAAGTTTGGAAACAGTATGATTACTCAGAGAATATGCTATAACGATATGCAATATATTTTTTGCGATTCGTAGTTGATACAATGAAATGTCATATAGCGAGTGTAACTTTGAGTGGAACTTGAATGGAACGAGCGAAATTGTGAGTTAAATGGTAATAATGATTCTTAAATTTATTTTTCTCCAATTCTCCATCACTAAATTATTCACCGTAACAAAGATGAGTCAAGAATACCTGATTTATGTTAATAAATTTCTTGGTCTTTTAGTTTCGCTGCGTATAATTTTGACGAAAGTCAAAGGATGTTTAGAAGAAACGTAACTGTTAAAAGATAAGCTAAGACAGAAACGAAGTGAATATATCTTTAGCATAAGCGTTAATTTTATTTATGTGCGGTTAAAGTCATAAAATACTATACAGTTTGTTTGTAATTGTTGTTAGTAATACGAAAGAAACTGCCTATAAGTGTAGCTAAGAAGTTTTCAGATTTATTATCGATAGAATATTTATAGGATGATCTGCATCGATATTTCCTGGCCTTTCTCGATAGCTAAATAACCCCTGACCCTATTCTTTCTTCATATTTACATTAAAAGGTACCCTCAACAGGGTAAAGAAAGTATTGGTCAAAATTGGATGCTTTAGACCGATTCTATATAAGCTTATATTTATAATGAAATAAACGATAAAATTCTTTATGGTCAAAAATTTTCTATAAAGCTAATTATAACTAAAAATATATGAAATTATATATGATATTGTCGAGCAGAAATATCGCGAACTCTAATATATTTGAAAAAACAGTGATGCCTTTATAATATAGCACATATATCCGTGCCAAACACGAGGCTGAAATTTCAATCTATTCGATGAGCGCTTTAAAACTTGTGTGATGAGTTTAGAAACTGGGGTACGGATTTGTTGGGACGAATAGATGGAGAGTGATTTCAATATGTAGATGCGTACTTCGATCAGTGTTGTTCGTTTTATTCATAAAGCTTGAATTTAAACCAGATAAAAGGGACACGTGGGATAAAAGAATACCCGTGCCTCTATATAGACACTTCACATTCAATCTGAAGCTATCAGTCAATACTTCGTTGTCACACTTTTCTAAAAGCACCAACTTTCTTCTCGCGATTGCTATCGATAGTACTCGGCATAGTAGCTTTTTTACATTTTCAACACTACCAGTGACACGCTTGTATATTAACACAGCGAACATTTTTTTCATTTCAAGCTGTATTAATGGAATCAAAGTTAAAGATAGCGTAAAAGAAGTACATATCCATGTACTTTACAGAAATTCATTTGAATTTTTTGAGAAATACATTGTTGCGGCTAAACTTGTAAATTTTGTTTAACGAAAGATTAAGGTGGTCGTAGTGTTAAGACTGACTGTAAACCAGTTTGCTTACAATTTTATCTTGGAGGACTTTTACAAATCTGATGAGTATACAGATGTAAATTTTAATTGTCGAAATGTAGATCGTAAAATGGCTGTATGATATTGCTGGAGAAATTAGACGAATAAGCGTGTTTCTTTACAAAATGCATTTTAACGTAACATTTCACAGCTTCTTTTATGTCAGATGTATTTAGATCTTTATAAAACTTTTTGCAAAAAAAAAAAAAAGAAAAATTCGATGCTGAGAATTAGTTTGTGAAAACTGAAAGAGTATTTTAATAATAATAACAATAATGAAATATTTCACAGCGATGGAACGAATAAGTGAAAGACAGTCACGTGTAGCGATGGATACTATGTCCAAGGCTAATTAATGGGAGTTTCAATTAAGAAAATACATTTTTCTATCCTTCGAAAAGAAAAAGCGAAGGCCAGAACTTTACCAATATTTAATTCGATAACTCACTCATAACGCGAAATAAGACTCCGCAGTGGCTAATAAATCTCCCTCGTAGCGAATACAAAGTTTGACCCTTTTTCCAACAAGGTACCAGAATTAGTATACAAACAGGGGAAAATTTCCCAAGAAAGGTAAAGAAGAATTTTTAATCGCGTTAAATTGTTCGTATAAATTAGAAGGTGCTACCAGTTACACAGGCTTTTTTCAGGCGTTTGCATCTTTATGCTTTTCCCAGTAGTGGCAGTTAGGTTAGGGTCGCCTGATTTTCATATTTATCATACCGTTCGAAAGTTTCTTCCCTTAACTCGAAAACTTGTCCCCTTCTCGACGGCTGGAGGCATCGATGTGGAAGCTTCGCTTTATTTTGTTGCTTTGAGGAGAAAATTAAACTCCGCCGATCGTACATTTCGCTTCCTTTGCCGACAGACTCGAAGAATGAAACGTCAACAACGAATTGACTTTGCACCCTCTTCTTCTTTCACCTCTCCTACGTTCGTTCTTTGGAACTCATTAAGTTGGCCGGTGAAAACGTATCCCCGTGCATCTTCTCGTGAAAAATGAACGATGTAATTTCCCGTTCGTTGTTTCAATTTCGTATAACCGTAGCGTGGAATCGTTCCAGCGCAGTTTTCAACTGTAATACGCGACACAATTAAAAAAACTTTGTAATTTAGCGCTGGGATGCACGCCAGCTAAACTATACTACACGAAATTTTAAATAAGGCGAATAAAGAAATCGTAATATTCGAATTTAATTTCTTGGCTATGTTGTTTAAACGGTATCATTTCGTCATTTTGTCGAGATAGAATCTCTCGTTTTACCGTGACATTTAAAAAAAATTTGTTGAATCGTTCGATACTTCGCGAGAGCTTCTAGAACGTTCTAAAACTTGGAATTTTTAGAAGTTTGATGTTTTTGGTAATTTTTTTTAAGCCTTTTTACTAGAAAGATATTTTCTTCCCATAACATTACACCGTGATATCTCAGACCATCAGATATCGGAGACCATAGAAGAAAATGTTCGAAAAAATGTGACGAAATAACATGATCGTGGAACTTGAAAGAATCACCGTCATGACACTAAGGACCCTCCGAGGACCGTAATAAATGAAGCGAGTGCTCGGAGACTCTAAAATCTTCATGGTTGATGAAAAATGCTCTCCTTCGTCGGAAAGAGTAAAAGGAAAGAAATAGAAGATTTATCAGTAAAGTTACGTCGTTAGACGGGGAAAGATAGAAAAAACGAAAATAAATGTACACAAATCTACAATAATTATCATAGAAATGCAAAATTATCTGATAAATTTTCCATATTAATACGTTTCAATAAATTACCGATATTTCGTTCATATTTCTTTTACGTTCGGAACAATCATACATATATGCAATAGTGATAAAATTCTGACGCTGCATTAATTCACGATACGGACTGGAGGAATTTATTACTTTGAAATCTTGAAAAATTAGAAACTGTATTCTGTGAGAAATACGCGATGCATATAACGCGATAGGGTAGAAAATTCTTGAAATTCTTTACTCAAGTCTTCTTTCCAATTAATCGGATAGAGATCAATGGAGAAAGAATATTAATGAGTCGCTTGAATGGAAAAAGGAACAAATCAACAAAGGGCGCATAGTTTTTGCATTTTATCGTGACTGTACAAAGCAGAAATCTTTTGTTCGAGATTAAGGCAGTATAATTTCAAAGGATGCGAGCGATCGCGTACTATCGAGAAAAGATACGAAACAGAGTGCACAATGGGAAATGGAAGATGAGAAAGTTTACGCGAGCTTTCGTACGTTTCTTTTTATCGTCGTTAATCAGTCGTTCGTTACCGGTAACTTACTTTCATGTTCGCGATCGTTACAGACACTGGTCGACGGGACTCGACCCATTTTATTTCACCGCAACAACAATTTGCTCGCCATCGAAGACAGTCACGAACGCCAGGATTAAAGTTATGGACCGTCGAACAAAAGGCACCTCTGAATGAAAAGAGGGCCGCGTGTTAACAACAGAACAACAGAAATGTGAGTGATGAGGATGCGAACGTTTGCCTAAACCGATTCGGTTCTCTCTGTCGAATCAATAAAACAAGCTGCTTCTTTCTGTGTTCCTTTGCCGTTCCTTTTCTCCTGTGCTCGTATGTACGCACGTATGCACTGGTTGAGTGTTTTAAAAAATTATAACCTCGCCAAGGAATACCGCAAAATGGATGCACAAAGGAAGAAAATTTTGCGGATAAAAGGACGTAATCTGACTTGCTTTTTAAAGAAAATATTTGTAGCATTTCTTTGTTCCGGGTATCTTAGAAATGTACGTAGGTAAGAAACAGCGAGAACGTAAAATGGAAGAAGAGCAAGGGAGTAAATTTCGTAATTTTATTTTATAGCAGCTACTATCGAGTAAAATGAAGAAGAAATATTGAAAAATTAGTTTATTTCGTAGGATACTGTTCAGTTTTTACGAAAAGCTTTTCTCTCTATCTGTATGAATTGCATTACAGATGGACTGAAATTTCTTTGTTGCGGACGTTCCTTTATCCCGAGTTAACATGATCCTACTCTGTAACAGCTTAACGTATTTGGTAATCTTATATTGTTAATTAGTGGTGCATTATACCGCGTTATATTACTATGAATATGTATATTTGTATTGCCAGCTTCTTCTGATCTTTTGACAATAGCGATTCATATAATTAATTCATTAATCAATCAATTAATTATTAATTCTACAGTTACTTCGTGAGAAGAGAAATTTTAGCAAAGAGCTCTACGGAACATTTTTTAAAGAGATGATTGAATAATCCACGAAACGTGTTCCAATATTTCTCGATTCTTTTACACGATCATGTTTCAACAATCTGTTATCCTTAGCATGGAAACTCGTTTCTCCTTTTTATTCCTTTCTCTCGTATTTGAAGGTACCTTTTGAATTCTCAGACTTTCAGTGACTTCGCACGACCATCTTCGCGCGTTCGCTTCAAAAAATCAGTCTTCGCGCATTCGTTTATTAATATCAATCGTGTCTTTTTCACGAGTTTTCAGAGAACGAAAGCGCGCATCTGCAATTCTGAAACCAGCCGTGTATTCTTGGCCGTGCTTTCTGCTTCCTGGCTGCCAGGAAAAGCCATAGAAATGGGCTCTCGCATAATTCAACAACAGTCAGACCTCAACGTTTCGCGAACCGGTCGCCAGAGAATTCCATCCTTGAAAGCGCCGCCGTGCCTTTTATTATCCTGCGGCTTGAGACCCGTTGTCAAAGCAGCTAGTGATTTAACAATTTCCCGGGATTTAATCTCCACCAGTATCGGACAAGCATATAACAAGGCAAACTGCTTCGTTCTGTCGATAAAAATCTCCTCCATCCCTGCCCTTCGAGCGTTCTTTGCCCGGCAAGATTTCAATCTCGTTTTTCCGCGATAAATGTCGGCTTGTTTGATATGAAAGAGGAAATCGATATTAGAAATCGATGTTAATCTACCTTCGTTACGGAACAATGTTCGACATTATTAATAGGCTGCAATTTACACGGCCTTCTGACTTCGACAGATTTGAATATTGAAATGCTTCCATATATTTTGGGCGAGGTTTCCAAATAGTTGCACAATCGCCATTCTGTTTTTACGGCACACTAGAATTTCTCCTTTTTTCGTGCTTCTCTTTTTTTTATGCGGTAAAGGCAAAAATAACGAATAACGATACTACGAATTTATTGTATTTATTAATAAGTCCATGGCGTTAGTCGTTTGAATAATATTTCGCATAACGCGGTGGTAATCGTAGCAAACGAAGACGATGGTTCGTTTATGTTTTATAGTTCCCATAAAATATGGTCGATAATAGTTTAGATTAGGTTTCTATCGTTATTAAACATGGTATATTATATCATATTCATAATATATACACACGTCTCTGAAAAAAATGTTCGTTTAACATATCAAAAATATGAAATCCATCCTCTGGAAATTATTAAAATTATATTCTTCAGAGCTACGTACTTGATACCGTTCTGTAAAAATTGTACCCTCGTGTGCACGAGTATATGTATTGTTATATTTATAGTTACTGGTTACTACGAAATTATATTTCAAATAAATGATTTAGTGGAGCAACGTAACACAGGAACGATAAATTCCAGATCGAATACAAAGTACGTAAAAATTTGGTTGTCATAATAAATTCAGAATACGGACGACTACCGTATAACGCAATATTTCAACGCGCGATCGTTTCTCGTTAACATTTTTCGTAACATTTATCGCCGATGAAATCCGTTTGAAATTTTAATTACGCATAACGAAGACATTTCTGTTTTTTATGTTCTGTAGCTTCTTTAGAATTCGTACGAAATAGGTTATGCTTTCGAAGAATTTAAATTAAACAATGTAAGAACCTCATATGCTGCTTATCTCCACCTCAATTTCTCGACTTTCTTCCTCTGCGTTTCATCGCTGGTAGATCCATTGAAATTCCAAAATATTTTATCCTTACAAGAGTACGCGGAACACGTAGGAATTTCCTTTGCCTTCTATGCTTCTTTTCTGGATCGTACTTCGCATACGACGAGCGTTTATTCGCAGAAAATCACTTCGGTTCCTTTTGAAATACATATAATTCCTGCTCGTACGAATAAGATACGGATTCTTGGTTGTCTTCACGTCAATTTCATTTAATGAGCCGCGAACTTACGCAATTTCTGGTCTTTCCTTTATCTGTTTGATGTTAAATACAATAAGGAAAAGAGACGTTGCTATCAGTTGAATAGAATTGGTCGAATACTTTACATTATTTATTAATTTGTTCAGCAGCGAAGACGAGCTGATCTGTCGCTTCGTTCATCCATTTTTTAAATATAATATTTTTTTTTTTATTAAAGATCCTTTATTTTCTCGCGTTTCGTGTATATCTCTTTATCAAATTTTTATACAAGTTTTATTCATTATAGGAATTTTCTTGCTGCTTGAAATATGACTTAAAATTTGACTTTAGTCGTGGTATGAACGTATCGATTAAAAAATTACAAGGTGTTTGAATCTCGGTCGCTGTAGCAAATATTCCTCAACGTTTTAATTATAAAGCATACGAAATAATCCTATACCGAACATTTATATCCAATGTAAATATACTTCTACATTCGAAATTTACTGTTGCAATTATGATTCTGCCTTTCGAAACCGCCTATATATCGATTCTAACTACTCTGCATACTTACATAACGAATAAAACGAGATACGTTAATAATACAGAAACGAAGTTGAAAATCGACGTCGATCACGATGGAAACTCATACTCCGGCGATAGTAATATTAATTTATCGATGTTTATTATTATACGAACGAATTGAATAATTCTTACTGATTGCACGTCAGCTACAACGAATTTGTACAGAAGGGAATAACATTTTATCGTACCGTGATTTCAACGGTACAATCAAGAATTGTTAACCTTCAATTGTATAATCCTTTCGCGTATAATAAAATATTTCTAAATACAAAATTTATCTGTCACAAGACTATAGAAAAATAATTTTATAAATCCATTTCATTCTTTCTATATCTTTTTACGTGAAAAAAGATTTACATTTTTGATTTCCTTTAAAATTCAATACATTATTGAACAATTCATGTTGACTAAATTTATTCCCTCATTTGGATTTAGAAATAAATATGTATTTTTATTGCTCTTTCGAATATTTTGGAAAAATTGCCACAAGTTTAGTCATACGTTTAATTATATCGAAAGTTCATGACACAAGAGTTTATATCTCTGCAACCAACAGATTGCTCCCATTTTTAACGCTATATTGTATTAAATAGGTACCTACTTGTTTTTATCATTTATTTTCTATCATACTTGCATAGATTAAGAAATCGGGATCGATTTATATTTTCTTCGCATGGTCTTCGAATGTGGAAGAAGACAATACATACAAATAACGCCGACATACTCGAGATCTAATACACGAGGGTAATAAAACAGAAAACAGTTTACTCAATTTGTGAATAGACACTGTATTTATTGTCTTCTTTCGATACTTTATATCTTGAAGTCAAAAATACGTATATGTTTGCAAATGAAAAACAGTATGTATTTAGCAATGGACTAATAAGTAATAAATTAGTGAACAATAAATTTGTTGAAGAAAGTTCGTCCGAGAATAAACTAGGAAGCTTGCAGAGATGGGAAAGAAAGAGAACGGATTAAACGAAGGTACAGAAAGTGAAATGAGAAGGGGAGAAAGGGAAAAAGGGAAGAAAAAGGGAAATCGAGGGAAAATGCACACAGACAAACGATGTGGACGTCGACGTCGACGGGAACGAGGACGGATCTTTGCTGGTCTTGTACACGTTTTCACGCGTTGCTGCCGCATGAAAAACCTTCGTGACAAGATAAAACGTTTTTCGCTGGGTTCTGGTCTGAAATTTCCGCGCGAGATACATTTAAAATTTCCGGCGAAATCGTCGATGGAGATGTCCGCGTGTACGCGAATTCACTGGCATTAATTTTGCAAAGTGCTACTTGCACGTCGCTTGCGTCAAGAGCAAACTCAACGTCGCACGTATTTTTATTTATTTAACGTTACTTCGTCTGTCTCTGCGCAATTTGTGTTTCTGTCTTACTCCTAGAAAACGCAACTGCCGCCTGAACCTACGTCGCGCGCGTTTCCTTCGCGTTTGTCTTCCGCCCGAATAAATTGGCTACGAATTAACTGAAACGAATCACGGTGAACGGACAAGCCTAATTTCCATGCTTGTTGGTTCTCGATCTAACGATTTAACCTCCGCTGCTATGTCCATTCAAACATTCTCCGTGCTCCGTTAACGTTCGTATTTGAATATGCAGATTTCACCGCGGATTTTCGAAATTAACGCGAAACTACTCGAGAAGATTTCGCTGTTGTTTTCGCTTGTAATTCGGTTAAAATGTTAACTTAATAACGTTAACGAGCGTAACTCCGTTGTCAAGTTTGTGTCTTTAAGGTTACGAGCTAACGTTGTTCCTCATTTTTCTTTCCTTTTCTTCGTCCTTTTCATTTTCTTTCTAATAAAACAAAATGAAAGTGAGATGGGAAATGACGGAATTTAATCAAGATTTCACTACTGTAATTTAACAAAAAAAACGACCTGTGACGGTTTAATATTGCTTTTCGCTGTGTGAGCTTGCTAATCTACTTCGATTCTACCTTTACGTCTTTTCTTTCTGCTTTCTTTCTCATGTTTTATATTTCGACATAGTTTATAATTAATGTAAATTGATAAGTGAATGAAAAATGGAAGAAATTACTTTCACGTAATTTCTACAGTGCCTGTTTATTGCCATTGATATACAGTGGCTCTGTTTTAGCCAATTTTTATTTTCAAGATGTTCGACAAAATTGAATGAATTAGAATGTAATGTTCGAGTTATATGCTCAGATTTTTTCCTGTTTATATAACGATTTCTTTTTATGGTGTAACAACACGCTACCGAATTATTTCCTGACATAATTGAGCTTCCAAAATGGAAAAAAAGAATAACTAAAAAAATGAATAAATTCCTATTACGTACAAGTGTCACAGAGACTTTCCCAAACATTAAAAGACTTTCGCTGACAAATTATACAGATGGTAAAGTTTGAACTAAATTGTTTAGATTGCACACAACAAGTAATGTAAGAATAGTAACTCAAGAGAAAATGTCTTTCTATTTCTTCGTTTATTTATTCTAAAATGACTTGTACTACTTGATAACTGCACACTCTTCTTCTACTCTGGATGGTTGAACCAACTTTTAGTGTCGTACATCCACGACATACATCATCGATATCAAAACATTCAGTCATATATTTTCTATTCGCATGTGTTTCGAGAATCATCGCGATCGAGAGTGAAAAGAGGTCTGTGGCTCCATGAATCTTACTCTTTGAATTGTAAAACGGCTTTCGATAGAAAACATCTCCATTTGTTCGAGTCGCGGATTTCCCCGTTCAGACGTTCGATTCAACGTTCAGGGTAATCGATTTTACTGGCTGCATGCAGCGATTGTTTGTCGGGACACGGTATTTGATGAATCCCTGTAGGAACACGGGCACTTTAACATATATCTGGAGCGATGTTTCGCTTGGAAATCATGCACGTTCAGTTTAACTCGCGACATTAACAGCGCTTCCGCGGATATGTCACAGTAACTTATTTCCGCGGTTAGTATCGACCTGTGCTTTCCATTGCAAACGGTTGCGCGTCTCTAATCTACCGTTTAATATATATATATATATAGATACACATAGAAGGCTTATATATATACACACACATATACAGGTGCATGTACAACTATAGAGTCGTGAACGCCACTAAAGTACCGCGTGGCGCGCATCATAATCGAATAATGAAACGAGAGAGCAATTGAGGCTGATGAAAGGATTTTTGAACGGATTAAATAAAAGCATTATCCTCTTGATCGAGGGAAAATACCGCGAAAAAAAGATCTCACTGAAGCACCGTTTACGACTGTGAATACATTGGAACGCGCGGTCCATGTTTCTCGTAGCTATGGTGAAACCGCGATTCCGATATCCGAGCCGAGGAACGTATTACTTACCCATAGAAGGTATCATATGTTTGTCGCCAACAATAATTGCAACACGGTAGCCTGGTTACGTATTTTCTACCGAGTAATGTTCGAACATCTAAAATAAAACGAAGTAGAAGTATCTCTTCTGCTACGTATATGCGTCATACAAAATGTACAACTAGAAGTGGTACAACCGAAAGTGAAGTTGTTCTAGATATAAAAACGAATCGAAAACGTGGAATAATATTGTCCCGTGCGAGGCTTCGTTTCGAAGAATTTTAAAGTCGAAAAGTGGGTGTACGTGCATCGAATTTAAAGTGTCGATCGTGCGAAATTTTGATTGTTTAATACCGAATAGGTAATCGTAATAGTCGTTCGCATACTTCTACTTTGTTAGTTTCATTGCCATTGTATAATTTACGAAGCCTTCCGACAATCGCCACGCGATCTGCTTAACAATTTATATTCGTTTTATTCTCGTGATGCGCTTTTAAAATTTGCAATGAACCATGGAAAGGCAATAATCGTTCTAATGATTGTGTCACTATTTACCGAAGCCAAATATATTGGCTATTCGTTGGTTATGAATCGAAATTTATTACGCAGTACGTTAGTTTAAGGTTGGCACGTATTTCACAGAAACTGGCAATATCCTAGTTACAGAAACTCGAATTTATTGCTTGGAGTTTAGAACGTTCGCTTTTCTCACCCTCGATAACCAACAGACGTGTCATATCGTACAAGCTTCTGAAGGGTAAAGCAGAGATTAGTTTTTAACAGCTCTTTGATGTATTTAATAGAGAATTCAGAGGTTAAAGCGTGTTTTAGAAGCCAAGAATTTTCTCTATTAATCATGTGATTAATCAAAGGATAGATATATCGCATTTTTATTTGCTACTTGATGATACCAGTTTTAAAAAACGTATAAAAACGCTTCTTCTTTGACAGACTTTCTCGCTAATAACTAATTTTTCACATGTGATATTTCTCTAAATTGATTAAATTCCCCTCGATTTCTTGATTGATAATAATTTTGTGATCTTACAATGTACAAAGAGTTATAAAATATAGAATGTTAGCTATAAAGCAAATAACATTTCTGCTTCGAGAAGAATTACGAATGAACTACGATGTGAACTTCACTGTTATTTACAATCTTCCTATGCTTCAACCGACGCTTTTGGGTAATAAGTTAAACCCACTGACACTCACAGATGCGCCAGTGTGTGGAAGATGGTCCGTGAATAAGAATTCCGAGAGGGAAAATGCCGAGGACGAAAACACGCGAACTTGGAAGACAAATGGACCAATCAATCCAGAAGAAAAACGTTGTGCTCAACCACAAGCTCTATTAAATTTATGAACCGCTTCTAACGTCAATTTTCGGAATATTTTGTTAGATTTTTCTTTCTAAACGTAGTTCGAAGATTTTTTTATATATCCGATAAATTATCTGAGTCTCCATTTAGTCATAAAAAGTGTTGAAAAATCATATGATATATAATTTATTATATAATATGTATGTGCAAAAATATGTGAAATATTCAAAATGGATTATTTATTATAATATCTAGTAGATAAAAGTTTCTATACAGGTTCTTTAGTTTATAAGAATCTGCAGTCTATCGATAATATTCAAGATTTCTCACTCGGTACACGTCATGATATCTAAAATCTATCGCGTCAATATATAATTATTGGCTAATGAATATAGACAGTTAAGTGGAGAGAGGATGTCATAGAAGCCGCTACTTAATTAATCAAAGCCACCTCAGTGTCAGTAGATAATCGAATTTTCTGATTGCAGGCGATTGTACGTAATATTATAAGTATATATTAGATACATTACGCATACTATTTTAAATCGACGATATCAACACCAAATTAATATTTTGCATCTTATAAATCAGTAATTGGCATAAACGAAATTTCCGCGAGAGCCTTGCGTAAGCGTTTCATTCGAGTTTAGTTTCGAAACAATTGGTCCGCTCGGAAACTATGTTACGTAACATTTTGTTCGGTTCTTGTTATCAATCATTGCGTAATTGCAAAGCTAACGCTGTCAATGATGTAACGAAACAGTATATACGTACAGTTAAAATGTTAGAGAAAATGATCATCTTTAAACAGACATAAATATGCCTTAATATATAATAATAAATTAAAGAAATTTGGTACCATTGGCAGGGATATTTGAGTTCCATTTTTTTAGATTATAAGGAGTAGGTATTAACACAATTTCCCTATTGATATTATCAATTTGCATAATAATGGAAAAGTAAAGAAGTCGAATATTCTTTAATTAAGGAAAGATTCAAGTTTTAATTAGCGAGTTTTCGTTTCCTTTCTTTAATATTCTCAACTTTAGACGTGGGAAACGGACGAGAGAAATTTTAAAATTTCATAAGATTAGTAATTAAAATTTCTACATTTTACTTCGAACTATCTTTTGTATTTTCATTGTCAGGACGCGCCATCTAAATTTCTTCCCGTATTCAAAGTTGATTAATATCTTTCAATAAAAATTCAACGTTTATTATCAGATAAATTTACAGTGGTACGTTTGTAGAGATCTGAAAGTTGTTTGGTAAAATACACGACTAAAATCTTGTCTATTTCTTCTGTCATATACTTGTTTATATACACCACAATCTATAAATATGGAGACACACAAAGAACAAGATAAACTTCAAGAGATCTTCATGATTTTATACGTGATATGTGATCCATATAAAAGCCTATACTTATCCCAATGCTTACGAACGGCAGAGTACGTTCGAAGATGAGCGTCAGAAGCCAAAGTGTAAATTTCTTCCGCGCCATGTGGCGAAAGTCGTTTTCCAAGGAACGTGACGTCTTGGTCCAAGAATTGAGATTATCGAATAAGAATAAAAAACCCACTATCTTAATAGAAAACCGATGTCTATTCGATGGCGACCGTAAAGGGGCACACGGTCGCTTTGGAATAGTAATTTTCTAAGAGAAAGGATCATTAGTCGTGTCGCCACGTGCGCGGTGCAAAGCACAAGCTAACCAACGCTACCACGTATTCCTCGCGCGGAAAATAATTTTCTACGCGTGCAAACGCGCCCATTCACCTCTCTGTCTACGTGTAAGTACACGGCCATGCATACACGGTGTTTTAAAAGTTGGAGTCTGACTTCAGGATCGTGTACAATAGGGATTAAAGAAGATTTCACTCGGTAGGAATGCAGGTTTAAGTGGTCGGGCTGGAAAGAGCACGCTAATTCTTACACGTACTTTCCGGATCTAGCGTATTATTTACTGATACGGTTACATATTAATTCGATCGCGTGGCGAAGAAAGATCTCTCTTGCTCCTAACAGACCCAAACGAAATCTTTTCAGCATCGTTGCTCTATAGGTTCACCTATAACGAATAAAAGAACAAAAATGACAGTAAATTTGGAGGTGTTTCGAAGAATGGCGTTTGCAACATCGTTTTTCTTCATTGTCAATCGATAGAGGTGATTAACGTAGTTTCTGAACGGTTCATTGAAAACGTCGTAGAACTCTGAAACCAGTGACGCTTAGATCCACGTTTATTAAGACTTCTTCTCTTATTTTAACAAGCACCACGTACATATTCCCGATGTTTGATCCCAATTTTTGAAACACCCTGTGTATATACACGCGCGCTGCGTACGTCTATGTAAAGTAGAAATTGTGCTTTGTGCATACAGAGCGCCGCGACAGACCTCCAGATGTAACGTACAATTTGCCAAAGCGCACCACGGCAAATGGCTTTCGGCGACTTTCATCCTTCAGCATGGTTTCGAAGCCGTGGAAAAGGGCACCGAGAAAAGGGAAGGAACGAAGGCCAGGTCGCCAACGGGGGAATGGAAAGGAAAAGGCATTTCAGAGGAAGAGCCTCGTAAATGGCTCGACCTTTAACCTCGCGATTTTCGATAGGAAAATGTGAAACTCATTTCCCTGTCTGAAGCGTGGAATCGAAAGACGATCTACTTGTGAGTATCGTATACGAGACAAAAGGCATTGAATACTTCTTGGTTATTGCGCGGCGAACGAAGTGCAATCGCGCGGGAATGATTTGGCCAGTCGTTGAATGGAAACAGCTCTGTCTTCTTAATCGTGTGAAAAAAAAACAATATATTATATAGGGATGGATTAAATTAATCGAATTTGTCTGTAACAGTTTATAGCAGTCGGTCTTTCCATCTCTCGTACGAATTGAGTTTATTTTCTAGTTACGAGTTTCATCGTATTATGGAAAGAAGAAGGGAAGCTCGCTTAAAATGAGTCGGGTGAATTTTTGATAGTCAGATATATGTCGAGGGCTGATTTGAGGCAAGGATTGTGTTTATGATTCGTTGATTCACAGATCGTAACATATTCTGACTGGTGAAGTATCGTGTGCGCCACATTAATTTTGTGAAAAATTTAAATCGTATATGTATAATTTTCCAACATAATACGAACTGTTGTATTTTTCTTCTTAAATATAATGAGAGTATAAATGTTATAATTTTTACGTAGTTACGTTACTTTGAACTAAATCAACTAACTGTAAAAGTATTCGATAATCATAAAAGTGGTGTTTCCAATCCAAATAATACTTACATTAATAATTTATCCAAGTTGAAATTAAACACAAATTGCATTATTTATGAAGTAACTTCCACTGTAGAGGTGTTAGATCAAAGAATTCAATGTCGGAATCGCATAAAGCTTTGCATGTTCTTTTAGTCTTTTGCTCTTTTTCTGTTAAATTGTTCAGAACGCCTCGATACGCTTGGCCGCTTAACGCTTGATTTTATTATCTAACTATGTCGTGCAAGATCCTGTAACTAAAGTAGTAATTGTAGTAACAGAGTTAAAGTGGCTGAAAGGTGTGTGTAAAACTTTCATTCCCTGTAATTACCAACTTAAACAGATAAAAGTTGGAGATGTGTAGAAGTAGGACTTTGTGGAATAGTGGGATACTTACCGCATGGTCGGGGGAAATTTTTATGTTAAAACGAGCGAACTAGTCAAGGGAGGAAGCGAGTATTAAGTTGGCTACTTTCGCGGAAGTAACGACCTCAATGAAGTTTCGTAAAGTTGCAATAAAAGTGTTTTCAGGTGCTGACGATAAAACATTTTCTACGGTATTAAGATATTCCGATGGTTACTTAAAAATGTTTCTGTAATTCTACAAGCGATTTATAACATGAGATTTTTTGTAATTTCAAAGATACTTTACCCCAATTTAAACAAGAAGTGTCTGTTAGAAATATTCGTTGTAGCAACAGGAAGAATTCTTTAAATCTTTTTGCAAAAGTTTAAAATTTATTTTGTTAATTTTTGTATTATATTATCAATGAAGTTCGGACGGTTATATGCAAATTCGTGTACTTGTTAACATAATTAAAAAAATGGTACCTATATCTTTATTATGAATATTTTATACATTTTTTAATATCATGCGTATAGATTTTCTATAAATATATAAATATTCACGGTCTACTAGTTACGAATCGCCTAAAACTGGCACGTTAAAATTTCAATCTTTTTCTCAAAATCCGCAGTCTAATTACTGCGAAACATTGCGCTAAAGCACACATATAATACGCCATTCTTTAGAAGATATCAAAAACAGGTCATAATAAAAACCCAAAACGACGAACTAAAATAATCAACTCGGTATACAAATAATAATATCAACTGTTCCAAAGCAAATAAAATACTAAAATATTCTGCCTGTCTTCGATGAAACCAATGAGCCGACATAGAACTATCCAAAATTCGCGAGAAACGAAATTGAAGGTGTCAGAGTGTTTGGCGCGGGAAATCAAATTTTCCGTCAGTAATTATTCCGTTCACTGGTTCAAAAATGTCGCCGCGTCTCGAGCTTGGTTTTCCCAGAGCGTTTCCTGTGAAGCTGTTATTAAAGGTACACGTTAACGCGTCGAATTTATTCAGGGCGCGTGCATCGTCGCCCGATGTCGAAAGCTTTTGTAGCTTGTGCCGATGTGCGACGAAGGTGAAGCGTAAACACGTCGGCGTGTTTGCAGCCTTTCACGAGAGAAGCGAATGTATCAAGGGAAACCAGATGTCTATGGAGAAGCAGATGGTATTGTAGGGTGAGAAGTTGCGAGGTTAGCAGGTGCGCGATAGAACAACTAACGAAGAAACGTTTGGTTTCAGCTTTCTCGTTTCAATGAGCTTTTCCGTTCGAGAAGTCGACCGCGAGACGAATTTTCTGACATTCGTTCGTGCCTCGAGCATCGTCTGTTTCTGAGATTGTGCGAGATAAACAGAGTGCATCGCAGAAAACGAAAGATAAACTCCGTATCAGCTTGCAGTTTGAAAACTATCTTTCTATGGTGAACGTGGAATTTTATGGATTTATAAATGATGTTATTATGATTATTATTAAGGTTAATGTGGTTGGATTTTATTGCACGAACCGTAGAAGATGAAATAAAATGGTGTACGAATAGTTGAAGTTCACAGTAGGGGTATTATTAAATCTTAATATTATTGTAATATTCTTAATATTTCAATTATTCAAATTGCGATTTGATAATGATAAACGTTGGTATGTAGTTATGTATTACGAGGGAAACTTTATTGCATAGTTTAAGTAATATTAACGAATGATGCAAATGAGTCTGCTGCGGTGCTCCACTGAATAAGTAGAATAATCCAAGATTGGTCAGCCATGACAGAACGTGTGTTGTCGCTTGAGCGTTTCTAGACACTTGATATTCCTGGCACGATTTGGGTTAATTACAAAATTTTACGTAAAAGGATCTGTAATAATTTTATTATTTGTTTGGTATTTTAGCGGCATATAATAAAATATAATGGTCGAGCAAGATTAATGTTTAGTTCGCATACATATTGTTAATGTTAATGTTATTTCAAATATTCAATATTCTAAAATTATGCAATTTTTTAAGGTATGGGCTAGACGAAAAAGATCCTCTAATATGATTTAAAAAATTTCTGATAAATAATTCTTTTGACGTGTTGCTTGTTTTAAAAATGGCGAATGTTGGCTTTAATTTTGATATATTTTACTAATATTATATCTTATTTACTACACATCGTATATTTCTTTAAAATGTGAAAGGTATCCTTGGTCGTAAATATAATTCATTTTGATTGAAATTCGGCGCCTTCAAAATATCGTAAGAAATCCTCTGTGGTCTGTTTTCGTACACGGAGATATTTTTCTTCGAAAGATTTGATTTCGTACAATCTGATACCACAGCAGTAGAAACGGTCTTTAAATCTTTGTATTATCAGTGTTGTTGAGGGCAACACGCTGTTGTATTGTGTGGTCACGAAGGGAGGAAGGCAGAGAGCAAACATTCTGGATGGTTTATGTGCAACATGTATATGTATGTGGCTGTGACAGTAGAAGCAGATCCCTGTTGTCAGACTGTGATGCTCACGAGCAGACCAACGTTGCTCAAGAGAGAAACGATTCAAAGTTTAAGTCGCTAATTGTTCTTGGTTTTTATCGCAAGCTCAGAGGATACGAAATTTCCGAGGCAATGTTTCTCTCATTTTCGCGTGGAAATGAAATGTATATACAACGGAGTTATAACGTTACTTTGAAACTAACTTCGGAATAATAACAAATAAGTTAAGATATTATATTATTTCCGCGCCAACTCTAATGAAAAATATTAAGCAAATAATATGAAAGTAACTACTAAACTATCGATAAAACAATATCTGCTTTAAATATAAAAAGCGACAAATTCTTGCGTTGGAAATGTATAGATATAATAAATGTATGATTTAATTTTTAGCGTACATTTTTATGCGAGATAAAATAATACAAAATGATATCGAAGGGAGAGCGATAAAGTAATCAAAAGTAATAATGGATAAAAATAGTAAAAATGAAATAATCAAGAAAGATATAAAAAACGTTTATCCTGTATTAGTTTGAGTAATGGTAGAAAATTTCAAAAAAATATACCGCGTCGCTTAATTCGCGTCGTTTTCGCTGTACACATTTTCTCTCTTATTAAATTATAAACTTGGTAAAAAAAAAAAAAAAAAGAAAAGAAACGACGGAAGGTTACCGGAAATCTATCAAATTGCCATCAACCGCGAATCTTGTTTGGTCTCACTTTTTAATTGGAGATTTTTTGCGCGCGCAAGATGAATACACCATAATCGATATTTTGTCAGGCAGAAGTAACGCTGCAGAAGTGTTTTAACTTTTATCGTTAATTCCGCGGGCAATTATTAAACCGGTGAGAGCCGAGATTGTGCAATCAGCACACCAGCAGGCAACTGAAACAACAATTTCTGGTTTCTTAATTGTTAGTAATGAATTGCCCGAGGCATTTGAAAACATTTATTCAAACTTTAATACAATCGTATGCAAACTGATACTTTTTAATTCTATAAATTCATATTTGTACATGAAAGTATGGAAAGTGAAGGTTATTGATAAATTCTGTGAAACCTTTTTAATAACAAATGTTTATTAAATACTTGTATTTAATGGAGCGTATTAATTTGACCAAGTCGAACAATTTGAAACTGATACTTTCCTATTTCGAGAGACTGCACGCAATTACAGACATAAAATGAATCATTTCAACATCGAGCTATTTGGGAAAGTGTCCGAAAGATATATAGCGGTTCGAGAGAATGGGAAAAGTTTTCTAGTACATTTGAAAACACCTTAAAACTTATTTACTTTATCACATGTTGACGGAGTTTTCTATTGATTCTCCCATCAGTGTTTGTTTTCTCTCACCGATTTGATACAATTTTCCACGCGATGAAAATACTTGTAGCTAGAATCACTTACATTGCCATCTCTGGATTTTTCTTACGATTCAATGAATTTCACCAATAATACGAATCGAATTATCTAAGAAGCTTCGCATGTTAATACAATTCCTATACATATGCGTACGACAGCTTTTCTGCTTTACGTACCCACGAAGGAATTTTGTATCGACATATTTTTCTCGAACATATTTCTCCTATCTCGCAAATGTTAAGAACGTTAAAAACCGATACATGGAATTTATTTTATGAAAATGAAGAAATCCTCCAGTACAAAAATAATTTCCATCTTTCTAATCCTTCCTAGTTTCAACAAACTAGATCAATATTATTATTATCCAGAAAAAGCTTGTACAGCTTCTGTGTTTCATTAACTTTCCATTTCCCTGGGGATAATTATTACCATCTTGCAAATGTGTAGATAATACATCAACGAGTTAATGGGCGGTAGCCTAAGTCACCGTATCGTCGCGATATCAAGGTAAAAGCGAGCGACATTACCGTGGAAGATGCAAATTCGCCTTGAGGAAATATTTAACGGCCGAGACGATCCATTACACGCGCGGAACTTGTAACAATAGTTAATATTCACGAGAGAGAGCCGAGCGACTCGGTCGCGGAAGGCTTTCGCACGGTATCAAGTACGAAAGGAACCGTTCTATTCGCTCGACGTTGTCTTACAGCTATGAAAGTTGCCGAAACGTAAGCTTCTCAGTCTTAGTTGAAGCCCCCTGGTCCGCTATCTCTCACGGCGTCGTTCTTTCGCAAAGACCTGAGAAAATAGACGAGCTTTCTTCTCTTTTTCCGGATCCGACGCTGCGAAAGCGCTTCCACCGACTGCTTCTTAAAAGGTGAGCCATTCGAGCCGATGTCACGTTCTCCTAACTGCATTATAATTTCCATGGAAAATCGCGCACGGTCAGAAATTCGCTGGCAAAGTGCCCTGCAAGACGGAGTCCGGATACTGGGTCAAGGAGAACGTGATATCGCGCATCATGTTCCCATGAGAAGTTTGTCATCCTCTGTCGAATCTCGCGTTAATCAGCCGTGTAACATACGGAGCTTGTGAGAAGTGCAGGGTTAACGAAGTATTCAAAAATATTTTTCTCCCTTTATATTCTTTTTCTTTTTACACGGTGAGGAACCTCTTGATCTTTTCACGGTTAGATGCATCTTTAATTTGTAATTTTACCGTCGTGTATGAAGAAAACTCGTTCCGCGATCTGCGACTTTGAATAAAATGAATATATAATAGTTTTGAATAATTTTAAATAGTTTAGAACGAAACTGGATACACGTGTGTATAATTATTCTGATTTATAACACGAGGCAACGTAATATGATTTTACGATAAAAAATTAAAATTCGAAACACAAAGTAAAATGAAAAATAAGTTTAAACGAACAGATCTATATTTCATCTACATTTCCTAAGACACTGTTTCATTAAGTAATCCTTGAAAAAAGTTTCTACATTTCCGTGATCCAAGCTCGTGAAGTTTTGCGAACACGTAACAATGAAGAAACTTTAAGAAACATTCCTCACCGGACAAAAGTAGAAATTGAAAGAGAAGTCGTATCTTGAAAACATAAAAGAGAACGATTCCGGAAGCTCTTCTCTCGAAATATCCTCTGTTCCGGACTAAACTTTATCATTGATCTTTCCACCGTATAACATATAAATGTGAAAATATCCGGGACTAATCCTTGATTAATCTAGTTCTCTCGAAGACACAAAATTCTAGCTCGTATTTTCCTCGTTCCACTAGAAAAATACGGTACAAGTGGTTCTTTCTACGTTCGAACTGTACGTTTCTTCTTCGCGGCACTTTCGTGATTAAGTACGTTTCTGCTTGTGTTTGTTCGTATATGTATCACTTGGTTATCAGATTTTTAATAACGCGCTTTTTCGTTCGACTCTTCACCCGGTTGCATATTTTTCGTTGAATTTTCCGCTACGTAATGACGTGCTGTTTCATTTATTATAAAGTAACTTACAAAAGCTTCGTCTTGCGTGAAGCATTCATAATTAACCAATTTTCATTCTATAGATTCTACAATATGCTACTGCGTCTTTAAATATGTTTCGAATACAACGGGGATCTATTTCTGTAATATTCACAGACAGAATTTTTGGGTGAACTGCATTATATATCACGTATATATTAAGAGGATCACTTTTTAAATATAAATTATAGTTATATATATATTTAGAAATATCTTTTGGGATATTCAATGTGTAATAATACAGATTTAATTTTAGCGTTTTAATTTTGAGAGAACCAGCTAATTATACTTTTGCTTCTAAAATTTACAGACAGAATTTTTAAGTAGGTGTCTTGTATATTACATATGCATTTAAATGGATGATTCTAAAAATATGAATTATAGTTGTGTGTTAAAACATCTTTGATAATCGATACGTAATGACAAAAATACGATCAAGTAGTTTTTCTTTTAGTAGAATTAAATAGTTTTCGTTTTAAGTAATAATTGTTCATTATTCACTAGTCGTATTGCATTTGGAATACGCAAGTATAAATAAAAATGCTGTTGTGAAAAGAATTGTGATTTTTAATGTTAATAATAATTTAATGTGTGTTTAAAACATTAACAGCAATATTTTAATATTCTAACATTTTTATGGCATAATGAGAGCAATTAAGGAAACACACATGATTAAATATGTTTGTAGATCTGCTTCGTTTAATTAATTAGTTTAATGAGCTGCATTCTGCTTTTATTCCTCTCCACATTTTTTTATGTTAATGTTTCTTTATAATTATTGTGTCACAGGAATGCATACTAAAAGCACGTGAGTACACAATGACTTCTAGGCGAAATCGTAAAACTAACAAATATGAGAACGCCTATATGCGGTGGTTGAGCAAAATATGGGCCACCATTTTTTTCAATTATCTGCTCGTAACGATGCTTTACAATACGAAGTATGGTACACGTAAGCCTTATAATAATAAATAATAATATTTTAATAAGCTTTGTATCTTCTAAAGTACAAACACATTATAAAATTATCAACACATTGTATAATTATACGTATTATACGTATCTTGTTTTTCATAATATCCACGGTAAAGAACGTTCTTCATATATTCGCATAACAAGATACATAAGTAAATATGCAACTAAAATTCATGAATAATGTTTAACAAAAATAAATACGTAAATATGTCAGTAAAATTCGTATAAATTTTGTGAAAGATTTTTTTGCATGAAATTTTGTCGCCTTTATCTCAGTTACGTACTATAAAGTTTATTATGCTTTCTATATGCATGGTATATAATGTTTCTAGGAGTTAGGCGAATTCTGTCTGCGAAAATATTGTTTTTACAATGTCTTTTATATTATTTTTAATTTTATATTTCTGTTTCTTTATTATATGGTCGTGGATGGTAGAAACAAATTTCATGGACAGCCTTGTATAGAAGACGATGCATTTAAGTTTGGGACTCGTTTCACTGAAAATAAATGTTTATTGTTCAGTTAATTAACCGTTTATTATAGTATAATGTTAAGATTAATATACTCTTGCTTGACGTGGCTTTCATTGTACGATAGTTTTTTTTTCTTTTTTTGTTTTAATACGTTTAATTAAGCATAGAATATATTTTGCTTCCGACGCTTCTAATTATCGAAAATTCATAAACACTTTTCGGTAAATTACATTCTCTTTGTTATGCTGTTAAAGCCTTTGTTGCATGCTGCTAATTAATATGCCGGCAATACGTCCAAATTCGTTCCACGTTTACTAATTATTTAATCATCGGCCGGTAATTTATTCTCTTAGTGCTTATAATTAAACTCTTCCAATAAAAAGTCACAATCAAATGGGATTCTTTCCAATTAAACAATAGCTAGAAAGTTCATTTTATGTCCAATATTTATACGCTTCATCAAGTATAAATAGTTTAAATCATTTTTACCATACTCGGTTTCTAAAATTAAACTTCTTAACCTTAATTAAACCGAATTTCTTTTTATACTCTGAGAGAAATTGCATTCAATTAATTCTTAATAACAGACACACGTTTCTTCAGATAATTTCATGAAGAGGACACAACATATTAGAATCTCAGACCAATTCTACTAAAAACAAATTCATTGGTCGCTAAATTTATTCATGATTTATACAAATATAATTTTCATATAAATTTCGTAAAATCGTTGTGAACGTTCGAATCGATACACGTAGCGGAAAGCGTAGTGCGGTATTCGAAGAATAGTTCACGAGGCAAGAAAAATTGCGAGGGACCGCCGAAACATTTTTTACAAGAGGAAAAACTCGGTCGAATGCGACCTACGCGCGCACCTATTTCCTTTTGGATTCCCGTAAGCTCGTTGGTAACTATCTCGGCAAGCGAGATAGAGGCGGGTCGGTAAACTTCGCGTTAATTTCATGCAGATTCGAAAGGGTTAGCGGAGCAGGCTTGTGAACGGAGTATAATCCTCGACGGTGCTGTATACCGAGCAGTGACGGGTCTATGGAAAACGTCTCGGCTCCTTCATCCCTCTTCTGTTTTCCCGGATTAAATGATTTCTGCTCGTTGACCTCCGATTATTCATTTAAAGATTGTAATTACGAATCTTCCGCCTTCTATTTTGTACCATACGCCGAAGAACGTTTTTTTGTTAAGCTAAAGCTGAAAGTTTCCGAGCTAAGCTAAGAGTTAAGCTTTTTGTAAATTATTTTGTAAAATTCTGAAAAATCGTTAATCTTTTCTTTTTAATTCTGCCATGCCTTTATTTTTAATTTTGTTATGTCATATGCTTTTCTAATTTTCCTATGTGACAGCTCTTTTTAATTTTTCTTATTTCTATGACATTAACAATATCACTTTGATAGATTTTCTTTCCTCATGCTGTTAATCACTCGCACGAAACCATTTCGATTTTTTCCCCTAGATTTAAAAGAATTTCGTCTTCTTAAATATTTTCTCATCTTCCTGAACGAAAATAGATTTAAATAAAAACATTCAGTCTCCTTGGTTTGATTCAACCTGCTTTTGGATCTAACAGTCGAGAGGAGAAACGATTCTTGCATTGTGAATTCTGATTTTAAAAGCTTCGATTTCGCGAACTCGACTCTTGAACAATTATTCCAGTAGACGATCAAGAAATTAAGACGATGAACGATAATAAGTACCAAAGAAGACGTGAAAATCGATTTTTCATAATCTCGAAAAAAATCTCGAAACTTTAACGTTTACTGCGAACATTTATTTTTTCGGCTCGATCGAAAAGCGGAAAATTGTGAAATAACGTTTCATAGTAATTTATATCCAATATATACGTTGAGTATTCCGAAATAGAGAGAATTTCTAGTATACGGCATGATGATGAAAAATGAAAACCAGATCCTAGGCAAATCTGTTAGTGCTATAATATTTCAGAATAGTCGAGTGAACCAACGTGTTCAATAATAATGTTCCAAAGGTGTCTTAAGATGTTCGGTCAGTGTTAAGTGGAACAGTCCTGTGTGTGTCATTTGCTTTGTCAGATCTTAAGGATTCTCTGCTTACACACAGTAGAATCAGTCATCGTTAGGCGAAATAACATTCTGTGTTTCCATTGCTTTATCGGAGCTCGAGGCTACATCGTATCTATTCTCTAGGATTGAAATAACCACGTTTGAAACAATTGAAACGTTCATTACAATGTACACGAGGATTAATTGAGAAAATTGTTATCTTCGTACTTTTAAAAATAAGGATAAACCGTGACAAGAGACACAGAAAGAAAAACGAGCTCGAAACGTGAATTTCGAAATCGTGCAAATTTGAATGTTCTTTTATGTTTTCGTTCGTTAACCAAATCTATGTTATGCAAGCATAAAACGAGACAGGAAAGCAGGCAAACATTGTATTAGCTTTCAATTAATAACGTTGCATCGTATATTTGTACACAGGGACCTATATTTTGAGGTTTGACTGTCGAGAATGTCGTGATTTGTCTATTGATCCGTGAAAAACAGAAATCTGTTTGTTTTGCAGATAGTTAGTTAGCAGGATAATACCAATATGCAAGAGGATATGCTTTTAAGCTGTAGAATTCCAAACGTGTCTTAAATCGTACTACGTGTACTAAATTGTACATCGTAAAATATCTTTCTCTACTCAATGTGCTTTGTAAGTTATTTTCCGCAATATATTAACATCAAATACTCCAATATTATCAAATATGAATTATTTCACCAAACATTTCCATCTACTAATTTAATGTCCCTTGTCATGTTACTTCACATCTTGTTACAACTATTATAACCCAAAAGCCTCGTTTTTTACTACGCAGCATACATTTTAAATTATTTTCGATACCATGTGTATCGTAAGATCAGATACTGTAGACTATGGATTATTATATAATGGGAAATTATCCAACGTCGGGATATTTGCTAAACGTAAATATTTTCGAGGTACACGGCGACACCACGAAAATGTACAAGCTGATAGCTCGAGTCAGAAACTCTGATGGCGCTAATAGAATCTGTAGCCAGCAGGCACGATAGGTGCGATATTCGTGGCGGGCACAATGCATCGGCGATCGTTAATCGAGAAAGCTGCAACTGCAGAGTGCGACGGGGCAACGTTGTCGCATGTTACGTCACTCTGTATTTATCGTAGCCAATCACTATGATAATCAGCTGAAACGAAAATTCGCCCACCCTTGAAATTATTTGCGTTATCACGCGAAAACTAATTGCACGTGGCTAATTAGACAACAGTTTCGTTGAAAATTATTGGTTGACCAACGTCCCGTGCCAAGCTTCGGTCACGCATCGAAGGCTGGTTGAAAAGGAAGATTTAGGGCTTCTAATTTCGTTCGGAAGCCGATACGTGTAGAATTAATTTATTGCGAACAGCCCGTGCAAATTGACCCTACGCGCGTCAAATTTGGACGCTATTGGTAATCGGTAATTTATTAATGAAGAATGCCATTTGTTCTAGTTCTGGAAATTGGAAATTCCGAGATTAATTATATATCTGACGTGTAATTTAGTCTCTGTATTTTGCATTCCTCGTGTTACTTTTATTCGATTCATCTTTCTGTTATTCGCGATCTTTATATTTTAGAAGATTTCTTTTTATTGATTTTCTGCTTTATATCTCCAGGTCTAACTTGGATTTCGAAATAGGAGTACGATAATATACGTTTTATATTTCGTTATAATAACGTTAAATTTAAACGACAATCAAAGCTCTTTACCTATTAATATTACAGCAGTAGCTTTAACGTTGATGAATTCTGTTAATCCGTACAACGAACATTTTGCCTGTTTCCACTAAATACAAATTTTAGATTATTTAACGTTCTCTTTTATACACGTTTTATTGGATTATTGGTCGCAGCTGGCACGAAAACAGGCAGTCATCTATCGATTGACAGGTATCGATTCATCGCGTACTTTGCTTGCGTTTAAGTGCTCTCTAACGGAACTGAAGCGCGAGTGACACTCGAACAGCGAAAAATCTAGTACAATTTTAACGTTTGTTTTCTGACTGGCATTCATTTCCTTTAGCGGCGACCGCAAACGCGTATCTCACAGCAGTGACCGTGCCGAAAGAAATAAAAATATCCTGACGTAATACGCAGTTTAAAACTAATCTGCAGAAACACGTTCGCGAATTGAACTTTCCTTCGCGCGAGAAAATGCTACCTACGTATTTCAGTTATTCTGCCGAATAAATGTTTGATATTATGCCGATAATTGAATCTTTTTCATTTTCGTACCGTACTGAACTAAACACGTTGAAAATTGCAAACGCTTGTAATATATATTTTAATTTAGCGTAATTAGTCTAATAACGTTTATCATTTTTCGTTTGAATATTTAAACTCACTCGATTTTTACTTTACGCTGTGATATTACTAAATCCTTCGCTGAAATACGTCAAAATTTCCAAACAATTTCTCGACATAATAGTTTAAAGTACAGCGTATTGCTTTTACGTAAAATACCAGAATGTAAGAATTTACATAAACTTTACTACTCAACTACAGTACAGCTTTATTAACTCTTTGATAATAGAATAACTGTCATTGAATCTAAGTTTCGTCTAATAATTTAATAATATTAATGTTAATCTAGCGTAAATATCAATCTACCGTTAATCGTATGCCGATACCTAACGCTATCTACATACGTACGCCAACGTCTAATCCTATCGATGAAAATCAGGAACCAAAAGCAACATTCGTCGAAACGTTGAAACGTTCTAAAAATTGGACGAACGGTCGGTCAAGATCGCGCGACGTTAACCGATTTCCTTACCGGAGATGAATTCTCTCCTCAAAGAGTTAACCATCGACATCCGAGGCGGATGTTTCGCTGAGGGAGAATGGACGTTGCCGTCAGTCTGTTGTCGACGGGCCCGTAAAAAACAGAGAGCAGGGCGCATCCGATTCGAAACGAACGAGTACGGTAACGCAGAGCGTGGAAGAGGCAGAGAAGCGAAGAGGAAAGAGGAGAGAGGGTTTGGTAGGATTGAGAACGGGAAGAAGTGGAAAGACGAACGGGGAACGGGGTGAGGAAAACACGAAAAATGCATCGTGCTTTGATACACGAGAACGATGCACGATCGGTGTACGTGTGTACACGCGTCCATAAAGTGTGGAATGCTTGGCCACGCCCGATCGACAGTCTGGTGAAGGAGCACATGCAAGTTGAAAAGGATACCGAAGGGATGGAAAAGAGCAAGAAGGCTGAACCGTCGAGCGCAGGCCTCCTCTTGACTCTCGCTCCACCACCTTTTCACGTCTGTTGTTTTCGCGCTTTTCTTCGTCGAATCGTTGCGAGTAAATACGTTATCGACGAGACAGACGTCGTAAAATCGAACGAACGTTCGCCAGAAGAAACACCAACGACTGCTCTTCCCTGTGTCGGACCAAGCAAACCAAATTTTAATCGCCCTTACTGTTCTCGCGCTCTCGTTATCTATATTCGAGAGACGTGTTTCTTTCTTTTTTTTTTTATTTCTCTTTCTTTTTTAATGATCGAGTTCGTTCGTTGGAGGAAGAACGCGAATTATGACATTTCCAGAGGACTATGGCCGCTTGGACGAGAACTTTTGTCGATACTTGGGCTTTCATTGTGCGACGCTTCGCGATCCAACTCGCCAACTTCTTTCTGACGGAACAGGAAATCGACTTGGAACGGCAGACACGCGTTTTTATTATTTTCGAGTTTAATAACACGCTTTGAGGAAACGTTTACGAAGCGTTGAACAAAGTGGAAATTGTCTGGCATTCGGTGGCAATAAGAAGTTTTAATGATTTCAGAGTGACACGAGTTGTAAAAGTGATAAAGATTGACCAGAAACAAGGAATTCGAGGAAAATTGTGTTCCGAGATACGCCGTAGATGGATTATATAAAAATTTACTCGCTGGTATTTTTACGTTATTAATCTTACGTTTCAATTACTTTGTGAATTTAATAACCGTGTAATTTTAAACGTTGAAGTTTAACGAAGTTGCTTATGTTTATTTGAAAGAAATTTTTCAGCTAATACCACATTCTTCTCGATTATAATTATATATGAACTTTTGTTCATGTTCCAAAAGTTACTGAGATAGTAGAGGAACGCTAAAACGATAGAAACGTATCCGCGTGTGCCAATAAATAAATCTCTGAAAAATCGAGATAAAAGCCGAATTGGAGCACAGTTGCTCAATGACTCGTGAACTCGAAAATTCAGTGGCCGTAGAAAAACAAATATCGAAAGAGAAGCAGTAAGTCGAGAAACGGAAACGAGTTGGAAACGCAGCATGAGTTTCACGGACGATTCGCGTTAATGGAGCCAAAGGTATGGTTCATCGATCAGAAAGACAACGAGACTCAGTCGGTCTGTTTGGCGATTCGAAAATCGTGGTCGGGTGAGAATGTATCCGAGGTCGAGGTTCGATAACGGACAGGCGCGGAATTCTTGCGGAATTCTGGCGAACGGAAGTCGAGGAATTCGAGACGAATGCGTGGGGACGTTCGTCTTGAGGCGTATCGCAGCCGGGCTCCGGTGACTATTTGGTATTCGCGTCTGCTCGGTCCTGCAGACAGAATTTGACGCATGGACAACTTAATGCCGACTTCGAACGAGTCTTCGACGTCGAGACGCGCGTTCCGTCTCTTGGATTCTATATATCGAACGATTCCAAGACTCGTGAATCTTACTTTGTCTCGGTTTCGACAAACCCATCTGTTCCATGAAAAATTATGCAAAAGACCGAATCGTACAAACCGTTTAAATAACTGAACGTTTGGAGACGAAGATGCACAGAGAATGAAATATCGATATAAAAATCGTTCGACGTGAAAAGATATTTTTGAGAAAACGATTCTGAAACACTCTCGCGAATAAGGAATAGATTTATTATATATTTGGAATTTTGTGAAGGTATTTGTAGATTGATACTAACAGATTGAAGAAATTTTATAGCGATTTGCAAAATTGTATCAATTACGTTAAAATTATATTCATAATTTATTTATTATAGCTGAAGGATAGAGTTACAGATGAAAATATACAGTTGAACGTGAACTGGGCTAATTGAACGAGAAAGGATTAAAAGATTGTAAAGTACTGTTATAGATGAGATCACAGAGAGACGAATCGATGAAAATGTACGAATGAAAAGGATTTAATATATGTGTTGAAATAATTGAACGAAAACGGATTCGACGAATTTATAAGTACGTTACAAAGTAACAGAGAAACGTAAGAGACTTACTGTTTGAGTTTTATGTATAACATTTAATGCAGTTGAGGATTTATTGCCAATCTAATATGAAATACAAAGGAAGATAAGATTTGTTCATCTTCAGTTTCCTTCACAAGTTCTTTCTACGTAAAAATTACGAAATAGGTATAATTCGCTTAGAAAGAATTCTATTCGTATTCTCTTGTTAAACTTTCTTCCCAATAAATTCCATAATATCGGTTGAACCAACGAACGTCGGAAAGAAGACAGAATGACGGACACCTTTAACGACTGAAACTTTTCAGGGATTCGGCGATGCAGTTTACGAAAATCACTCGAGGCGGAAAGTAGTTTTTCGATTATCCTCTTGGGTTACCAACAATTTCCTCCTCTTTGAACCTGAAAACGGTAGTTCGCGTGGTTCAATACCACCGATGGCGAAAACATCTCCTTATACGAGGCTTGTGCATCCTGGATCGAGGTTTGCGATTAATATTCATCAACGTATCACCAAGTTTCCAAGTCTATTTTCGAAACTTGGAGAAGGTTAGCTAGCGCCGCGTTAGCGCAGATGTCTCGTGGAATATCGTAACGTTTCTTATTCGCAAATACTTATAAAAATGCACGAACGTGTAAACGGTATAGACTACGAGAGAAGAAGAAGAAGAAGAAAAAAAAAGAAGTAAATGCAGCCGAGTGTAATGCGAGATTTCACAACAATGCGTGAGCTTTTCATCCGTCCGAGGCAGTCAAGAATACTATCCTTTTCAAGAACAACGTAGCGGAAAGATGCGCATTCTGAAAAAAAAATCGACCATTATTCTTCCGTTCTCGTACCTAGTTGAGCAAAATAGTATTACAGTCTTTGGTTTTCGCCTGATGGAAGCCCAGCTCGTCCCTCATTCTAATGGGATTGCTTTCAAATTTATGAGCCGTTCGCATTAATTTCATGTCGACTTCCATTGTAGCGCTAATTTTCTAGATTGATATGGATTATACCAATTTCACAAGTATTATTATTATTGAATTCAGACCAATTAACTTCTATGGTTATTTGTCGCTTTGTTCAGGTTAGAAATTAATATTGGCTGCTCGTTCTGTTCGCTTCTCGGCTCGCTCTCAATTATGAGAATTTATTGATCTAGCTCTACATTATTCAAAGTCAGTATTAGATATAACAGAATGGCTAGATGCGAAAGTATATAGTTTTGTTGGGACGGCCACCGAGTTCTCTGCAAATATTTTTCTCAGAAGAAGTCCGTCTTTAGAGATCCGCGGAAATTGCGTTTTCCCATTTTCCACGAAAAAGCTAATTACACAGAGTGGTACTACATTCAGCAGTTAACAGATAGAACAATTTAAAAGTTAAAGTTTCGCTGTTAGTTAGGGAAATTTCTAATTAACGATCGATCGAAGGAATCTCTCGAATCGAGATACTTTATCTGCCTTCCTTTGGATTTGCGTAATTAAAGAGAACTTTTACTCATAGCCTGTTCTCAGTTTACTCATAGACTATCTTAGAATAGATGCCTGATCAGCGTTGACCTATGCTACTTACATGTACGTTTAATCGTTATTATGATGTTATCTTCAATGTATTCGCGTTTAATCACGCCATTCCATCTAACATGTAACCTTTCCCACTGTTTTTCAATTATTCGATCGATTTTAATGAATTTGCAAAAGAATTTCTACGGCAAAGTTACCTTTATGTTGCGATAACCTTTGTTGTGTTCCATTGTTAATAAACCAACGCGTATATACAAATGTAAAGATTTTATATTGTAATAAGCTTCGTTATCTTCGATTGACAGTAAACTAGCTCCAGTACGATGTAAATATGAAAATGAGAGCTAGTTCTCGATTGTAAAGGAACCGTGTCGAACTGTCGTTTCATCGTTTCCGGGTATCAACCAAAATTCTCTGCGTTACACGTCGTGTAACGTTCCATCAAGCTCTTCGCTCGTTTTCACCCAACAAAACAAATATTTCCCAAGCGAAGTCGTGGCAACTGCACAAAAATCTGAACCATCGTTTATCGAAACCAATCATGCACGCGTGGTCCATCAGCCGTTTCCCTCTATCACGCGTCTGTCCGATTAATAACGACGCTATTCGACCCACTATTTTGTTCCAGCACTAAGCTTTCGATTTGGCAGCACACGCGAATGCGCCAGATTTTCTCCGTGACGTTTCATTTTTGTTCGACAGATTTGCTTCGTCGTGCTCAGTTACTAATGTGTCGAGCAAAAAAGAACGTTTCCTTTATTGTGATCTATTTTGCAAAAATACGGGCTTTCGAGAACGAGACAATGAAAGTATGAAACCTGTATCAAGGGAATTAAAATGAAATTAAAATGGAATTAAAACGGAAGTAAAAATTTAACACAAGAACAAAAACCAGATTTGTTTCTACGTTCCACAAAAAATCATTCGACTCTTCGAAAAATGTATTGTCGTGAATTTATGAAATCTCGATGAAAAATCCCAAATTTCTCACTTTAATCACTCTGATAGTTCCACCGTACAATGACACGAATTGAATCTATTATTTTTAAGTTAAAATTCAATCGGTTCGTCTGTAATTCTACGGATGTATTCTGTTAAGCTTATCAAATATTATCATTCATACTCTTCTGTTATAAGTCCTTTTATTCCTCTTTTGAAGAGAAACGTATGTCAATATAAAGAGAATTTTGAAATCGTAGAAACCATTCTAGTTTAATGTATTCAACATTGCTCTTCCAATTCTTAACTTTCGTAAGTACAGATGTCTTATCTGCATTGACCTATACTACTTACGCATACGCTTACTCATTACTAGTTTCTTACCTTCAATATATTCATGCTTAATTACTACTTGTGTTAATTAATTAATTACTATTACTATATATTTAATTGCTATTTATAAAATTAATTACATTTAATTAACTTTATCCAACTTACAATTCACCCAAAAACATCGCGAAAGAAAGTTACTAATCCATAAAATAAAAGTAATACAAAATTCACAAGGACTTCTATAATTCATTTTCATAGCTTCTGGTTTATTAAAAGATATTTTCTAATGGTAAACACATGTGTGAGTAATGTAGACATTTTGATAACGATATTTAATTGTACGACAATTACCTCTGCAGCTGCATTGTACATTTTTGCATGTTTTATTAAGTATTTGCGTTATCCAGATCAAAATACACAAGAAAAATAGATAACCGAAATAAATAACATTGTTTCAATAGTATGCTTCTACGTACCACATAAATATTGATTACACAGCCTTTATTCTAAATGTCTCATAAATTTCACTGATGAATAAACAGATTAAAAATCAATGTGTAGAATCAACAGCCTGGAATATCTAACACGAGAAAGAGTAGTTAACCTCTTAACCGTATTTTATGCTCACTGAATAATTGTTTAACTAGCCTGTATTATTCACACTGCGAGCTCGCAGACTATAAGAATTGATAGACAGTCAAGCATTTTTCCTAGTAACTATTAATTAATGTTTCGATCAGAATACGAATTTTGTTCTTAAGGGAACAATTCTATTAGAAATGAATCGAATACAGGAGCATAAAAACTTTAATAATTTTATTGACAAGAGTATAGAAACTTAAAAATCATATCTAAAGAATATATCAAATTTTCTATTTAAACGCGTAGTTTCAATAACGAAACGTAGAAATTTGAAGATTTCACTGGAATTACGATGAAACTGTATTATATCTAGAATTGGAAAATACAATTTCATTGATAATGAATCTTGCATGAAGACTTTAAATTTATATCAGTATTGTGTTGCACTTTCTAGAATTATTGGAATAGTGTCTACTGGGCATAATAATCTCTTCCTAAAGGTAGAATTTCATTAAAAAGGAATAGAATATAGGATCATTAATATTTGAGCCGTTTGAATTTTCCATCTTTCCAATGAACTAATCAAATTTGCATTAGTTGAAACGTGTGGTATGATAAAAGTTAGCTACGAATAATTACTGAAAGGAAGAAAGGATCGTCCGTGGCTGTTAGCTTGTGATCGAAATTTAATCAACGTTCATATTTAGAAGGCTGCGCTGTCTGGAATGGGCGAGTAGATACTATATCGATGGGTTTGACAAGGCCGACTATATATGTATATTATATTAAAAGTACGGAAGTCGAAGATTCGTTAGAAAAATAATTATTCAATGGAAAGCTTAAATTCTCGTTGTCATTCTTGAAAAGAAAGATTTGTACACGTAAAATGTTTGCACAAATTCAAAAATACTATTTCGAAAGATAGCTTTAATCACAGATTGAAATATATCATAAATATTTACGATTTCGTGTAATAAATAATATTTATATATTTTATTTGTCACAGATTGGATCATGAATTTATGATAGTACATTTCATAAAAATGTAAAATCAGTTACAAGGTACAATATCAGAAAGATATTAATTCTCGTAATATTTTTCATAGAAATTGATTTTTGTGGACAACTGTTACATTAATATTTAAAATGTCATAAAAAATTGTGCAATAGATAGCGCAAGATTATTTAATCTATTTAAAAAGTGAATCCTTTATGGAATCTAGACTTATTGGATAACATGTTAATCGGGTCATTCATTAATTAGAAACTTCTGTAATTAGGAAAATAAAGATTAATAAAAACAAATCAATTTCAATTAGCTCGATTTTAGTTCTTGGAAATTTAGTAGAAATATAATATGATTTATTTTTGATAGAATTAAAACAACCTAGGAAGATAGGGAATTTTTTAAGCAAGAAATTATTATGCTCTGACGATTGGCGATGTAAATAATGAGCTAATATACCTTTCTCAGTTAACATATTAATAAACAATACTGTTTTTTTTTACTTCTTTCTATTTAGGTTGCGGACAAAAATTTCTTCTCCAGAAATATTTTTTACACTTGAATCGATTCGTATAGTTAAAAATTTATCATCTTTAAAATGAATGTAAGACAGAAACTAAAATTTACTATACCGAATACTTCTAAAGTGAAATTTGTTAGTAAATCGAATAACAATTTACAACTCATCATATCAATAACAGAATTTCAACAAATAATTTCTCAAACACGTACCGTCACGCGAGCAAAGATTAATTCCAGCATCGAACGATCGAGAATAACTCTCGACGTTTCTCCACGGTTCGTTGACAGTCTATCAGCCGTGTTCCGCAAAAATATGGGCTACCGATCAATTTTTCAACTCGCAACACTCGAAACAAGATTCATCCGCGAAAAGTAAATCTCTGGTAACATCCTATTCCGCAATTGTACTCATTCAGGCTCGTCGACAAATCTGGTTAGCTTACGCGGTATTAAACCGATCAATTCTGAAGTTTCTGTTAAAAGCTGAACGCTAAGCTGACTGCGATGGTCAGACATAACTAATGAACTATTCTGTTCCGGAATATACAAAAGAATATGCGTGATTTTCTTTTTAACAATACTCGTAAATTTGTTATCGCGAAAGAAGACTATTTGTAAGAAAAATTCTCAAATTTCTTAGAGTAATCGCAACAATGAGTTACAAAACATTCAAGAGAATTTTTTACAATTTTTTTTACAATTACTATCATCCTCAGTGATTAATTTTTTGCTCTTATTATTTTCAACATAGTTAGGCAGTATACACGCAGTCACGAGTATATATTGGAACTCTAAATTGAATTAAAAAGTTCTATTTTATCTGTCACAAGTCCAAATTATTCAACGTAAATTCTTTCTAAATTAAAATTATGTCCTAAAATTATGAATAATATTTTTCCCAATATTCGCCACAAGCTCGCGCTTCTGTCGATGAATTAAAGTAGATAGACTTGGCGAGACAGACACCGATGTAACAATGTACTGCCAACGAATCGTCAGGTCTTTCAAAAGAAACAAAACTCTGTAGCGTTACAGATCGTTCGAGAAATGAAATAAAACTAGAAATGTCGTAGGAATCGTAGGATTTTCTTAATCGTGGCAAGCGAAGCGCAAAATGCAACGACACCGTGTCCGTACCTAGGAGAAATTTGTCGTAGTAATAGAAGGGACGATTTCCTCGTAATGCGCAGAAGATCGAAGGGATATTTCGGCTTAAGACATTTTGCGGTGCATCTGTTCATGACAGATGTGTATTTCCATGCGGATAGCTGTGTATGGTTTTATACCTAACTGATGTGGCTTGTCGAAGGATAGTGAAGTGAATAAATTCGACGCGCAGGCAAAATCATGTACATATTTGATGCTCGAATATTGATGACATGTAAAAAGATTTCAATTTTTAGATTTAGAACTTTATATGCGAGGCTTGAATGGTTGATAATTACTAAATTGCAGATGTTTTTATATTTGTTGAAATAGAACATAAGAAATCAAAATTAATGATTTACAAAATAATTATCTTTTCATTCCTAAAGTTTTCTGCGTTTTTCACGCCAGGTGCGAAGCGCATACTATCGTATAAGTGCATAAATTTATATTATTAATTGATTGAATGTACTTGGTACATTGTATTAATAATTGCTATATGATGATATTTAAGACGTGAAACTAGTATTATGTTTGATAACATGTCATTTACGAACCTCTCTCGAACTTCCGGAGGATTACATTGAATACAAATGTATGATACGTCGATCGAAATATTCCTTTGAAAAGAGCATTCGCCTTTCGAGATGCATTCCCATCGTATTAAATCGAGAGTCCGAACAAAACGAGTCCTTACATCGAAAATAATAAGAATCGCTTGGAACATCTTTCAAAGTGAATTTTTCGCGCTGGGAACCACAAATTTCAGATCAGTCTGTTTTCTTCGAGCAAACTCAACTTTCCTCGTTGGAAGTTACAAAGAATACCCAGAAATTCAAAGTCCTGCGACGCCACGAGCCATCTCTAACATCAATCGAACGGACGTGTTTCCATTCGACAAACAGTTTCCATGCTTTCTCGTGGTAATTCGGCGATAAAGGACGGGAATTGATTATCGAAAAGGGAATTACAATAAGACACGGTGAAATTTAAAAACTTCATCACGCTTAATTTAACGATGTTATGCACATTGAGCGGACTGAATCGAGGATTTAGGACAGGTCTGCTTTATGTCAGAACTAGACGTGGGTTAGATCAGAGTTCCATGAGAATCATGTTTCTCTTTGTATAGAGAAGCGTGCTTTCACGTTGATAGAACTTTGATACGTTCAATAATTTGCCGGCAGAAGGATGTCAGACCATTTCATGGATTAGTTCTCATTATGTTGCTATGATGATAAAAATGATGGAACACTTAAGAAATGTATGAATATTCACTGTTATAAATCTACACACGTTATATATATTTTCTCCAAATGTGTAGTCTTCGCGTGTACCTTCTGTATTACATTTCACTCATTAACGATACTTTAGCATAAACATTCGTTCAGTTCTTAATCACTCGTCGTTTACACGAATTCTCATTTCTACAGTAGTACAGACTGTTATTACACCGACATCGATGGGCGTATGGGAAGAGTACAGAGTACTGCTGAGCCACGTCCAGACGATCGATCGTGATGTCCTGGCTTCTTATTTCGGTGATGAGTAACCGCATAACCGCGAAGGAATATCGATCACCTAAATGGCAATTAAATATCCGACACCTTGCCGATCATAAAATGACGCAGTGAATAAAAAACAGGAAAAGAGTCCTCGTAAATATCAAATATTCTCGTCTCTCTCGTAAACTTCGTAAGTTACGAAGACAATTCAAATACTACTTTCTGAAACAATGTTTATAGTCGATTCACGTTGCAACGATGGCGGTTGTGTATGTACAGAAATGAGCGCTGCTTTTACGAGTACTCAGAGCTGGCAAAGTAGCAGAAAAGGAGAAGCATACCCTCGGAAGTGCAATCACGAATTATTTCCTTTTTAAGTTCGATAAACAAGCCTGCAACCGACGAGTTTTATAGCTTTAATTCCAGATCCTCGTAAGAAACTTGGATATTCATTCGCGGGAAATTGAAATGGGACAAACTGTCGCTGGGCCGCTTTATGAACTGCAAAACTTGATTTCGCCGACCCGTATTCGCGGCCGAGGGCGAACTTTTCTTCGAAAGTTGCTCCTTTTCGCCCCGCCGCCGCTGCAAACCGGACCGGTAACTCGCTGGTTTTCCTCGAAGTAGCGACCACCCTCGGATCTACCGCTGTTTCGTTACTTTTTCCAATCCTTTTTCCGACGTAGCAGGCGAATTTATCAGGGTCGTGGAAAGTTTGCAAATCAAAGTTGTATCGAAATGTTTCCTGACGCTGTGCTCCCTGTGTGCTTCCTCGCTTCTCGTTCGACGCTAACTCTGTTTGGTCTTCCCGATCCGCTTTTGGAAAGCAGCGGCCGACGTTTGACGAAGGAACGTTAAATGTTTTAGCAAATGGGAATTATCAAGCATCAAAGCGTAATGTACTTTCCATGTACAAGAAAATGTTGGAAGGTTTATCAGCGATCTGGTCATGAAATAATTACTGAGTTTTATGTACTTGGTGGAAGTTTTTGGTCGTCAAATTTTCATGTTCCAATCTCTTTCGTTGTCATACAAAGAAAGGAACTTTGTGGTTTAAAAATGTATTTGAAATTTTTATTTTTAATTAAAAAGAGTAGTCAGGCATATTCAGACACTTGCTATGGCCTGAACTGCTTCTCCTAAACGAAAGAAACGGATCTTCTATACAGTATATACGTATAGTTATTGCTTAGGTCTCGCGAAATGAGAGAGTTAAAAAATTGTCTCTTGCTGGAGAGCTTTATTGTAATTATTACAAAATATTATTTATATCCACTGTACATTATATGTATGTATTTCTATATCTATACAAATATTGATTCGTTAATTTTACATGGTTATCATATTTCTCTTTGTTACTATCATGTTTCTCCGTTACTTTCATTGCCAAAAATCGACGTCAGAGAAACATATTACTTTTATAAAAAGCGTATAACTTTTATAAAAGGAGTATAATTAAGTTGCCTGAATGACCTTATTTTTTAAATTGAGCAACTTGTTTGCAATTAATTAAAAGTTGCAATAATTTTCTAGTCGCATTTATCTATGGAGAAGTTCATTCTGCGCGTCAATAAATTCGGAAATTTACAATTTTAACCTCAACGTAACAAATAGCCCGTAACGTGTAACATTTCTAATAACTACCTCCCGCCAAACAGGAACAGAGAACTGTATTCATCCATCCATCACGCTGAAATAAGAATATCATTTACCGTGTCTCCGTTCGCGCGTTTATATTTCGCGGGAAACACGTTCACGCGAGAAAAGCCTGTATATCATGATTAAGTCAATGCGAAGCGACATCAATACCCTCGCCACAATATTTCACAACGACGGGCTGGAATAGTCGACAGTAGGGTCATGTACCGCGTCATTGTGGCCCGTGTAAGGCCCCGGTACATACTCGCGTCGTATTCATGTTCTAGCAGTATTTTTGTAGACAGGTCATGCACTTTTACAGACAGATGTTATTTGTATAGACAGATGTACAAAGTTTAAAGTTAACATTTATATTGGTATTGGTATTTATATGGGTATTAGTAATTTATTGTAGTGAAATCGTAGAAATGTAGTGAGTATCGTGGACAAAAAGGCCTAAGAGATATCGGGTAAACCATAAGCAATGAGAGCCGAGGCGCCATCGGGGCTGTCACGACCGGCACACTTCAAATCCGATGGACTGATGATGGAGATAAAGATGTTGCGGCACTCGGCGACAATGTACATCGCCGAAGGTCCTTCCGCCGAATGTTCTAGAAGAAGGCGTGCGTGTCAACGGTCGCGGACGCCTAACAAACGCGCGGATAGTGGGGATATTGAGGGGTGACAAAGGAAAAATAACCGAATCCGATCGGAAGTCGAGTTGTAACAGTCAGTCTTGAAAAGTCACGCTTAGAGCTCGGAAGCAAGTTGTAAACCAAGTGTTAGAAAAAATAAAGTTCCTTTTTTATTTTTCACCTTAAATTTGTTTTTTTATTTTTTTATTTTTTTTTTTTTGTGTGTGTTATTTTACGTGACAGGCCCGTCAATGTGTCGTCGGTCCTTTAATTGAATAGTTTCGTAGAAAAGGACTATGTGGCCGCGAGTGGTTGCGGAACACGTGCGTGGTGGGTCTAAGAAAAGACAAAGGGATGGTAGAACGTTCAGTGTCAGTGGAGAAGCCAGAGAGTGTGAATCGAGAAGTCAAAGAGTGCGAGTTGCTTTGTCGGGGTAGTGTTGCTAGCGTTGACGTGAGAGTGTGGTCCGTGTGAGAGAGAGAGAGAGAGAGAGAGAGAGCGTTGGATCGGTGGTGACAAAAGCTGCAAATTAACTATCGAGTTGTCTAAATTATAGTCCGTTATTGCGATTAGTTCACATTAAACAACCATCGTTCTTCCGTTTAATCAACATCTGTACAATCCATTTATCGTAAATAAATCATAATAATATATTTACGATATTACAGTATTATTTATATTATTATAGACATATTATTCATTTATTATTCGGCGTATAGTCCGAAAGTAACGCGTCTCTTCCATGCGCACAGTGTTTAATACAAGCAGAGCTTAATAAACGTGACCCAGCTCACAAGTACGTAATCTGATTATCACCATATGAATATTATCACCATAATTATTCCTTACTACAAGTCGCTATTTAAAAATCTTCATGTATCACACATCTGCGAATTACAAGCTCGTTAAATTCAAGAAGTTAAGACTACAATTAATCAACAGTGGACTATATATCGTTAAAATGTGGGGACAAAGTGACACGTGTCGACCATGTGTATAGAACTTAATGCGCCTTGACACAACGGCAACCGAGCTCGCGAACACGCGGCCCGATTAGAATATTATCGCCATAACAGCGTGTACAATGGCGAGTCGTGTGGCGATCTATGGTTTCACAGTGTCACGCATGCTATAAATTAACGCCACGCACCGGACACCGAGGGTCACTACTCGCACACGATACTTTACTCAGGAATTTCTGTATTTCATGTTACACGCTGCATGCGCGATCATTAAACGACGAATAAAATACAGTTGGCCGCTTTCCGCTAATAGAATTATACGTCGATTGATCAATAAGAAAGTCTCATCTTTTTTTTTTTTTTTAAGGAATATGTAATTGTCATTAAATGACTATGCAGATGTAACGTTGTTGACGATGTACAGTGTCAGTTCGATTGCACCAATCGATTATTTGTCAGTAGACTGTGGATGTTTATGAGTTTATAGGAAATTTAAAAGTAGTAAAAATATATAGAATGCACACAATATGCAGAAATACGAAAATATATCCAAAGTATAGCGATCAATATAATATTCAGTGGGTGCAACAAATTTCTATTTAGGTTGCATTGATTTAGTTATATTCAGAAATACACATATTAAATTGCATAGATATCTATAGCTTATTTATTAAAGTATATTAAACATACGTCGCATAGGAAATGCATCTTCGTTTGACATACGTACTGTTATATGATTTCTGTGGGCATATTCTGTTTCGTTGGTTTCAATTATTAGTTTCAATTAGTTTCGATTTAGTGGTTATGAAAATAATGGGAACATCGATCTTATAGCTAAACCAATTTTCATATGTTTCCCCGAACAAAGAAAAATATAACTGTGAATTATTTCGAAATAGATGATAAAAACGGTGTCTTAAATTCTTTCAACACAAATTTATAAGTTAGTTTCTCGAAGCTACTTGCAACCATAAATGGTTGCGAAACTATGCGAACAAGTAGTTGAATATAAGAATCCGATAGCGTTGAAAAGTAATTTTCTATTCTTTCACAGCTTTTTAGAAAGGATGAGTGTAAGAGTGACTTACACGTAAATATAAAGTTAGTTAAAGTTTAATTTTAATTCTTAAAGTATCTTTGATAAAAATGTTCCATTAGAAACCACGATCTCGATCTCTGATTTTTGAATCTAGGATTTGCGCAGTTGTTGCTAATTCACTCTACTTGTTCAGCTTATTTGCGTAATAGGCGATGCGTGACTCTCGTTGCGACGAGAATTTTCAATTTCCTTCTCTCGCCGTAATTGCGTTCAGTTAGTGGACAGAATTGCGAATTATATAGAAATAGAACAATTGTATCGTTTTACTTGTTTGAGTGTGTATTTATTTTTAACCAGTCGGTTCCTTTGATTTTTTGGTGAATTTTTGTTTTGGAGGATGATGGTAGTTCGAGGAGAATATTGATATTCCGTTTATATTTTCGTTGAGTCGGTGTTCTACGAATGTCTACAAATTTTGGTCTTTATTTGCTTTCGACTTTTTCGTAGCAGTTTTTGGTAAATATTGTCTGATAGGTGTATTTTTGAGGAGGTATTTCAAACCACGATATGTTTAAACAGGAAGATTATATTTTATAAAATATCCTTATTTTCTGTTTTAAAACAATAATCTTAATCATCCTATTAACTCAATTCTCTTTATAAGGGAAACCTTTCTTAACTGTTTTTCAGGTACTTGAATACAAATGATGAGTTAGCAAGAAAAATTAACGAACTCTTTGCACGAGCGAATAATTAAACAATTTTTCTAAAAACTTGTCCAATGAATCTTCTTCTTATATTTGAAAAATGAAACGATTTATCTTGTATCGTCTATCACAGAATAGTTTAGTAAAATGTATTTTCATAATCCGCATAATATCTTGAATTATTGCAACATGGTTATAATAAATTAAGAGAGGATGCATACAGAGAATGAAATATAAGTAGACAAATATTATAAATGATCGTACAATTGCGGATCAGAGACTAATATAAAAACTAAGTAAAATACGAAAGGATTAAATCGTAACTCGTTAACGAAACGAGGTGCATCGCTTGGACGCTGTGCACCTGAAATCTAAATGAGAAATACGAATTGAAATGCGCATTACAAAATTATCGAATCGTCCCGACTGAGGGCGTGTAAAAGATGCAAATACCGTAATAATCGATGAAAAACGAAGGCGCAAAGGTATAGAACGGTGTCCCGTCGAAATTGTAATATCGGAATATTGTAATGAGGCTACTGATATTCCTATAAATTCGCTTAATCGGAATGCATGTGCAGTTACGTTCGCCATACGTTTAAATGAAACTCGTAGAACTCGTTGAAGCCACTTCGATGACTTGGTACGTGCACTGTAGCTAGACATGTAGTAACTAAAATTAGTTAAAACTCGAAAATAATTCATTTTTATACTTTTTTAAATTTTGTAAAATTTTTCAGTCATCTTGAATTTTTTTAAACGAAAGTCAAGTGTGTTTTCTGCAATGAAAATTACGGATAATATTAAAAATTTAATCGACAAAGTTTACATTATTTTTATTGTTAAATTATCATTGTTTACTGCTTCAAGATAACGCTAGAAGATAGAATATTTTATTTTATTAAAAACTTTGCAAATTTTACTTCTACGATAGTATTGTAAACGTGGTAGCACAAATAACCACGATAAGTACGGAACGTCATATTATATTTCATGTTCGTATCATTGGCTGCGCATCTTTACAATGCTGCGAAGATATAATATATAACTACATTATGCTAACATAAGCTTCATGTTTTCATCGAAATTCTACAAAATATTACTAAGTGTCACAGAAATTGATAAACTATTGCGATACCAAAGACTTTCGAGTTTCAATGTATAAAAATATTGATACAACAGCATATTACGAAATAATTAGACACGGAAAATGAACGAACTTCATCCATCGATTAATACTAATTATCTACGATATGAATATAAGAATTCATTTGTTTCGCTCAGTTTCAGTGGAGTCAATGTAGGACAGTCGCGATAGAAAGTACAGAAACGAAATAAAATATAAAATAGATGCGTTAAATTACAAAGGCTTGAGTATTTTGTGGTATAATATTTCTATTTTATTAATTTCTTCGCGTAATACTCGGCTCTTTAACAACAATGCGAAATCGCAAACAATGAGATACTCTAATTCGTGTACAATTGCCTAATAACGTGATGCCTGTGGACATAATGGTAATAGGAAATGCATTATATTCCGCGCAGCTATTTCAAGCCATTAAACGTTACGCATTTAACAATTCTGCATCGTCCAATTTAGGTATCCCGACGAGGACATTTGGACGCAGAAAATTGATCAATCTTCTCTACGATATTAACTGATAACTGAAACAAAACGAGATAGAACTTTTATCGCCTTTTTAATTGTAGGTAATATCGCGGAAAAATAATTTTTAAATATTATATTTCTAAGAATTTTTATTTCAATGTCTCTGGACAGATGAAACGGTATAATTGTAAGACAGTTTTAATGGGGAAAAGAAATTATAATTAAATCTGATACAGAGCAACGTAAAATAAAATTATGTAATCTTCATCCCGCAGAGTGACATCTTTTTCTCTACTTTACACTTTCGTTCATTGAAATTAATCAAATTATATACACATTTTCAGAATAAATTTAATCGTGTCCATGTAAAATCTTAGCTAGCATTTCCACATATTTCTTATATATTTCTCAACTTTCTAGACAATTTTGATATTAACTTTCGATATGCTAGACGATTCGGAATATTTTATCCTATCCATCGTATTTTATTCTAAATATTCTATTCCTAAAATTGACTAAGCACAGAATATAAAATTCAATACATATATATCAATGGTGTATATAGATGATATTTTCACGTGTCCTCATAAATGTTTAACCCCACTTAAAAACCAGGAAATTCACGAAAAGATCTCTAACAAAAAAGAAAAAAAATGCTACTACGTGGAATAACCGTGGAACGAACATTCCGAGCGGAAAGGATTTTAAAAAATGTATCAAGCCAGTCGACCAAGTGATTCATAAACATCCGCACCTTTTAGCAGAGCATTTCATACGATATCCCCTCCCACCTGTTAAAATTAATATCCACCCTCGAATTTACTGCGAGTACGAAGTCTATAAAAATTATAGGGAACGCGTTTATCTAGAGCCAGAGGCCATGTTGATTCATGCGAAATCGATATTAATACTGTTCATAAATATGGGTACGCGGCGAGCTAAGAATCGTTAATATCGCGAAGCGATTCTCGTTTCGACACGGAGCGGCGGTAACGTGAACTCGCTGTTAATTAATCGGACGTCGATAATTAAAGGGAAGCCTGGTTAGTTCGATGTTTGTCTCCTGATACGAGTCTTTCCCCGGCAAATATTTGTTCGAATGGAGCACGATGTTTCAACCGAAAATATAGTCACATGGTACCTTGACCGGTGACGAATTGAAATAATATTCGATTTTTATGTCATCCGTTGAGCAATCGATCGCAGTCTTGTTAAAAATTAAAATTTCGTTAAATTTTAATTATTAACATCGGTAGATTTATTACGCGTGAAAATAATTGCTCGTAGGTCAATAATTTGTGAATCGTTGAAGGGTGAATGAGATAAATTTGCATCGAAGTTTGTTAAGAAAAAGTTGGTTTATTAAACGTGATATCCCCTTTTTAATTAAATATCGTTGATAGCTTTTATAGAATAATGATAATAATGAACGAACGTTTGTGTGGTTTAAGTTCGTTTCGATAACGCTGATTAAGAAAATACCTTTTTGGTAATCGTGATATTTTCTCTCGATTAAATACTTCCAATGGTTTTCTTCGAGTGAACGAATGATTATTCAAATACTTCGAAATAAGTGAAGAAGGAAGGATATAAATTTTAAGCTGAATTGTAACGTTTGAGTATAACATATGTTAAATAAATCGTAAATCGAATTTCTTCGTAATCTCAAATTAATAAACGTATAGTTAACGTGATCCTCTGCGTTCCTTGAGCTGATAACCAATTTAATCACACCATCGCCTTCGTCAAAATATTTCATGTAAGTTAAGATTCACACACGTATCGTACATACGGATCGACAATTTCTTTTTCCAAAGTGTGAAAAGCAAATGGAAACATAGATTCTAGACCCAAGCACCGTAACGAGCTGTTGTTAAAAACGAGAATTAAGAACGTACACTTCAATTCGAAAGTTTCAGCAATTCTGTTCGCAGTGGCGAACAAAAATCATTAAAGTTGGTATCTGTGCATATCGATATTAGTAATTTTTCTATTAGACCTGTTTCATCATATTATTAATACATTTGTAAAATTTTATATTGCTCTCTTCTCAAATTTTTCTTTGTCTGCCACTATATATATTTGTCTCGTGCTATTATCGTTACTTTTAGAATTTTGGACATCCTTCTAGTATGTTCTTTAATCTGTTTAATCTGTTTATTTTACAAAGCGCGATATCTATCCATTTTCTTCCTAACATTTCCTATAATCTCCTGAAAATCATTTACATTTCAAAGCGAAATATGATGGAGACTGGCAAGTATGATACTTTTGAACGGAGCTGTATCTAGGCGGAGCAGCCACGGTTAAATATCGAAGTATCGTTTTCCCATCTTTCTCTTTGGCCTTTTTCTTCGTTTTATGATAGTCGTTCTACGACAGTTCCACGAGCCACGGATGTAAAAGCTCGCATAAAATATCTTCGATTCATTTCTCGATGTATTCATGACCGTAACGCTGTCTCGAGGTTCATACATCAATGATAACGTCCTTATTGGATGGCACTGCGACACAGGGATTCCGTGTATCAGAGGATTAAACTATCGCGACATTCGAACTCCTGTTACGATATGGAAACGCGAATTCGCAGAGGAAACTCGTTCCGAGCCGCGAAATTCGTACAATTTTCCGCGAGATTGCATCCATAAAGATTTTATTAATTCGAGATGCAGCAGCACCGAGAACAGGCGCCTTTTTTCACCGGCCGTTTGAAAGATTAAGCGTTCCATCGTTCTGCGATAAATAATTCTTCGCGAGTCAAGTTCCTCCGCAGGATTTATCGAATTTGATGTTTAAGTCCTTGTTTTATAATAAGTAGCTCTCATCGATTGGTCTTTAGCGTATTCCAAAAGGAATTTCATCGAGACGTAACTCTTCTAAATAATCCTTTGTTACATTTTCTGTGATTGGTTCGTGAGTATAATCATGGTTCGTGAAACATTGTGTTATTATTACTTTATTTTGTTTTGTAATGCAACAAAATCAAGATAGTGGAATTTCGGATAATAGGATAACCACTTTTTGTATTAAGCTTGCTTTAGTTAAATAGATGTGAAATTGTCAGTTTGTTTCAATAGCTTAAAGATTCCATATTTTGTGGCTATTAAATTACCCATATAATAATACATATAATAATATCTGTAACAAGATATAATGGAAGCTTGAGTACGAAAAGCTCTATTATATTTTAGATATATCAAATTTTGTTATACGTGCTACGAATATAATAAAATTATTACTATGGAAAGCCAATAAACGTTAGATGGATGCATGACGTTATTGCTTTATGGTCGTTTTAATGAGCATCCTGGATTATACATCGTAATTGAATTCACTAATGGAAATATAATATCGCGATCCGATTGTCAATAACAACAGACTTGTTAGATATTTCGACAATGGCAATATTTTTTGATCGGAAGAATGGTATTAATCTGGCTGTCGATATCGCGAACGTGACGTTTCCCATAGTATTACAAATAATACAGCCCCTGTAAAGTTTAAACTCGGGTACATCAATAAAATAATGCTGGTAAGCTTTTTACGAACGAACGTGTCCGATATTAATTGTCAATTTTCCACGTAAAGGTATAGAGGATTTTATTCTTCTGCTCTTTTTTCTGACTTTTCATGGAACAGAAGACTTGAATCGTATTTCCATCATAGTAGGAGAATTATATTATCATGCAAGGTATTCCAATATGTGTATTGGCAAACCGCTTATCCGACATAGATAGACGATAAATGTATAATTTTTTAATAAAATTTCATGAAACGCAAGGTTTTTTGTTACGTACGATATGAGCTTCTGTATTCCGATGAAAAAGATGAATACGAGGCGCTTCAAAAGATTCTTTCGCGTAAGATAAAATGTATAAAATGTACAAAATGAAATTGTTATTGAATTAGGATATGTTTGAATTCTGCATCTTTTAGTGATTAAGATAATATTCGTTTCACAGAGCAGAGTAATATTTATTTGAAGTCGTAGCTGATCATACACAAACGTAGACGAATGTTTTCCTTTATGTTTCGCACATTCTTTAAATGACATAATTTTAATCGCATAAATGTTTTCATATTTTATTATTGACTTACTATTTAAGATGTTGTTGTTTGATAATTAATTAAATTTATTTTAGATTGCTTCATCGATAGAAGTAGAGTAACATTTATATTCAAACTAGAAGTCTTATACAGAGATAGTCTCAATAACTTTAATCCGTTCCAAAGTATCAGTCCCACTCATTATGCATAAAAGCATAACTTAGCTTTAAAGACGTCGATTTAAAAACTCTATTTTCTCTTATCGAACTTATTTCAACGAAACAGCCTCTTCGGTATTTCCAATTTGATACTAGGGTTCGCTATAGACACAGCCGTCTTTCCATCTATGTATGAGTATCCTCCTAGTATTTTTCCTTTCACTAAAATTATATAAATTCCTCTTATATATTTTTATTCATAATTGCTACATTCACAAAAAATTTCTTTATACCAAAAATTACACAAATTATCAATTAATATATTCTTCAAACTTATATTCAATAACAATAAATAAATGTTACATTTAATAACATCGTGACTATAATGAAATACCAAAAATGATGTCCTCTGTACAAGATATACACGCGTGAACGTAGCTGGAGACCTACATGATTTTTAATCAAATTTTAATCAACATTTTTCAGATCTTTGTCGCTCCCATATCTCCAATCGCTCTATCTGAATTACGGTATCTGACGCTAGTCTAACGTCAAAGATCGATTCAGCTAACGTTCTTATCGACAAGAGGCGCAAATGACATGCTTCACCCCGCTGAATAAAGTATCGACGCGTTAAAGTGGCTCTCGACTGATCGAGAGAACAACGCATGCTAATTTACGGGTGGCGCGCGCTGACTCGCCGATAAAACGAGCCACGCAGAATCGTACGGCCGTAGTAGCATGGACGCGCGTGAATGTGTAATGAGCGGCATATATCGAGCCACGGACTTCCTCTTTCCTGCGAGTCTTCATCCCTGCGCCCTTTTTCCGTGGTGAAACGCCGCATTGGTTAAGCGATATCTACGATAATGGTGGATACAAGTAACGCCGAAGCGAAGCTACGCGATTTACCGATGCGGAGGAACGTTCGAACGAACGAATGGCGGGCAGATTTCGTTGGAAAAGCGGCCATACTAGGCGCCACTTTAATTATCGTTAATGAATTTTCCCACGATCCCAGAAAAATTGTGCTCGCTAACGTTTTTCGTTCGACGCCATCCGATTACACGATCTTTTCAGGAAAATGTAGATTTCAGATCCTCTACTTTTTTCGTGTCGTATTTTGGGTTTGGTAATAGACGTTTTTCGCGCGACGAGAGAGGAAAGCATAGATGAGAAGGGTAAGTTAAATTATGTGGCCTTTTAATTTGTCACATTTATTTTAATTTATTTTAATCCTCTGACAGCGCAATAAAGTGATGAAACATTCAGAACGAATGATTTAACAAATAATTGTTTCAAAATTGGACAGATGTGAAGAAAATCCAGGAATGGAAACGGTGGGGAAAATGGGCTCAGAACACCTGAGTGGTTTTTTATCTATGTCTGATTTTAATATCCCTAGAAACTTTCAGCTTTGGCTATTTTAAAATCTGCAACTTACGAGTGAATTTGTCCAACTGACAATAATCGGTTTTGATGAAACTTTCTCATATTGGACGCGAATATTTTTTTTAGAAAATATTCATATTGCAGGATTGTAAATTATTTTCAATCTTTAAAATAATATAAATGTTTTTCAGTCAATGTGTCAGAAATTACTAGTTATACAGTCCAATATGCTGTCTCCTTTTTCCTTTTTTTTCTTTTTTTTTTTTTTTCGTAAAGTAAAATAAATTTCGTAAGGGTGAAAAGTTGAAATATGGGAAGAAATTCAGAATGTATTTGAGTAATCGTTTTATGTATTTACGGCAACGCATTTTGCACGGCTAACAGAGGATCCACCCTTCATCCACCTAACGATGAATTGGTACATAATTAATGAAGGGATTTGCATCGATCGATGCTTCAAGTTGATGGTTCGGTAATTATTTCGGTGGTATAACGAGGAAATTCGTTTGGTTGTTATAGAGTTTGAGATATGCTGTGATTGCTAGTAAATGTTGTTCAAGTGAGTTGTGGAATATGAATGACGCGTTCGACGTTTGATTTCGTATTGGAAAACAATGCTTGACTTCGTTTGTTACGAATTAACAAAGAGATTCTTTTTCGAAAATGTTTGATCCTGAAAATACAGAGCAAAAAATTACTCTGAATTGTTGCATATTCTAAAACTCATTAGAACACCGGAACGAAAAGATTCTCAAACTTTTTAAATCCATTTCATTAAAATTTAAAGATGTAGGTACTGTATAATAGAAATTATTAGTCGACAGAACTTTAGAGGATTTCCTCGCCACTTTAGCACTTTAAAAATTTATTACTTATCGAGTTGGAAACTTTGAACTTAAAAAATCAATTAAAGTTTAGTAGAAGAAGGTAATATTTCATACAATGGATATGATTTTATTCGATACTGTTATTCACTATTTTCTACGTTGTCGGTAAATGAAATTATTTAAATTGATAGATCTGCAATTGTTGTATTAAAAATGTTGCAAAGATGAAAAGAAATTTGTATAATAATGATATTACAAGGACGATAAAAGTTTAGAGAATTGGAATGCCATTTATTTAATACAATATCTGAAGTACCTCGCTTCGTAAGTGATTAGAACCACGAATTTAATTTAATTTAATTTAATTAACTCCATCAATTAACATTTCCTAAGTAAGACGTTTGTCTATCTATTTGTATGTTTCGAAAAGATACTACGTTATTGATTCACAGGGCGTCAGCAGTAGTATTTTATTGGAAGTCATTGACCAGGCAAAAGTTTCGCCGGCGAGTGTAGGTCAGATGTTTCACCGTTCATTCATGAAACTTTGATCATATCGTAACAATGTAAATCCTGGGGAAACATTAAAGAAGCGAACATGCAGTGATAGCGTAAGAACGTATTAAGAAATAAAAATCCTTTTAAGTGTGGAAGGAAATATTTATTGAAACGGATTCATTGGTTTAAAATAGTCACAGATTTATTATAATTATAGTGAGAGATTGCGCACAAACATGTTACCAATAAACCGATAGAAAACTCCTGCGAAATATAAATTTTACGAATCTTTTTCTGCAACTGAGTCACTTCAACTTTTCAAAACTTTAAATTTCTCTATAAAAATTACATATAAATAGTTATTATATCGTTTTATAAACTTAACAATTCGAATACTTTTAAATATGTAGCAAGATTCGCACTTATACAATTATTAATGTAACTATTAATTTATACTGCTACTACTAATTTTAATATTAATATTAATTTAAAAAAAAAGTTGAAATATTTTTTCCAAAAAGATGTATCCTAATAGTAATTTATAGTCCACTTTACTACTTCAGACCCAATAAACGACTGTTTGCCAGTTTATACGGAGCCGCTGAAACTTCCTAATCAATTTCGTAGCTAGGCTTTTTTTTTATATCTCTGGCGGTGGCAGCGCGAGGCTAGTCAAATATAATCTTCGTAAAATCGTTGTTAGTTCGCGGACTTCGTAAAACTCGTCATATAAAGCCTGTTAGAAAAGTTGGCGGTAACGATGTAAGTTAAAAGCGATCACGATACACAGTTTCCTGATGGGAAATTTATGAGTGCTACATTCACGTGAGTTAAAAAAGGCAGAAACTGATTCGTATTATAAAAATCATAAATTTTCATAGGCTTGAAATAGCACGAAAAGAACAGAGAGGAGCAATGTAACTGGACCTTTAAAAGTCAGCAATTTTATAAATATATTTTAACCTATCGTACTGCGAAATTTGCTGGAATTTGCAGAAATTTGCACGTTAATGCACATCACAGGATTACATTTCCCACGAAAGTGAAATAGTTGCTTTCATATATTTTAGCTCTCCCTGTTACGAAAAATATAGTATATTATAACTCGTTAAGCTTCTTTACCGTTAGGTTTTATCGATTTTTTCTTTAATTGTGCGATTTTTATAGAAATAAACCCGTACAATCGACTAGAATATCGCTGGTTGCGAATAGCTATTGATCTAGAAGACAAGATGAATTTTTGTTTAAAGTACTCTTTTGGTGATTCATTTCGAAGGGTAATATAAAATTTTATAATACTCTTTCATGTGTTTTATGTACTTATATGATATTAAGTTTTGTCATACTTTTATATATCTTATAATAGACTAAAATTCCATTTATCTGAATTTGTCGAGAGACAAACAGTTCATGTAACACGCACAATATGAGAATTCAAATAATAAGAGATTATTGACTCTCACTATTTATGATTTCTCGTATATAATTAAAGTTCCCATATGTATGTTCAGATAAGTTAAATTCAATATTGGTAAACCAAAATTTTATTGCAGCAAATAGAATCTCTAATATCTTTATTTAAAAAGTAAATAATTAGATATATAGGTAATTTTCCTGACTTCTTCCTTTCATCAAACAATCGATACAATTTAATATGAATTTTCTATCCATAAAATGAAATATATTCTTCAGTGTCTAGAATAGTGCAAGTATTCTATATATCGAGTAAAAATTTTTGACTTGTAAGATTTATCCCTGTGATACAATTCTATTCACTGACTCGTAAAATCTTGTTCTCCGATGCAATCCTTTTTATTGAGTCGTAAACTTTCTTCTCCTCGCGCAGTCCTTTTTAGTGAGTTTTAAAATCTTTATTCTCGGATTCGCATTGGTCGCAGCTAAAAATATTTGTCATGCCTATTTTCACCAAGATATTCGACACGTTTGTCATTTTTGCTTTCCTAAACCTAATTATATGAAAATGTTACAATTAAAGTTATACTGCACAATTTCGTCAGTATTTTTCAAATTCACCAGTTGTAAAATTAATGGAGTATAATTTGTGGAAAGAAGAATTTTAATACACAGCGTTACAACGTACTGGAATACCGTAAACATTTTTGGTATAAATTGCAGCATAACTTTTTATTGTGTAAATATGTTTCATAATTTGTTGATTCACAGTTTTAATAAATATGTAATTAAACGTATATCTCATGAAACGTCGTATCATGTGTTGCATTTCAAATTACAGCTAATTCTCAATGTTATAATCCTAAACCAGTGTCTACTACTAATTTCCTTGCATTTTTGCAGAAGAAGGGTCGAGATAAAAGGATTTTCTCTTAACCTGAATACATTAAGGGAATAATTAACTTATAGTTAGTAATTAGTATGTAGTAGCTAGCCTTTTCGGCTGTCAGTTAAAATGATATCACGTTAAAAATATTTTTACATTTCCCCATTCTTCAGAGTAGCCATATGAAATCTTAATTTTATATAACATAGAATAATGAAGATGGAAAAAGGTACGTAAATATGAATTATAGTTACATAGTCGTAATTCGTATTCATTCGCTATTCATTATTCATAATTATGCATTCACATTTCATTAGTCACAATTATTTACAATATTTACAAGTACAAACATAAATTGTTCATATTTCATTACACATAGCTACTATATCGACTGTAATTTAATTGTATGTTCGCAATGAATTATGTGTGCAATTTCGCCACGGTATAATATAATATACATATACATATATATATTTATTGTAATTCTATTCCCTAGGAGGCTATAGGTTGGCACTTGGTTAAAAATTCTCCAATCACTCATCCCTCCACGTCACAATTATATCGCACTCTGTAACAAAATTATATATACCGTGTACAATAATTTTGCCAATTAATAATTCTGCTATTTTTCGTCTGAACCATAGCAAAGTCATTTTATAAAGTAAATCTCGGTACACAAAGATATCGTAGAAAATTATTCAGAACTGCAGAAATTACCATGACGAAATTGTGCAAGTATAAACTTGCTGCTCCACTCGATTCGAAGAATTTTTCAATTTCCCTACAATTTCCCCGAAATTGCGGCTCACGCGATATTTCGTTCTCGTGGCCTATTTTCACGGGCGAAGAAAGATCGGTTTCAATCTCTAAAGAGTCAGACAAAATCGGAAAGAATGCCATTTCCTCGGAGCGAATCGACCGACGAATATCTCTTCTCGCACCGATTTTGATAACGCTTCCGCGATGCAAATCTCGAATAAAGGTGAAAAGGTCCGATACATCAAGGCCGTATCTCCCAACGAAACATACCGTACGAATATGTAAAGCATCCGAGGTATATATCTTAAAGGGATTTCACGTGTCGGAGATGATCGATGATTGTGTTTCCACCTTGTATCGCGGATCGATGGTTCGCGATCGATGCCAGCGAAACGGAAAGTCGTATAGCATCTTGGCACAGACTGGCTCATATTTCACGAGTTACTCGAAATGATATTGCACCGTTCGCCTCTGCTGCGAGAATCGCTCTATGATCTTTGAACTGTGACCTGATATGTGTGTGTACGTGTACTGTGTATACAGGGTGTTCAAGTAATCGTGGTCGAATCGGTAAAGGATCGATTCCACGGCGATTCTACAAATACATCGAAAAAGTAGAATAAAATTTGTTCATTCGATGCTTCGTCTTCGGTAAAATCGAATTTTTGTCTAGTCTACGTGAACTTGATCGATTATCGACTGTTGAGGATGATGGTGTTCTACGTGAGGAAATGGGTACAAAGTGCAGAAGAAAATTTCTCGTTCGAGGCTTTGTTGTTCAGAAGACTTCAGCATGTTCACTTGATAAATTTTCGAACCCAGAATTCTTTTCGAAAACCATGCTGATCGGACGCCACAAATTCGAATGCACACATTACGATCACGAAGACTATTTCTTAAAATTTTTCTTAAAATTTGCAATGATTCGCGCTGTCTCGTTATCGATAAATAAATGTATAATCAATGCAAATGCAACTTGACTATGACATTTAGACACATAGGATTTCCTGTAAAGTTTATCCAATAATTAGCTATTGATGCTCAATCTTTCATCCAATAATTCTTAAGTCAAGATTGAAATATTTAGATGCAGCAAATGCGCGAATATTTTGACGCAGAATAAACTATGAAAAATGTATGCTTCGTCACATTGTTTAATCGTTTCTCGTTTTTAATTCAGACAGCAGAGGGTAATTTATATCCGCTAGAATATTTATTATTACTCGCCAAAACGAGAGTCAACTACATCACCTCGCTACAATTCATTTTTCAAAGAGTTTTCAATTATACATAGAAACGCGTACACCGCATTTATGGCAAATGTGATTATTATTTAAATAGGATTGTTAATGACGCCCGTGCTGTCCGTCATATTAATAAAAAAATATATTGATATTAAAAATAAGGGAGCTTTATTGATAATTTTCGTTTTAGAATATCTTCTCGTATTCATGTTCCTATGAGGATATTAAAATGAAAATTGAAAAACATATTTCAATGCAGATGTTGAAAAATATCTTGGAACGAAGGCAAAAACGCGAAACCTGTACTATCAATTTTCATTTAGAATTTTTACCGTTTTGAAACCTCAATAAGGATATCAGAACGAAAGCTTGAAAACAAATCTCGATCCAGATATTGGAAAAATCTGGAAACGGAACTAAAAACGAAAAAGCTACGGCTCTAGTTTCAAAATCTCTTCTCGTTTCCAAATCTCTATAAAGATTTTATAATAAAAGCAAGAAAGGAGACCTGCATAAAAATATACAAAATACCTCTGAATGAAAATAAAGTTAGAAATGTTGCTTTCAAGCTGCATTTACAGTTTCTCTTATGGTTTTTGAAATATCAATAAAAATATTAACGAAAGTTTAAGATTTCCAATAAAAATGTTCGAAATGTCTCTGAATAAAACTACAAATTTTAATTTTCTTCTAGATCGTCTTAGAATTGTGGAAAAAAAAACTTATCCGAATAAAACGTGTTAAAAATCACCCCAATAAACGTATTAAACTGAAAATTTGCAAAGAAATCTTCACGAAGCTATAGAAAATATCAGCGATTGAACGAATAACTTAATTCATTCGTGTTTTACCGGTGTCAAAATACTCTGGTAGAAATATTTCCTTTGTTATTTTTAACTCGTTAATTAATTCGCAAAGGACCCCGCGAAGCAAACGCAGTTTGTACGCGTAAAAAGACTTGTCGGACGAATTGGCCATTGTTGCGACGAACATAGGAAATTCGTTGCTCGTGTCGTGAAATAGAAGCGCAGATTTGTACGGGTAAAGTCGGATTATAACTCGACTTTCGCGAAATCCACTGTCACCGAAGTTCTCGCCAACGATGTTGGCGTGCATCGTAAACGCGATGGAAGCCGTGTCCTTTAAATTTTCGGGATGTGTGCATTTAACGTAACTGCGATGTCAGCGCACATAAAATCTCTGATTTATTAGAGAAACGTGGAAACATTTTAATGACATGCAAACGTTACGCAATTTCTTTTAGTCGCATCTGATGCCTGCACTGTGTAATAATTAGACGCGAGATTACCGTCGTTTAGGATAATTTGAATTTTACCACGTTTACCTCTAGGGAATGCTTAAAAAATAGAAAAAGAATTAATTAAATGCGTTTTTTTCTTTTTGGTATACGAGAAACTGGTTCAACTTTTTTAATGTGATTCATTTTCGAGTAATTTCACTCGCGACAAATTCGTTTCCCATTGGAAATATGTATTAATTACTTCGTAATTAATGTTTCGTAACGCATCAGCCGATTCAATTTTTTAACCGAAGTTAATTAAAAGTCGAAGCTCGAACATATACGAAAAGGCAGCTGGATTGTTGAATTTTATTGAAAGGGAAGAAATCAAGTAGTATTATGCAAATGATTGTTTTTCGTTTCTTGTTTGACCAACTTCAGCCATTATGATACGAATACAAAACGAGAAGGTAAGATATCGTTCTTTTTTTCACGTTCGATCAAATGAACGCTAAAAGAATGCTAAAAGTAAATTTAGCTGAGACCTCTACCATCATAACGACTCACGTTCATCCACGAACGTGAGTGCCTCTTTTGAGTAGCATATAAAGAAACAATAGAAACAACGAGTGGAGCATAAAAACGTTTAAGAGCTGACGATCTCGATCCACTTTGTTAGAAGAGGCAACAGGAAGGATCGATTTACGAGGGGTGGTTAAGGGGCCATGAGAACCTAATCAACGAGACAGGTACACAAGTGTAGATAAGTGATCAAAGTGATAACACAGGCCAGGTCGATCATTTAAACAGAATGGATATGTGTCTCTTGGAGAATAGCAACATTAGAAGTACGAGGTAGTTGCGCTTAACGATGCAAGTTCATCGAATACAGTGAATAAAGTGAAATATCTAGAAACACGTGTTTCCCTTGTTTCATTAACAAAAAAGCGAATAAAGTTTCCATTTCGCCAAAAGCTTTCTTCATTCTAAGCATAAAATTTATTAAAATATTTCATTGTCCTTTTTTTCGTTTGAAAAAAGGGATGAAAATAACGAATAGGTGTTAAAAATGATAGTTTGAAATTCCTGTCTCTTATATTGATAGTAAATTTTATAATGCAATAAAGCTGTAGTAAAGGAATTTTTGTACTGTCATACTGCAATAAATTTCATAGTCAGTAAATTTTTTAGTGACAGAAGCATTGTACGTGATTCTTTTTATCGCTACATGTAATGCCACTTTGTTATTTTATACTCGTTTTGTGGTAGTTTAACCCTTTCACCCCTGGAATTCCTCTGCAGTTTTGAACAAAATTTTCGATGTAACACGGTTCAGAAATCAATTGAATAGAAATGAAGAATATTTTTAAAGACATCAATTAATATAAATATCAAAGCAAATATTTTAGAATTATTAATTATATATTTTACTTCGATTAATACAAAAATATACAGCCTTTAGTCAAATGAGTTTCTCCGATTCAAAAACGGCGGGATATCGATACGAATTCATCGTAAATCGAGAGACGAAATAGTGCAACTTTTTCAATTTCGAATTATCGAAGCTTACGACAATCCCTACCCCCTCCACCTTCGTTCGAATAGACTTCACTCCTTATTCAGAATAAATTGCAAAAATCTGATAATAAATTTTGAATGGTTTCATTTCGCAAGAGCAAGTATCCTATAAAAGTCTTCTCCACGGTACTCATGCAAACTTTATTAAAGTTAGGATTAATGCTTAATGCGAGCTCTGTCAAACAGCTTTTGCTATCTACTTGATTAAACTTAGCATTTGATAAAAGCTGCCGCGACTTTTACATCTGGAAATATCACAGAATTCATTTCATATTTCTTTCGGGTGAAAATCGCTGTTATTTAATAATTTCAAACGCTGTGCATTTATTAAAATGCGAAGCACCATAGCAGAGCAATAAGTCACATTTTTTCATGTCTCACAGAGAAAAAATTTTTAAATTCAGTATGTTGTCAAACAACTTCATATTACCAATTTTGTTCTCCCTTTGTTTCACCAAGAACCGACTTTCATTGCTTTTGCCAATAAAAAATTGTGAAACTTGCATCTTACGTTAATCGTGCGCTGTCTAACAAGAATCAACGTCGATAAAAAAAATTTCCCTTCAAAAGGACAAAAACAACTACAAACTTACAAACAACTACCTACATACACTGCAGGCATGTAATTAATTAATTAATTAATATCTCTTACAAAGAACTTGGAATTCTGCGCCTGGAGGCACAACATGTCTAACCCTCTATCTCTAATTAGATCCTAGTTTGAGTATACGCGAGGAAGCTTCTGAGGCTACTTCATCCTGTTTGAAGGGATAGGGAGAATAAACAAGGGATGCAAGAGAAGAACGGAGACTAAATAGAGAAAGTCGTATTTCTACTTTGAGGATGTGGGATGCGATAAGCTATTGTTTCGCACTTGAGAGCATCTCGCAAGGATATGTTAGGATCATAGTCGGTCGTAGCACGGTGTACGTATCACGAAAATAATATTCGTCTTTAAAAAAAAAAATCCCCAATCGAGCGGTGGAAGCAGGGGACAATTTTTACGTCAAAAGCCTTTTAATATTCGACTTCTTCAAGATTTTAAGAGAGCATTGATAATTTATGAATGTTTTGATAAATCAATCAAAAGTTTGGAATCATTGTGCGTTGTGTAGAGTATAAGAAAATATTTTAGAAATTTCTTTCGTAAAGATCCGTTGGAACGTAGATGATTACTGTTCATATTTGTAGCATTAATATCGAACAAATGAGAGAATTGAAGTTAAGTTTTGAGACTAAACTTTAAAACAGTATTTTGGGTTCTGAATTATAGTTACGTTATGCAGTAAAATTTGGATTCTCAATAATAATCGATAGTGTAACGTAGAGATTTGTAATAACATGGAACGTTTGATATTATGAATTTTGGAAATCACGCGTTGAATTGCTTCGTCAAATTCGCTGTATTGGATGAAGCTTATTAAGATAGCATTGATGAAGCTTTGATAATAAATTGATATTCCAGTCTATTAACAATCGCTGTATTCGCCACTGATGGTTCACGATATCATATGCCAAATGTAAATTTTACCAAAAGTTACGGGTAACAGATATTTATATATTTTTAAAAATATATTACCCTGCAAAAATTCTATTTTACAGAATTCTCTATTGTTTTGTATTATAATATTATATAAAATTCTATATTCAGTGAATTGATATGTCAGGTCCAACACATTATAAATAATCAGTTAGAAAATCAACCATTTATTTTACCTAATTTTCTGCAAACTTCAATTTTCAATTTTCTGCAAAAATTGAGGCATTAAATAATCTAAAGAAATAATACCTACATAAGCTATTACTTTCTGTTCCTCTAAGTTTCTCAATATGGCGAAAAATGATTTAAGGCACGGTATACTTCGTGAATTATAGCGAAAATAATGGACATCTTGTCTCGAGGATATTTTAACGAATTTATGAAGCAACGCCAGCTCTTTATGCTAAAACGTTGAACGAGAAAGAGATTAGAAGATAAAAGAAACAATGCGAGAAGGAAATTGGAAGGAAACGAAGGAGAGTTTTCTCATTTTTCTCTCGTAGCGTACCGTAAATGCTGACAATCAACGTTTAGAGAAATTGATTGCCCATCGCATTTAAGATTAACCTTAATTAATTATGGATTAACGTTGGCAGTGAACGGCAATTAACTATAGATTAACTCCTGTTATTAAATTACGTCTAATCGCGAATTGCGTTCGTTAGGAAAACAATTCACCAGATAATTTAGTGAAAGATGAAATAATAGTACGTTTGTTAGTAACATTTCCTACATACAAAATGCAACGTTCAATGTATTATTGAAATTCGTTATGAATAATAGAATTGGATTTAATCAATAATTTCGTATTTACAATGTGCTAGAAAAGTGTTCTAATATTCAGTATGAAACGGTAATTAAGGTTTTTTCCTACAACAGAATTGTTTTGAACGAAATATCAAAGTTTATTAATACGTATTATCATTATAGTCAACATACAGCATAGTAGATAAATATTTTTGTTTATCGAGAAGAATGACACATCCCGATAATCACCGATATCCTGATATTTACAAAAATTAGTTCTCAGTCGTATATGTCATTCCTCTAACAAATCGACCATAGTATGAAATCTATAAATATTACTTCAAATAGTTTCGAAAAGGTTATGGCTGCCATACGTGTTAATGTCAAACAGAAAGCTCGTTTTACGACAATCGTAAAATAAAACAGTTACTCTTACACGAGGAGATTTTCATGTATATGATGTAATTTGAATATTTCACGAGCGGTGAATGACGATCGTTCCTTCCTTTTACATGGAAGAGATACAAACAATGCATTTTCACGGTTACAAAACTGAGTAACAATCGCATTAGACGTTGAATATTTTTTGTGCCAGATGAGGTTTACTGAGTTGTCTCATTTCGTGATTAAATAATCGTGAGTCCTTGGGAGCACGGTCCGTTTAATCCTTTAGAAGCCCTGTCTCTTCACACACGTCGCGAACGCAATTAGATTTTGCTGGCAATGCCAGGCTTGCTATATCAGCGAAGAGAATTACATAAAATTTCCACGGTCACGTAAACGAATCGTTTTATTCCAGCGCCTACCGACTCATGAATATTCCATAGATCTCATTATTTACGTGTATTAAATATTTATAAATTCTTATGCCGTAGCAAATCATGTAAAAAATTGCTTCAATTTTTTGTTCGTGTACGATAAGAAATGGTAGAATAGCACTGATAACATAAAATATATTTGTTTACATTAAAATTTGACTACTTTGTAAGTAACGATAAAATTGTATGCAAAAATTGTGAGTAAACTCTGTAATAAAAATTGATCATTGCATCTTCATACGAAACGAAAGATTAATCATTCGAAGTTCGTGTCTTTAACTTTATGTAAAGTCTTCAATGAAATCTCTTGGAAACTCTTCAGCCAGTGATCACAAACTTCAAGAAGACACGCGGTCAGACTAGTAACACGCAACAAAAGTTGCTCGCAGTAACAAGACGAATCACTGTACGAGAATATTTGAAAGTTGAGTCTTCGGCAAATACGGATTCTTTTATGCATGCTTCATGGGACAAAGACGTATGTGGGAAACTGAAAATGCAGGGAAGTTATATTGTTCCGAGGTATCTGACCTCTGGAAAATACGATCGGGTGGTTTCTGTGCAACGAAAACGCGATTCCCTGCAACCATTTTTCTTAGTAATTTTATACGGTGAGCACATCGTGTACATTGTATACATTGTGTATACAATGTGTACTGTGTACTGTGTATACAATGTGTACTGTGTACTGTGTATACAATGTCTACAGGATTTAGAGTATGTTTGGGAGATTACGGGATTATGAACTGACCAGGAATAGATTGAATTTCCTACGAAGGAATTTTACGAAGTAAATTGGCCCGCAAAGTTATTTTGCGAATAATGACACATCAGCCGCGATTATCCACTGTATATTAAAATTCTACTTTTCAAAAACTTATTTTTATTCGTGTGCTATTACCCAAAAATTATACCATGACGCAATATGTTTCGTTATTGCCAGGCACGCCGATCGTCGTATATAAGTTTCTTGTTGTTTCTATTCTGTTGCACTTTCTTTCCAATTTATATTTCTTTAACGTTTTGACACATTTCTAATTTTCCTCGGTGTTCCGCAAACGTCTGTTTTATTTTGCTATAATTTTTATACTACTTGTACCCTATATATATGTCGGAGATGAAAGGACATCGGGGCCTCCCTTTTGGAATGTTAGCGAAAACCCCAATACCCTAGTTCAGACTTTTACTAGAGCTACACTTAAGTAATAAAACGAAGAAATAATTGTAATGTTCTAATCCGATTATGGGTGCTCAAGGTTTATGACGATGGGCTTGGGCTTGAAGTGACACAACGGGTCACTGAACGTAGCCATGGTCACGGGAGGGGTGTACCTAACAAAGGTATGGAATAATTATATAGCTCTCCTTAAAAGCAAAGATTGACCCGAGAGGTGGGGAGAGGACTATATAAGGGCAGTTCCACTTCGAATGAGAGAGAGTCTATTTAGAGGAGTACTACTTGCACGTGAAGTGACACCAGGATCGTGTATCGCATCGCATTCGTCGTCCCGTTGGCCGTGGATTCGTTATCGAACCTGAATTTATTGTCATCGACATCTCGACCATCCGATCGCCGCTGTTACTTGTAGCCTCTTGTAATAATCACATTTGTACCAACAAATATCAGCTATAACCACGATGGCAAATTCGAGCGAAAGTTCGTCAAACGCCCAAAATTCCAACATTAAGCCGACATATATTTCTCAAAATTCTACGATCCCATATTATATCCAATACCATAAACTAAATAGCAAGGGTGTATTAAAATAATGGTAGCAACGAACGCTGATCATTAACGTATGACATAGCCCACAACAAGGATGAAAGTAAAAAGAGAGAGAGAGGGGAGAGAGTGCACGGCAGGGAACAATGCAGAAGGAAAATACAATAGCACGGCGGAATGGAGGAATGCATTTTCTCCTTGTAGATACTCGACAACGATGTCCTACGGCGCTTGAGAGCTTTTAGAGAGATATACGCTTGCAGCTAATTCCCGGGACGATCCCTTCTAACCTATGAGGTGAATTCTTGCGGAAAATTTGAAGCTGCGCCTATGGAATTTTGAAAGCGAATCAGCGAGAACCGCGGGAGGCGTTGCTTCATCGAGCACCGATGAATGGAACTTTTAATGCGCAATCGTTGCTGCCAGAAGCGATGAATTGAAATTCTGAGAGCTGCATACGTCTATGTACTATGTGCATGTGTGTGTGTGTGTGTGTGTGTGTGTGTGTGGGAGGCGGGGAGGTTACGTACGTGTGAACGATGTTACATCGAAGATTGCGCGGTTGGGCTTGAAAGAAAGGAGCTATTTGCGCGAGGTAAGGGGAATATTAAATTGTAGATGATTGCTTTCAAACGAATCGAACCTCAAGGGTTTAATTCGAATTTTCGAATGGCTGATAAAATATTGGAATGTAAAATAATTGTTCAACCGATATTCTGTCAGAAATTGCAGTACAATGAAATTTCGTTTATTGGGATTAAATTTTAGTTTTCAGTTGAATCGAATTATCTGAACGTAAAATTCTATTATTTGAACGAAAGATCATAGCGAGGAGAATCACTGAACTCATATGTTGCTGGTATTTTTATTGGTTCACATAAATGGAGTTCTGTCGTGGAAGACGTTAAATTTTTTGAATAATTTTAGATCAAAGAGTAATAAATAAATATATAAATCGGTCCTCAGTTCTGCATAATAAGCAAATAAAATGTACGAGTAAGAAAATAATTCATGCGGATTATATACGAATTTACTATAATTAGTTTCTTTCATTCTCAAGAGAATAACACTCTTAGTGATAAAATGACATTACGATAAAACAATCTACATGAATGTATTTACTAGCCTCTTTTCTGCAATTTTCAACTGCTAACATCATAAACATAAATGATTATGCGTAACATTTAAACGTGATGAATATTTCCACACAAACCTTACCCTGCATTTCACTATATCACGAAGAAGTATACGGACCTAGATTATAACACCCTACAAAATCGGACAACGCTCTTCTCTTTCATCCTGTTTCAGTATATCAAAAAGAAAAAAAGAGAGTGGAATAAGATAGGAGAGTAGAGAGGGAGAAGGGTTGTCTGTGCAAATTGAAAGCAGTCGCCAGCTGTGCAAATGTCTTTTCATTAACTGTTGAAATAGGTTGGCAGATTTTCTGGAATCTCGGCCGGCGAATTATCTGTTCACGATTCGACGATCAAAGGCCGACAGCACGGCACACGCGTGACCTGGAATTTCCGGCGACTCAAGTAAATGTAAACGGAAACCGACCCTTCTTACTGCAAATGGCGGCCTGCAAAGGGAGATACGGTCTTGATCCCCTCGTTACGTGCACCACGAAATTTGCCAACCACCTGTAATACTGGTAAGCCGTAAGAACCGCAGACACCTGCAATTATGATGTTCATTTTCAACTGATACACCAATGTCGAAAACCAATTATACAATGCCATAGTCTCGTTCCGTTTTGTCCGTCAATTTAAAGCCTTGTTCCGTTTTGTCTATTGATTTAAACCCCTGTTCCATTTTGTCCATCGATTTAAAACCTCACTCACGTTAATTCGAATAGGTTTGAATCCCTTTATTTGTTTGATTATTATTTAGTTAATTTGAGATATTCTTTCCACTCTGGTTTTTGTACTGCTGATCCTTTAAATTTGATTTTAACGTTGCTTCGAAATCACCAGCAACGATTCGTTTTTATACAGCGATTCGTTTATATCGAGATCGTTACGATCGATACGATTTTAATATGAATAGAAATTGTACGAGAATTTATTAAGTTCTCCTTTGAATTTAGTAGGCAAGTCAATTGGCTTCAAGTAATTTCAGATATTTTACTAATGCGAATCTGTTGTTTTATTTGATTGGAAATGTGCTTCCAAGTTTCGAGCAAAGTTTTGCTATTCCAACTATTGCTTTTCTTGTAAGGAATAAAAATTACTAAGTCGGGTAATTCACCCCCAGAAAGTTTTCATTTTCAAACTAATTGTAATTGATTTTTCTGAACTTTGTTTTTACTCGTATCTCTCATTAAGCGTTGCTTCTAATCATTAATTAATCATTAATATTAAATGACGCGAATGAAGTTTAATCGGCTGTTGTTTCTACAAAATGAACAACGTTCGATTGTGAAGCTTTCGTCCGATTATTATCAGGCAATATCTACAATCAAAATTTTCTATAGAGGGACATTGTTTTGGAGTTTGATTCGAGCCTGCGTGATATTCATATTTTTGGTATTGTTCACTGAAATTATCCGAGATACGATGATATTGGAATTTTGATGAAATATTATATAGACGACATAGATAATAGGGAATAGCATTAAATATTTCTCGGTGGAATTTTAATACGGCGATGGATAGAATGTTTGAGCATCAAAGAATAAAGCGCGGTAAACATCGGTTGAAATTAATTCAACTTCACCTCTAAATAATTGAATAGAATGAGTTTGCCCTGCAATCACAGATACGACGTTTTGATTGCATCGCTCATTAATCTTGTTCTATATTTACTTACTAGAATAACTAATTAAGTGTTTACGGACGCTTGGCAGAGATTTGCATTTAAATCAAGATTCGAGACAAAAATCAAAATTCGCTGACCACGTTCGCCATGTTTGCACATTCACAGGTCACGTTCATACATTCGCAGACAACGATTTCACGTTCGCGCGTTCATAAGCCACATTCGCATGTTTGCAGGCCACGTTTACGAACCACGTTCACCAGCAACATTGGCACGTTCGTAGGTTCGGCTCGCGAGCAACGTTCGCACGTTTGCAGGTCGCGTTCTCATGTTCAACAGTTCAGTCTCCCTTCGCGCCTTTCTGTCGTCATATACGAGATATGTTTGACATTGTTCGAAATCTCTATTTTGCAAATACTTATATATCGAGATAATTTTATAAATAAATAAACATTTAACTGATTTTTAATATACAATAATCATTTTGTTACAAACAGTTGAAAAATATGAATAATTTGAGCGAGTTATCAACGGTACAGCTTACAAAATTATAAGAACTATATGTGTCACGAAATTGTACAAATTATTAGTAACTCGTCATTTATAGATTCTCTGAGATTCTTTTCGATTATATTTCAATCGTTCTGTCTGGATGAAAAATATTAAAAAAATGAAAGTGACATAATTTGAATCAGAAAGACAAAAGGTTTCTGTTATCTGAAGCATATCATAATATAGTTCTAAAGGTATGATACAATAGAAAATAATTTGTACCTTTTTAAAATATTACTTTTTTGCAATGCGGCACAATGTTAATGATTGTCTACGTTTAAACTGCATATTTTCGTTTTCGTTAGAGTACTTCGTCATGAAAGTGTCCGTCATTTTGTTCGGTTCTTCTTAATAAAGCAATAATTCACGGTAAACCGCAATTCGATGCCATTAATCGGGCACACAAACCGCCGATAAAGGGATCGACCTCTCTCTTGTCTAACTCGACAGCATAAATTTCGATTTCCCACTTTCTCCGTTACATATCGCGTGCTCGACATTGTAATCCACCACGCCGTCTGTACGTGACAACCTCTCATGAAGTCCCGACCAGACTTCATTCCAACAAATTGTCCTGTCCATGAATTAATCGTTTATCGTGTCATCGGTTCTGTTCTGGTTTGTTAGGCTACTTCTTCCACCAATAATCCCTTTATAGGTTTTATCCCCGATATTTGAGCAGAAAGGACAGATTTAACGAAGACAGCAATTGAAAGCATTCTCGGTAGTAATAGGATAATCGGAGAAATAAAAATTTCTTCTTTGCGATAATTTATTCTCTGATTCCAGCAATTAGAGAATCGAACGTAAAGTGACTAATTACGAGATTTCAATTAATGGAGAATTTGTTCCTTCGAGCGATTGTTCTTTTTGAAACAAAGGTACCCCAAGAGCTACATGAATCAACGACGTTATCGATTCGTAGATGTTCAGTAACATCGGCGTGATTTACAAACTTTACATTCACATTTCTTTAAAATATCGTATCGTTCGAGCAGTAGTCTTGCAGTATATTCAGGAACTTGCTGGTCAGATAACGATAGAACGACGCATCGAATTGTAATAAAAGTGTCACAGGATTCCTTGTATCGTTCGCTATTGGATGTGTAGTTTCTTCAAAATTGCAATATTGCAAGTGACATTTGAGAACGGATTACATAGCTGTGGATTTATGACAGTTTACGTATAAATATTATTTCTCTGTAATCTTTAATCATTAAAATTGGTTTACGTATTTGAAATAGAGGGTAGTATGTTTTATCGGTAGTTAATATATCGATTTCGTGTTATCTGATCAGCAATTTAATCTAACCCACTATTTTCAATTTTTTTCAATAACGCTGTTAACGGTGTTTGCGAAATGAAAATCTTTCACTCTTCCATTACAGAGTTAATCTGATATATCGATTCGCACAAATTGTGAAGAAATATATTTTATTAAATATTGCAATGAGTATACGGCGTAGTTAGAAACAAAGATCATCGATGTCATTGATATTTTGAAAAATCAAATAGTAATTATTTAATTCCATCTTTCAAATTGTTAACTTTCGACATAATACATTTGTTGCAATGTTTGGTTACGAACAGATCGCTAAATAAAATAACAACGAATATATTATAAATAATAATAATAATAACAATAATTAACTAAACATATATTTTTACTCCCTCTTTTATCCTCTTGTTTATTTATAATTATCCTTGCGCGCATATTTCTTCCTCTTGTTCTATTTCTCTGTCTCTCTCACTGAGTGCAACCGTTGCGAAAAGACATGGACGGGAAGCTTATGATGGTATCCCACGATAATCTCAAGCATTCTGTTCAAATACTCTTCAGTCACACCTGTCTAACATCCTACACCAAATATCCTTCAGTCGCACACCTATCGTTCTATTCCAAACACTCTTCGCTCGCTCAACAAAATCCTATCGCTCTCACGCGTTTGATTTATCGTCGTCAGTTTCACGATTTAACTTTCGTATCGAAATGTCCGACGAGAAAATCAAAGCGCGGTCGTTATTCGTTTCGAGAATAATTAAAATTTCATTGCAGTTAAAATAAAATCGAAACTCATCAAACTTTACTTCCGAATTCGCTAAATCGGGCTCGCTGTGCAAATTGATCGAACGAACATTTATCAGTGGTTCGACGAACATTTACAAGTCGCGCATTGACATTGACGATATTTAGTTACCAATATGTAATTCCTCCCTTTCTCTCTATTTCTTCTTGTCAAGATGCAATTACAGATCAATTTGCGCGCAATAATCGCGTGCTCCTTTTACGATACTAGTTAAACGTCGGTCAATCGAATAATTTACCAGAGTTTCCAAGTTTCTGTCTGCCATAAATCGATACCAATCTAGCGTACGTTAACGTTAATCGAAGGCAATGTGTTGGCAGTCTAAGATGTTTAACGTTGTCCTCGTTGTTTGCAGAAAGCTGCAACTCGCTTAACCGAAGCGAAATGAAGTTTTGCAAGTTTAGCGCATAAATTGGAAGCCGTTATGTCTTCATTTATTCGAGCATTCTCTAAGTACTACTTTGTAATGCGATGGTATCTTAATAAAAAGACGTTCTCTCCGTCTTTCCTCTTTCTCTCTCGGAAAGTTGATAGATAACAAGAAGAGACGTCAAAGAGAATCTCGCGACGGACCTGTTTTTCTACGAAATCAAGAAAACTGTTCATTGGAGACTTAATTGAGAAGTCGATAACGAGATAACGGATGGAAGTTGAATTGAAGTTTGTTGATTCCTGAAATGGAGCTGTTGGCTCTATATCCCAGACGTTCTCTTATCGATCATTGTGTATTGTTTGCCGATCGTTCTTGCCCCGATCATTCTCGATTATAACTTAGTTTCGAACGATAAAAATTAATCACTCATGACGTAAAGAAACGAAAAGGTACGGAAAAGCGCAGCGAAATACGTTCGGCGTTTCAGCGTTCGATATTTCGGAAATTTGTCCATATAGCTGTTATTTTTTGTTCGAAATATTTTATTGGCATATTAAAGATTTTTCTGCTATTTTATCTGTACTTTGAAATATTCTATTTAATTACTTTTTTTAATCCTTCCTCTTTTTTTTTTTTTTTTTTTTTTACTTTTACCGAATGAGATTAAACTAAACAACAAATAATATTTTAACTCTGTATGTTCTAATAGTATCTTATAGTACGATCTATGTTAAAATGCCGTAATAAAATACCATAAATAGAAATAGGAATTAGAACCTGTCAAAGATTTATAAGTACACACTATATTTTCTCAAGTTTTTTGAAATAGTACAAGATGATATCAGCTTTCTAAGATATTTCTTAGATCTTCAATTAAGTAAATCAGGTGATTAATCTTTTTTTAATAATTCTTGATTCAGTTTCAGCAATGAAATCCGCCATTTTCAATTCAATAAAGGTCCCTTGCCTTCAGTTCCTATCTTAGAGATTAAGATCACCGTTCTTGAACTTCTTAATTGGCACTGAAAATTCCCAACTTCGTTTTCTACGTCAGTAGCCATTGTGGCTTTCGAACTCCTGTTGAATTCGTTGAAAACAAGTTATACTTATACTTACACGTTCAATATCTTTTTACTTCGATTCATTTAATACATCATCGAAACGGAGAATATTTTCTTTTCGTGGATATAACTTTATCAACGAAAGAAAATATTCTCAATGTTGTTATTTCAAAAATATTTCAGACTTCTGAACTTTATGATTCGATATTCATATTATTAAACAGAGAATATAATTCAAGCGTCATACTCTGCGAAAAATATTAGAGTTCTAATAAGAGTGGCATATATCCTGTGTAATCCTTCTCAGCGAGAGTCTGCCACCAAACAGAATAAAAAGCAGGTTCTACTCCAAGGATAAACCATCCATAAATAAGGGAGTAGGATCAAATTCGATCACGTCATGTTCCCTTTAGGATAATTCATCGTATCTTTTGGGAAAAGCTATCACGCGACCCTCGCCTGTAGAGGCCACTAGCCTAGAAAAAGCGAGGATCAATCACAAAGTATCGATCCACTCGTATGACCTACGGGTCCGCAAAGAGCTTCACGAGTACAGCAAAATTTCCCTTCTTCCGAGTTTTGTTCAATGACGTCGTCCTTCCTTACAATAAGTCCTCGTTCTTGCGCCAAATGCATTTTTCATTAAAAAAAAAGGAAAAAAATGACAATTTTGATAATACAGTAATGTATTTGTACGGTAAACTTGAATTTTGAAAATTGCAACGAATAACGTGTAAGGTGGATTATTATATAAAAATTAATTTCCTACAGAGAAAATTGAGAATGTGCCTTACCACGTTTTTTTTTTTTTCTGTGTAATCTTCGTATAATCTTCGAATGGAGTCTTCGGTGAGCGATTATTCTCGCGTCTTAAGCTCAATTAAAGTCTTAATATCGTTCGTTAACAACGGCCGTATCTTACGAAATCTTCGTTTCGTCGTCTAATGACGACAGCCGTGTTTAAAGGAGTATAGCAATTTAATCGGATTAGCCACGTGCTGCTTCTAGACATTTCCCTGTAGACTGACTTGCCACCGTGTAAACATCATTGTAACATGCAAACCTTGTCATACGTTGCGTTGTACACGCGTCGAATCGCTCGGTGAACGTCTGCTGTCGAACCACTGTCGAACCACTGTCGAACTCAGTGAGGGCATTCATCACGCTAGCCACAATCGCAGACGCAACGAATGTTCTGCTCGATTAACCGATCCAACTTAATCGCGCAACTGCAAGTCAGAGGTTGGCCGTTATATCATACAAATTTTCCTATTGTTAACGATTTAATACAGAAGTTCTTAATGGACGTTGGTCTCGCCTGAAACGAGACTCGCAAAAGTAATAGATTTTTGGGGAATACAGGGTGGGTGCGGCTGCTCGTTATTTCAACCAGCAGCAAACAGCTTTTATTTATTGGCCCATTTTACTTTGGTCTTGCTTAGAATCGTGCCGCATTCTTGCTTTTCCGAGTAGAACGTGCTTTACATTAACTTGGTATATATAAAATGTCGTTTTCTGGAATCATATTTTAAATTCAGGTGTAGTTTCCTCGAAGTGTGTATTGAATCGAAACATAATTCCAGAAAGTATTTGCACTCCATGGTGTTTATTATGAATGAATGCTGTCATTTACTGATTAATTAGATTCGAGCATATTTGATTTTGTATCGTTTAGTAATACTTTGGCATGACTAAAAATATTTGATAATATGGAAATGAAATATAGAATCTCATAGGAAAACACTTCATTAGAGAATAGGGATATGTGTAAATATTTTCTCGATATCTGTATACGCTTTGTTTAATGATTTACGGTTTATAAAAGTTATCGAAATCCATAGGATCAACAAATTCTTCTAACATTGGAATCCACGAGTACGAGATCGAAAAGAGAAATGGTATGACAAAATTTCATATTTCCATCCCTCAGGTTCTTTCGATGGTCGTCTTTAATATATGAGATCCTGCGTTATCGTACGAAGATATTGGTTTCCATCTGTCCGGCAGTGTAGACGGTATTTCTATCGATATGATCCAATAATATTCGAAATAATTACATCTTTCATCTTGAAGTAAATTGATCGTATAAAAGAAATATTTAATTAATTCTTACCTAAGTTTCGTAAAAAAAAAAAAAACAACGAATATTACCACCTTAACGATTTCTCTAAGCCATAAAGATATCCCCGAGTGTAAAACGTTGCGTCTTTCATGCAACAAATCACATTTTACTAGCGACATTGAGCGCAGAAATTCCGTTAAGATAATCCGAACGTAGGAATTCATTAAGATCTCGCCTCGATAAACTGAGTAGCCGCTTATGCCGTCGGCAGAGCAAGCTAGCAATTTACCGGGGATCGCACATTAAAGATTTAACCTGGCAGATCCACTGCAAAGCTTTTACGATTGAAGATTTTCCTCCGCGGTCAGCTGAAAGTGCTCACAGTGCGTTTAACGAGCGATTCGCGTGCGATGCTTCGTCGCATGCTCGTATTTCCGCTCGATCGTATATTGATATCGCTACTGATATCGTTTCACGACAAACTGTGTTAGCGTTAATGCATCTACATTAAGTCTGGGAACGTCTGAATTATTTGTTTCGCCGTCTTATTCCTAACGCTGACTTTCGCTGCTGTCAGTAAATATTAACACCAGTTTCAGCGGTCGTATTATTATAAAGTATTAAGAAAGTAATTTTATGATAACCTTGGTGAGTTGATACAAGGGTTGATAAAAATTATCACATTTTTGGTTGACAATTTTATAGGAATTCTAAACGTAGATATGTTTTGTAGAAATTCTAGAAGACTAACTTTTTATAATTAACGAAAAGGTAGAAGTTTGAAGAGTTGGTTGTTACGATATCTGCATCCTACAGAGAAATAGAGAAAGTATTGTACGATATTTCGGTAAGATTCGACTAAAACATCGTCTTAAATATTTCTACTTTCTATTTATCTTATAGCTGAAATGTATAATGATAATACGCATGATAATACGACCGACGTTGCTTTAGTGAAAGGAAAAAATAGCTCGTGGATTAGTATAGTCCTGAAAAAATTCATTTGCACGTATCTTCTTCGCAGCGCTTGAAAAGCGTGTCGTTTCTTCTTTATTCACGACATATGTATGTCCATATAAAAACAACATAATAATAACCGACCTCCTCCTTTCTTTCTCCTTCGTGTTTATACTTTAAGTAATGCTTCATGCGGATTTTATATACCACTAAAAGGTTCGTAAGACACGTACGAGAACTTTTTCGCCAGTTTCGTGTTTAAGATATGGAAATTGCTTTAATCCCTCTAAGCGATCCACACTTTTTACATCCTTCGTTAATAAAGTCCTTTTAAAAATGTCATTATTCATAACGAGTTTTATATTTACGCAAGATTTGCATTTCTTTTAGATCCGTTCAATCTGCGTAAATATATGACAATTTATAGAAAGTTTGTAAATAGCAACGAACAAACGTGCATTTTAATATAAATACACTTTTGATGTGTTTCAGAAGAAACTCATGGATCTAAGAAGACCGAGGTACATTTTAATCTTCCGCGATGGTTCAGCGTAATATTCTTCGAAAATGGTAAGTGAATCGATCAACTTTTTCATTATCCACACTTGCTGCACTTGATTGCACTAAATTCGATTAAATTCAACGTTATATTAGACAGGAACAATCAAAACCGGTGCAATACCCTATACGCAAGATTCGGAACAATATTGATTTTTAATAATTGATTGTTGCTTTAGTTAAACATTTATTTACAAATATACCTCCGATTCGAGTCAGCTGTGATTTTGTTCGTTTATCGCTTGGAATATCTTTTGAAAATTTTCCAATTATGCCTACATGCATCGTATTATTTTCACATCGATTTACGATTTGTTTTTCACAATCATTTTTCATCGCAATTATCCCTTTACAATAAGAACCATATTCAATATTATATTCAAGGGTTATTTGATTATAGTTATACGTTTTTGTAATTAACATATTGTTGATATATCTCTATTAAATTAAGTTGTTGAACAAATGAATCTATTTTGCATGTTGAAAATAACAGGAATAGTATGAAATACACTGTCGAGTCAAATTCGATGTAGGATCGCTAACTCTTTTCGGCTAATAAATTCTATTTAGAGTCAATGATTTACTTAATATTTATATTGTAAAACTATAATGTAAAGCCTCGCTCCTTAAAATTATGTATACTCTCCGCGTGTATACATTCGGTTCAGTATTCCTTTCAACAATTTTTTCAATTTTCTCCTTTTGTCAGACCTATAGGATATGCGACTAAACGTTTCTTAGAGAAATGATTTAGACACGAAAGAGTTGACAGGAATTTAACATAATCGTGATTACACGCTGGATCTTTAAATTTCCATCGTATCCGTAATCATCATAGTAAATCTTCCGATCGACGTTTACGATTTGCTATTCATTACTTCGCGTCGTAGATTCACGATACAGCTGCTTTGATTAAACGTCAAATTACCTTGATTGCGGCATAAATTGAGACATTAGAATCGGCGATTAATCAGGATGACTTGGTCGACGCGTTTTCCCGTAGTTTCCATCCCCGCGACTTCGATTTCCTCGCCAGATTGAAACAACACGCTAGTAACTTCGCGAAGCCTGTCATTATGATTTCTTCGTTGTTAAATCTTTGAAAGTTTCGCCTAGCGTTTCGTTCGAGCAACTTGAAATACCATAGTATCCTGTGTTAATTAAACGTTGAATTAAATCCAGTCTTTCCATTACTTGCATAGGGCTCGTTATTTAAATTGATTTTAATTAATACAATTATTATAAAACTGACTCGTTTATTCTGCTCTATCGGAGCCTTTTCAGAGAGCACAAAGAAGACTGTACCATAGTTTTACAGATGCTTTAATAACTTTTAATCATTTCTTTCTTTTCCCTTTCTCTATTCATCTTTCTATATTCCCCGTTATCTCGCTTTTTTAACGCCAAATTAATTTAACGTCACGTGATATGGAAGTTTTATACATATTTAGGTACCGATCTGCAGTATATACCTGAATATATTATACGAGATGATGAAAATAATTGATTTTGTGCACTTGTGTTTCTGAGTCAATAAAAGTCAGCATTAATTTTATTAGAAGCGCTTGCACGTTCTCATTAATTTATTCATTGCGAAGGTAAAGTATTATGATTCTGATAGGTTTGATAGTTTCAATGTTAGTATCGAAAATCACTTATTTCTGAATTTTTATGTTTCGATCTTTAGATTTTAGTAGATAAAATGATTTGTGACAGGACCAAACGGAGAACTACAACTTCTTTTCCTTTAAAAAGGAAACGAAACTTTGATTGCGAAAGATTAAACGAGGAACAGAGCGCTCTATTTAAGTCGTAAAAATGATTCTTTTATCAAAATATATAAAAAATACATTAAAAAAAGAAACGTTTGACGATATTTCATTCCAGGAAATGCGGTAAACGCAAACGTTATCGGTGCGCTCAGCAGATTTCTAAAAGTCCATATGACGCTCCCGATCTATTGCCCTTAACATGCCATTAAAGTCGGACGTGATTTCCATTTCGATGCAAATCGCGTAATTACAGCCGATGATGAATGACGACGACAGAGTATCGAGCCGTGGCAACGAGCCGAAGCGTTCCAATGGCCAGGAACCGCTTATAATTCTCGAAAGGGGACAAAACGAATAACGATCACGATTGTCCTTAACACACTTTCGCGTACACCTTTTTATTTATTCTTCTATCGCGTTCCGTCACGATTAAACCCTCCACTCGGTTTCTTCACCTTTAAGTTTTTCATTAATCTTCCTCCGCTGGCTCTCGCCGCTCTCGATCCACCACTGATCCACATATTTCCCGATTACGACGATGAACGCGGGTTTTGTTCCATCGTACACCTACATAGATACACGTTGTTCCACGATTTTCACTCTGACACAAGCTGCTAGACGATAATTAGAACCAGAGTTCGATTACGTCGCAATTCCGAATAAATTCCATGGGAACTATGATCGTAACTTCGATCTTTTCCGTTAGGGTTTGTGTGTCAGGCGTAATTCATGACGTGACAGTGACTGTTATGGTGTTTTTCAAAGAAATTTAGAATCGATTTTCAATAACGGTTTTAGGATATTCTTTTAAGCCTCTTTCTAGTTCTCATATTTTTCCCCATCAGATTGTACTATTAGATATGGTTTATGATACGACAGTGACGTGCTATTTCTGACAGTTACAATTTAGGATTTATCAGTAAAGGTATCAGGATAATTTTTTCTTTAAAGTTCTAAGGTTTTAAGCAATTTTAAGGCAGAGTTCCTTTAAAAGTTTGAGACATTTTAATAAAAGGACCGTTAATTTCGGAGGATCATAAATTTCGATCACTGTCAAAGAAACCGCGTTAACAATTCCGATCGTTTGATATTCTTTTTCAGATATCGTTGTAACGAATCCGCGCGAATATTCTGTAATATAATATTTATAAAAGATGTCTATAATTGTGCCTATAATATTAGATAACAGAACTCTAGGATATAAATTGGTCGAAACAAATTGCAGATAGAATGCGTTAACGCAATGTTGGCACTTACTGTGTTAAAAAAGAGAAAGGGAAAGAGAAAAACATAAAAAGAAGACAGAGCAGAGTAAAATTTGCTGGCCAGCATAATCCGTGGACGGATGAATCCGGCGAATTTCAATTCTCCACTTTTATCAGCGCGTTTCACGTACGATGCAGAGGGTAATCCAGCGACCACCTGTGTACGCTGCTGGTGCAGCGGGTCATCCGATGTCGACTACCAATACGGACTGTCAAAACAGGAGGGTCGTGCTCGCCCCGAGGCTTCGAACCCCAATTACGGCTAATCAGTTTCGTCGATGACATCTTTGAGCCGTGCACGGCTTTAATTAGGAACACGGATGTCGCTTTTTGTCCTTGATTATTGGGATCGACGAATCGGTACGAGCCTGTCCTGCAAGATATACGTGAAATCTCTACGAGCAACGATTTCGCGAATCTACAGGGAATTTTGAATCTATAGAGGTGCAATTCGCCCATAATCTCGTCCACCGGACTTGTGCTTATTTTGAACAAAATAATTGCTAGAATTTAAATAGATCTTATTAACTTCTGAATTGATTCTGTTGTTTATTAATTAGAATACTGCGGCTTTTTTTTTACAAATTTATATTTTCGATGACACAATACGGAAGATAGAAGCTTGGTTGAAAATTATTTTCCTTTCTTATTAAGTATTCTGAAAAGCACTGCACTTTGGATATTTTATGTATATCTTCATACTACGCGCACTCTGTATAATTTTGCAATTTCCTGTAAATGGGATAAAAATCCGTAATCGATCCATAAACTACTCAGTTGCATTAGAATATGCGCGATTTTATGCTATGAAACGATCCATATTGTGAAACGAAGTTGACGTTTGCGTCAAATGTTAATATTTACGTAATGTCAAAGGTACGGATATTCTACACTCTGCTTCAAGTAGGCAAGTATCCGGTGACTTATGGACATGGCAGTATACATACGTCGAGAATATCTCGATGGGTGTAAACGTTTATTCGATAATAATTGTCCAGACACAGTGCGATTGTGTAGATTCCCTATGCAAATGAGCCGTTTTGCATGAACGTTTTGGGAGCCACTTGAATACGATTGCGGCTACCCCGATCTACCGATACGCGGCTTTACAAGTTTGTTATAAACGCAGTATTCGTTATTTGCTGCCTCGTCCCGTTACAGAGTACTGAGACTAATTTTAGATTATCTTGATTATTTATCGTGTATTTCTGTTTTATTCGGTCGATAGAAGTGGTAAAAAATTCGAGTTTAATGTATTAGGTGCAGGAAGAAATTCTGTGCTTTTGGTTTAATATTTTATAGTATAATTTTGCAATTTAGAATAAGCCATTTGAGTTAAAATTTTATATGCCTTATTAGGTTTTGTGATAAATAATTGCAATGATATTTAATAATATTTAACGAAGTCATATAATGACGTAACGAACTTAATTCTATGAGAATGAATAGACAAACAGGATTAACGTTAAAAATGTTTAGAATATAAAAATGGATCGTGAAATAGTTTATTTCCTACATGTAATAGTTGGTGTGCAGTGCTACGTAAAACGTCAAACCTGAATTATTCAAACTACATCAGCTGAAAGTTTTAGATGATCCTCATTTCAGAAATATTTACCACTTTCATTAAAGTTCTAGAGTAAAAGTGCATTGTGAAATATTTAACAGCAATATTTGCTTCGCTAAACAGCGATAAACTTTGTTACCGGTCATATTAACATTTCATACCACTATGCTTCGTGTTTTCACTAACATTTCCTTTTAAAATTATGATATCAGGTATCCTAGTTTAGAAACAACTATATAAAACTAAATACTATATATAATAACTATATACAATTAAAAAGAAACAACTATATAATACAATAAACGTATAATTAAATAAAAATTTCACATATTGTATATTTAGTTATAATGAATTTTATATGTATGTATGTAAATTCCAATCGCCCTAAAATCATTAAACATACGAGAAAAAGAGATGGATAAAAAGTTAAAATATGAAATTATGTCACAAAATTCTTCAAAGTATATCACACACCTTCAAGATTGAATAATACTACCAATTGTACAATCCACGATTGAAATTCCATCGAAAAATCATTGAGAAATATTATTCAACGAAATCGAATAATAAATCAATAAAAGTATGACAAATTTTCTAGATCTGATCGCACTAAGAACGCTTCAAATTCGAACCCCTCAAACAAATATGATTGCACATAATCCAGGTTCCACGAGTTAAATTTTGTAAATGTCTATATAAATTTTCCATCATTTACTTTCCACCATTACGAACATGATCGAAGCTTCGACGAAAAATGATTTATCTCATTATCATTAGCAATATCATTGAAACTATAGGACAACATCAGGTTTGAGTATTTCATTGCATTAAGCACATCTCGAAACCCATTCTCTTGGAAGAAATATGGTTACGCACAACACAAGTTCATCAAGTTTAAACAAATTTCTCATAAAGAAACTTTTAACTTCTCGGTATCCTCATGAAGCGTACAAATTCACGCCCAAATAACCTGCAACCCATTTTTACCTGCAAATAGCCATCGAGCAATATGGTTAAACGTAATCGAAATCGGATATTCCTCGACAAACCACACCGTTGGTCGTAATCGATACGATCTAATGAATCGTGAAATCGTCATAATCGAGACGATGGTTGATGAAACGAAGCTGTGGAAAGTATTCGTAAGTCGATACCACTAAACCTTAGGGTAGTTAATCGAACGCGGTGATGTTTGTAGGGGTGATTTCGTGGCCGCGTAAACAAGAACTTTCTCACCCTCGTTCGAGCAGGCACGCGAATATGATATCGAGAGTCTAGCATCGAGTGCCAGTCGCGAAGAAAAATGTTTCGTTAAACTCGTCGTTCCAGCCAGGTGTAAAGGTTTAGATATATAACTTTGGAACGAGCTTACAACATTAAGTCACCGATTATATAATATATTTGTCCGTTTGGTTGAGTCGTACAAATTCTTTGCCACGTCGAAGGAAATTCAATTGCAGGGTTTTTCATTCGATCTCTTTGAATCGCGTCGTTTCAGCCTTTCAGAGACGTTAAAATGGAAAGGTTCCTTTGGCCGACACCTTGGTGTCATTTAATTCTCTCGAAGCACGGTGAAAGGAAAATTCTTAGCATCTCGTGAATGTACAAAAGAAACGTCGAGCTTCCGCTACCGGTTAACGCGAGGAAAAAGAGAGGACGAAGAAAATATGGCGAACGAAGAAGCACGTTCAGTCCCTCGAACGCTTAACGTCGTTGATTAACATCCAAATGAAAGCCTTCAATTCTGAAACCGCGGCGGAAGCCGTTACATAACGAGCTTTAAGATGCGCAGGAGCGAAGTTCATTGAAATGCTGATGATCTTCAGCCATCCGACGCGTTCGGAAAGCTAAACGGCGACGAAACTTGCAGAAGTCAAAGAGCGCTCAGGGACGCCATGATTAATTATAGACGAACGCGTCGAGGTTGGCTTTATGGTATTCGAATCTCCAAGTGCCGAAGAACAAATCCGATGATCGAAAGGAAGGGCAAGTTCGAGTAAGCTTCCCTTATCTCCTTATCGTTCTTTTAAGAGAAGTCAGCTGGTTCTTATCGTGCAAAAATCTGTGGAAACCGGCTAGTCTTCCGGTTGCAGCTCAAGAAAGATTCCAAGACTTTCATTCGGAACTGAAGAAGTTTCCGCGAACTCCTATAAATTTTGATGCCTCCCTCAGATGGGCCGAACTATTCTTGCTGCTCTTACCGCGAAACTCTCCCAAGATTACTCTCCTTTTTTGTCGCTGTTTCGCGGTATGATTCGGCTCGTTCGTTGAACGAGCAAGAGCGAAACTTTGAGCCGGAATATTACGAGGAATATCACGTCGAACTGTATGTCGGGGTTCTCTCTTATAGAACTTACCAGGCCACGTTTCGTACGCCAGCGAGCCGATCGATTTTCGTTATGAGGGTTGATTCACGTGCTCGCCCTAGCGACATAGGGCGGGAATCCACGACGTTTAAAGCTGAACAACAGAGCATAATCCAAAACGATGTACGCCACGACGAATCAGAAGGACAGGCTCGATTCTCGAACGTGTTTCAATGGGCTCATCGTGGAACCTGTTGGATGTACACCTGAACAACGTTTTCACTGGATCACAACTCTGACGCTGCTTGCGTTTAACACTTCACTGAAAAACTGTCGTAACTCGGCCTTTCTCTATCACTGAAAACACACAAGACTTTTCTCATTCGACGGAAAACGATTCCATCCACATGGAGCGCGACTGCATTTTATCTTCTCGACAAACGCCAACACCTTTTTTTCCACGAAATCCTTACTACGGATCGACCGCTAATTAACGAGTCGATCCAGCGAGCCCGTTATCTATAAATATACCGGTTGATTATACCGTTGTTTCGCTTGGATTCATCCATTCATCACCCGTCATTTATCTTTACCCTCGGTTCGACGCACTGATCGACGTTAGGATCGAGACACGAACACAAAGATACGTACTCTCGCGATCACAACGATTCTCCACCGAATAGACGGCTCTCCCGTATAAAAGGCAAAACTACACCGATTAATTACGTCTCGAGAGCAAATCCACGTGACAGTGTTTTCCACGAGCAACGTTGCACTATCGAAAGAACTCGAGGATCCCCTCTGCTTCGTGACCCTCCGATAATCTCTTCTCCTCCGGTATACTCGCTTGCGAGATCGTGAACGTAAACCTTCCACCGCCCAAACGAGATTCACTTTAGACCTAGCTGTAGTTGGTGAACACCTCTCTCGCCCCCGTTTACACCCCACTCCGCGTATGTCCGCGCCCGTAGCAACTTCTACAGCGATAGGAATCGACGTCCTTCTCACAAGGACGTTCTTAGAGGAGAGTCGATCGACCGTGCCACATGGACACCTAACCTCAAATTTCGAGGACAGGCTAGCGCTGCCTCGTGTGTCGCACGAAGACTCGCCGCGCTCGACCACGTGTTCCACAGAGAAAGGATCATACACGTCCGCCACCTGCGATCTTTCCTTGCCAAGTGTTACGGGTGGCCGCGATATGACTGAGCTGTTCGCGTGCACGCGTCACTTCGACGAACTGCAGCGACCCGGAATTTGCCCCTCGTCCTCGACACTGAACCGAACGGAACACCACCAGCACACGGTCCCCTTGTCTCGTAGCGCGCGCGCACCACAACGTTCAATGATACGACCGACCACTGATACGACGGCCCGAGAGGATACGGAGCTTCATTCAGGACAGGAAAGTTCGCGACGGGACCCCCAGCGAACTCGACGCAGCGTCGCTCGTTCCGGAACGAACGACGCCCTGTTGTCGTCGCGGCACGGGGTGAACGCACGACTTTGCGGATGACGATCCGCGCCCTCCACCACCCAGAAACTACCTTCCGCCGCTACCGCCACTACCGCCACCACCGTCTCCACCTCCACTACCGTCACCCACCACCACCACCGTCGCCATCCACCTCCACTGCTTCTACAACCACCTCCACTTCCTTCACTAATACCACCCAACGGATTCACCATACAACCTTACCAACTCTCGCTATGTGTATGTTGAGAATATTACCAATACCCGTAGCCCTCGTTGCGAAATCCTGCTCTACTGCTACCGCTACCGACCGAGTAGCTGCTATCCAGCTTGAGCGTAGCAACATCAACACGCTGATATTAACGTTAATGTTCTGTATCCTCTTTCTCTCTCTCTCTCTCTCTCTCTCTCTCTCTCTCTGTACCCCTGACCGTATACATACACGCGTGTGCGTGAACGGGGTTACAAGATAACAGGGTTGTGAGATTATGTAGCGAAACAGTGGTACAACTGCACGCAGGGTTGTTTAAATTTGCTATCCGTCACCCGTGAAGCTTCGCTGTTGTTGCCCCGTCAACGGGGGTGACTGATGAACGACCCGTGAGGCTAGGACCTCCTCCTCTGAAAATTCTATTACACTTGTATCGCAGATCTGTTGCCAGCCTAACAACGGGAAGGTTGTTTCCTGAACTACTTCTGTCACGTTTGTCATTGCTGGGACCAGTTATTTTTTTGCTCTTTCAACGACTCCTGATAAGATCTATCTTAACCAAACCCTTTCCTGTATCTTACATAGGGATCCTACAAACACCAACTCGCTGGCTAGTCCTACGAGACCGCGGTATACCTACCGTGCACCGTTCAAACGTGGTTTACACCCACACTCGTGCTCGAGTTTCTATACGCCCCACCAGCTCGATATCGACACCTACAACGGCGTAGATCCAACGAACACACGGAGAAGCTCTCTCTCTCTCTCTCTCTCTCTCTCCCTCTCTCTCTCTCTCTCTCTCTCTCTGCCTGTAAAAAGCAGATCCTGCCGTACGAAATTCTCAGCCAGTGGTTCTCCTCGCGCAGGTCAGAGAATTCCCGTGACGGTTGACAAGAATCGTCGACAAGGGGCGGTGGTGGTGCAGAGAGAAGAGAGGCTGGTCCACGGGTATCCTACTCGCTCCCTTGGTGGTTCTCCTGGTGTGTTTACGGGGCGTCTCGACGCAGGCGCCACCACGGGGTTGGGTGGTCACGCTTGGAAGTAGCAACGTCGATCGAATCCCCAATTGGGTGGGAGATGTGGGCACCTGAGGGATGTCGGGGTGGCGGGAGGTTTCGTCTCGAGGTTAGGGGAAAACGGCGAACCCTCCGCACACAACGGTAGACCAACCTATACGGGACTCCGATAACATCGCCGCGACGCGGTTACGCGCGTCTTTGTGAATGGAGACAATGCGGAACGTGGCAATCCGACGCGAGAGAAGGTCGCGACTTTCGTCTTTTCAGAGATATCCGGTTTGGTCATACCGATGACCCACTTTGAACGCTTAGTTCCCCCGTTTCGATTAAACGGACCTTCTCTCCGTGACGTGGATGATAGCTCGTTTCTTGCTTCGTTAATGTCGCTGTGCTGCTGGATATTGGTAATTTCACAATTGGATCGATCAGTGTGGTCATTGCGAATGATCGATCGTTGTCGGTCGATGGGATTTTAATTAACTTTTCGTTGGTTTTGCCAGTCCCGATCTCTAGTTGAATAGGCTTGATTTGATGGTTTTTAGAGCTGCTTTTATTCTTCTATTCCGTCATATCGAGAAAGTAGGTGGAGAAATATATTCAAACGCGATTTAGTGTAAAGGATGATGTCAAATTTAATAAAGGTTGTGGAGCATAGTCTTCTCGGTTTACTATGAAAATCTATAAAAATCGCCATGCGCAATTTCTATATCGAACATGTTTAACTTGGTGACTTTTTGACGTGATTTTTGTTTCCTGTGTGCAACATCATCCGTAATCCTGCAGCAAGGTAGGGAAATATCAGGATCAAAATATTTTCATATAAAGTATTTTTATATAAAGGATGATGGAATTTTAATATAAATTATAGAGCATAATCCTATCGGTTTAAGTTGCTGAGGAAATCGATGTACCTATTTGGGTATTGTAAACGTCATATTGATTGATGAAACCTATACGAAGATCCCATAGGAGCAGCTTATGAATCTTCAGCATGATCCTATTACATTAGTTACTGTAACTTTGGTAGTGTGTTAACTGACAAAATTAAAGCGAAATAAGGCAAAGTTTACGTCGTTAACTTCTTTTTAAACAATCGTTGTTTCCATACATATTCCATAAATTCTCTCGCATCTTGACTGAATTAATAATTAAATGTTTTTTTATTCAACTAAATTTACTTTAATTTTTTCAAACGATTATTCGTAGTAATCAAAATTTCATATGCTCCTGCAAATGCAATTGGAATGCTAGAACAAGCACAAAGTACAATAGAGGCGACGCATTCGTTGTATAATGCATGTAAAAATAAGAAAGCTGTCACGCCTCCTGGTTCGATCGCATTGGCTCGTTCTTTGAAAAGGACAACGATTCCATACTCCCGTTACATAAATGTTTGGCACGAAAATATTTCTTCTATTTACAAATCGAAAAAGATTTACAAAATAATAGATTTTACAAAAGAAAAAAATAATAATAATAATGCATCTGAGTTAAGAAACAAATAACGTCGAGGAATACACTGCCCTATCATGTGTCGAGTGTTGGTAAAAAAGAAACACTCTGATAGAGAAGAACAAAGTTATGAACAAAGAAACGAGGCAACAGTTAGAAGAGTATTACGATGGAAATGTGCAATTCCACGAACGTTCACGCAACTTCGAGCAACGACAAAGGTTGCATTTCGCATCGGGGGCCGGTTTGAAATCGCTGGCACCACTTTAGGATCGATCAAAAAAAAATTTGGACGAGCGCTCGACGAGGATAACTGTAACGAACATTCATGCTCGATAAAGAACCGACGAGAAGAGAATGTCGACGGATTGATGAATTAATAAAAAAAAAAAAAAACAACAAAGGGAAAGAAAGAGGAGGAAAAAAAAGAAATAGGAGGAAGAGAAATGCAGCAGTCGGACCCGTGACGGAGCGAATCAAGCTCTGAGATCGCGTTTCTCTTTGTTTATTCGTTCTTTATCTATTCATTCAGCCGCTCTTTTCAGGTTTGCCTACTAATGGAAGAGCAGTTGAGAGTGTGTCAGTGAAACAGGTCGATGTTCTGTCCGACGGGCCTGAATTGAATCCATAGTTCGTCGTAATAATAAAAAGAAAACGAAGAAAAAGCGAGGGAAAAAAGATGGGATTCCATTTGCTTGGCAACTCGTACGACTAATAGAAGAAGAAATCATTTCCACAATATGATCTGTATGCCAAGTTTCGCGTGTTTGTCTGAACCGTGGTTATGATCCATCATTCTCTTCGATCTGGTTTATCTTTCCTTGAACCCCATTATACCACCATGATCGAGTTCCTAACATATTTTCCGGGGTAATAGGCGATCGGTGCAACCCTTGAAAATGCTCGGTGTTTGACGAGGGTATTATATCAAAGTTTCACGCCAATAGGAGGCTGATAGTTTTTTGATGGAAACTTGGTCTCCTGTTATCGAGATGATATTTTGTAGAGATGAGTCGAGATATTTGTTATGGTCTTATCAATTCGACGTTTTGGCAAAATTTTCCGAATCTTTATGCATTTGTGGAATATTTTTCTGGGTAAAAACATACAAAATGGACATAGTGCGCAAGAACATAGAAAATACATTTGCATTGTACAATTATGTAATTATCCAAGTTTTATACATTTATATATTTTATACTTATATCTACATAAGTATTATATTTTTTTATGATAGAAAGTGTTTTAACATTGAAGCATTGGGAACAGAAATCTAAAATTCAAAATTATTCAACGATGAAGTTGAAATTTCATGAGGATAGTGCAGGCTTTAATATGTAGATTATTGATACAGTATCGCTGCATGACGATGACCCTGTCAATTATAACACAATGCGCTCGAGAAGCATACTTGTATTATAATAAATCATACTTGATCACAGCTCGTTAAAGTACATTTCCATTAGAGTGCATTCAGTTGTAGAACACGTACTGTGTTGAATAGACTTGATTATTGTGAGCTATGGTGATAGTATTTAAATACAATTCTGGAGGAAATTACATTTACAAAACATTCCAATGCTTAGTACATTACTTAATTCGGTACTCGCTCTACCGCAATATCAACTCAAAACAATATGTACGTATGTTCCTCATTTCGATTTAGAGAATTAAAATGAGCTATCCGTGATTATGTATCACACCCAACTACAATTAATCATTGAAATCCATGAGATTTCAGAGTAACTTTATATACAACAGTGTCAACCGAGAAATTTACATAAGTGTCAGCACATAATAAATACGCTGAAAATACAAATAAAGTAACATACAAGAGCCTCTGTGCAATTTATTGAATTTCAATTACAAGCAATAACAAACGACCTTCAATTATTATGTATAATACGATAATCATGATTATACGACATATAATTAAATTACAACTGTGTACAAAATTATATTACAAATTGTTCTCTCAGTTATCGAAACAAAGTACATTCTTTTTAATGGTATTACTTCAAAGCCTCTATCCAAATAAATCCTTTATTCGAACAAAAACTAAAGGAAACTTTAACTACGATAAACAACAAAAAATAATGTTCAATCTCTGTACTATTCTGTACTATTCTCTCTCACGTTATTACGAACTAGAATCTCTCTACCCTCTATTTAAAAACAAAAATCTAAAAAATCTGTCAGACCAGAGACCTCTCCATCCGTTATAGGATCCAACTTCGTGCCTCAACTGTAGACTACATTTTCTCGTTACTGCGTTAGCAATCAGTCACCTGACGCACGACCATATGTATCAGCTATCGTCGAATAAGAGTCTGTTATTGCTCCTCGATTTACGAAACCCTTCGGGGATCGCAAACTCACGAAGGGTCGACGACTCTGAACTGCCAGCTTCCACGCGACTGCGTCGGTCTCAAGTGCAGCTCTTAGCTCGAAGGCTAAAAGGGCTAGGAATCTTTGAGCAGGAGAGCTTTCTGAAGGAGGGGGATATATATCGGCTTGCCCTAGACCTTCGTTTCCCTGGCGTTTTACTTAGCCTGAGCTTGCAGTTCTGCGTCCCCATTACAAGACCTCGAGATCACCTAGCCCTCTGGCTAGTCGAGCACCAGTGACCCACCCTTTTTTTCTACCCTTACCTTTCGAAGTGTCTCTCTCCTCTTTCCCTTTCCTACAAATCGCTCTGTACGTTCGTAGAAATTTTCTGTACAAAGCATTTTGAAATTTCTTTAGGAATGTGCAATTTCAAACGGATCTGAAAATGTACATAGAAATTACAGGATATTTATTGCAAGCATACACTTGGCAATTTGACTGTTCAAAATGTTTAAATAGTCAATTATTCGCTATATTAGTAAGCTATAATATTGTAGTCAGTGCAGTCATATTTTTAGCACAAATTATGGCTCTGGTCCAAGCCTTCATTCAAGGATTAGGTGGAAATTTGAGTAAAGTTATCTGTGTTTCTTCTTTTTTTCTTTGTACTTTTGTTATTATTGCACTGACGTTCTTTATGTTTATACTCTGGTGGGAATTCTCTCTCGTACACAAAATAAATAAATAAATAAATAATACATTCGTAACAGGTATCTAACTTTGTCCTAATATTTTTCTTTCTTCAGCTTGTGTATACTTCGGATTTGTTTCAAATTTGATCAACGTAATCGGGATAGTTATATCTGAGCTTGCAATTCCGCGCCCCCATTACGAGACCTCGAGATTACTTAGCCCTCCGGCTAGTTGAGCACCAGTGACCCACCCTTTTCTCCACCGTTGCCTTCGAGTGCCGCTCTTCTCTTTTCTTTTTCTCCACTCCTCAAACCGTCGATTCCACGATTCCTCCCTCGTGCTACGCTCTTTCGTACGTCATTCCCTCGACCACGTTCCCCTGCTTTACACCCGCGCGCGATAAGGGTTCGAACAATGTGGGTTATTACAGAGGGAAACACGCAGAAGCCAGAAGCTACATACGTTAGCGCGACAAATGTTTTCGAAGCTCAGTTCGGTGTTTAATGCAAACGTTGCCTCGACGACCGTTTTCAGCTTTTCCTTTCGCTGATACGCGAGAAGGGTGTCTGGCGTTGGTTTGCTTTGGCTACGTCGTGCTTTTCGTCGCTTTCGTCGAGAGTGGACATAGGGTGAATTTCTGTTTTTGCGGTTAAGAATGATGTAGGGACTTGGCCAAGTACTTGAAATGTCGCGAGCCGAGTAACGTACGCTTTAGCCGCTACATTTACTCGCTCCTGTGTTTCCAAACAGATTAAATTTGAATTTGGAGAATTGTTACATTGTATGGGATTATCTGGAAAGCATAAATCGAATATTATCGTGTAGGACCGTAATAATTTGTACTACTCTTTTTCTTCAAGATAAGAAGAATCGTAGCTGTAAATACTTTTAAATTCATGCTTCGCTGTAAATATTGATTTTTAATCGATATAAACAATATCTTTAGCTAGGATCATATATCGAGCGATTGTTTCCACTTTCTTATATCGTTCTTCTCGATAAAAAGAAACGATGCTTTTAAAGTAACAATACGACACAGATGCTTAGTTACACGTATGTGCCAAATAATTGGAGAAGCAAAAAATAAGGAGAATCGCTTAGAAGAAGACGAAAGAAATGTTTGCCGGAAGCGAGACAATTCGGTCCATCCAATAATCGACTTGAAATCGAGTAAGAAAAGTCTCGATTGCCCTGTACGATACAACAGTGCAAAGTGAAGTACAAGGAAATGCTATAAGCGGTTGCGCGAAAAGAAGGCGAACAGAAAGAAAGCGATAAAGTAAAATGAAAAGGGATGCTTCGAACATACTAAAGGAATTCAGTGTTCAACTAGGTAGAAAACTTTATGGCTGATTCACGATATGATAACCACTTAAACTCATCGTCGAGAGTGACGCGAAAAATATTTCCTGTAGAATTTATTACATCGTCGATTTATCGATAGCCAACTTTCTCGCCGTACCATAGCGAATTTTTTTGCAAGTCGACTCCTCGCGTCAGATTTAAATTTTCAGAAGACTCCTTCGAATTTCCTAATTCGTCTAAAATTTTCCCAGAGGTACAAACCAAATGTATAACTGTTAATTTATCATTTTCTTATTCCCGCAAACAACCTTTACAAATTTTTCCTGCGTATTCTGAATCGTTATTTTACACGAACATAAATACACATAATCTTGACCAGTAAATCATTCTCTTGGTGATTTGAATCAATTATCACGTTTTGCGTGTGATCAACAAACCACGGATTTTTATGCTTTTATGAGAAATCCAAAATAGAGTATTTATCGTAATATAAATTTCTATGGAAATTCCTATTGCCCTAAATTTCTTCGTAGAAATATAAAAATGCATAAAAATCGATCGATCTGGTAATCGATAAATATTCTAATACTTACGAAGGATGGTAGAATGTGCATAAAAACTTTCTGTAGTAGATATTCAAATATTTTCACGAGCTACCGTATTTCACGAGAGATATCACATTGATCTGGTTAATCGCAAACAATCGTTACTTCGTATCACGTGAAATAGGATATCGGATCGTAGTAGCTAGTGGGAATTTCGAATGGCACGAATCTCGAATGAAAGGGAGGATTTCCGCAAATCCAGCGTCCATGACGAGCGAACGTTGGAAAGTGTCTTGAAGTGCTAAACCGTGTGTCGATATTAATACCCTGCCGAAATCCGTATCGAGAAGGAGGGACCGTCCTTACTTCCGGTCCGCTCTTTGAAACTCATGCCGCTGCAACGTGCTCAAAAGGACGAAAATTTAACCGAGAGAGATCCTCTGGCAAGGAGGAATAACGTCTCGCATATAAGGAAAACTCGTTACAGCCGAAAGCATGTCCTCGTTTCACGAACTTATCGCGAGAACGTTCTACAGCTCCAGCCAAGGTTCAGCATATTTCAGTGCAAGTACTGAAGCTGCTTTTTCAAGATTTTTATGTTTGGATAATGGAAAGCTATGAAAACGGGTAACGAAGATTACTTCGTTTGACACAACGTTTTATAATGGAGTGTGATTATAAATTGAGCAGATGATGTATTGTGCGTGTTACACGTGTACACATTCACGACGTATATACGACCTTAACATTCCACAGGGTGATACAAAGTTTCAATGAATAGGATGATATCGTAAATTGCATTTACATCGATATAAAAATTATTAGCTTGTGTGTGGAGAATCTTGTGCCACCCTTTCCAAGTAATGTAAGGGAATATTGGCGACGATACGGACGAACGTTATACATACGTGTGTGTTATCTAACGTTTTCTAAAATTTGAGCGAAGATGAAGGTATTTAATGAATACCAGTTATTGTCTTCGAAGATCGATAAATACGAGATAATGGAAATTTAATTTAGGTAGGATAAATAATTACTATTGCTGAGACTATAAAACAGAATACAGCTTCACTTGTTAAAAAATTGCACATTACTATGAAGAATTTGTTCGAACGTGTTCAAATTACATAATATCATAATATCTGAAACTGAATTCTAAAATTGCTCTCCTCGAAAACTCAAGGAAATATATAAAAAATCCTCTGCGATCTTTGACGAATTAAATATTTCAAAATTTCATTGTCTCAATTTTACCACTCCTAATAGCCTATTCGTCGATCGAGCCGAATCACGATATCCAGCTTCCTTTTCTTCACACTAAAATTGCAAAAGGAATAACAAGAAACTTTCCGAGTCCGGCGGTTAATCAATTAATCAATCACAGGGAGTGAAACTAACGAGGCTGCCGTGACGAAACAGAAACGAGCAGCCCGACTTCCTTAGGAACTTGGAAGCGGCTGTTCAGGAAGAAACGGGTTACTGCTTTGCTACGGTGTGCCGGAAGTGAATTTTCCAGTTGGATGCTTGCTAGCCAAGTCGAAAAATAATCGCGGAGGGGGATTAGCAAGGGCGTGAAGCAGCGACGTTTCGACCCGGAGGCGCGCAAGCTTGAGGGAAAAAAAGGGTGTTCCGGGAGAGAAAGCCTCGCGAGAAGAAAGCCGCGCCAAGCTTACGAAGCCGAGCTTCCATGTTAAAGTTCTCCTGCATTGCAGAGACTACACGATACAACTCGGCGAAAAGCCATCTTCTAATAAATTTGGCGACGCAAAGCAACTGGGAGAACATAAAATGCGCGTTCTCTTCTTCCATCCTTAACACAGTACGTCTACGCGCTGATCGTACGTTAAGACTGTACATTCTTAGAACGCGGTATTTAATAAATAAATAAAACGATTTCGAATCCTTGTAGAACTTTAAAAATTCCGTATATGTCACTTCTTTACATAAAGATTTTCGGATTCAGTGCTATCAAAAGTTATGTATCGTTTGTAAAATGTATCATCGAGATGAAAAGAAAGCCTAAGGTCAGTCTATGAATTTTGAAATTCTGCAATTAAAAGTCTGTCGCTTTAAATGTCTGTTGTATCATCCAGAAAGCATCAAATCCTTGATCCTAAAAATAATATCATTTATCCTAGCATAATATACAGATATAAAAATTCTGACAACAAGTAGGAAACTCTTACACATTTAAGTTGCTCATCGTCTCCATTGGCAATAAAGTTAATTTTCAAAGTATAATTAATTTTTAAATCCTAGAAAGTAGTATATATAAACGTCCGTAAGCATTATAAATTTTATATAAATTATAATAATCTGTAATAAATTGTAATGTTCTGTTCTAAATATTCCAAATATTCTGAACACCGTACAATGATTATTTGTATGTAACGAGCAACTACAGATTCTTATAGCGATTCACAGTCAAGTTGGTGGTTGTAGCGCAGTGGCGCGGAAATCCGGGAATTTTCTGGACAAAAGGAACCCGGAAAATGAAGTCGCCCGGAATCGGCTTTGCGAATAGCGCCGTAAGAACTTCGGAATTAAGAGAGGGTTGTGGTGAGGCGATAACACCGATAATGCGGAACCGTGGAATAGAAAGGATGCCAACTGGTTAAAAGATATGGCACGTCGATCGCGGATGTGGTGGTTCTTCGAAGATGGAACTTTGCTTTTCATGCCGCGGAAATATTTCGCTTTTATTTGTTCTTAGCCCATTTAACGGGAAGTTTTTCACGCAATCGTAAATTGCTGATAAGAAATTTACAAAGAATTTTGAGGCATCTTTATTATCGTAATGCTTGCTCGCACGAGTATCTTTGTGTATGGTAATGGTCTTCTTAGTTTAAGTCGAAAAAATTTGCATAAAACTGCCCACTGTTAGAGATTTCGTTGGGAAAAGAAACGAAAGGTGGTTCTATAAGATAGAATTTGGTACAAAAATTCTCAAATTTTCAATTCTTAATAATATCCATTCATATTCTCCTAAAATTTAGTCAATGGCCAAACATTTTCTCGTTCCTACATTGTTATACCTATTATACACGTTATTATTATTATACTTGTTATACTTATACAGTATTATATCTATTTAGCAAATCCAAAATATATTTGGATAAAGCCAAAATTTATGTAGGAGTATAGCTTCAGTTAGTTGAACAAAGGTGATATATAATGCACGAAATGTGGTAGACTCGGTATTACCATTGTTATTCAGATTAGGAACTAAATTCACATAGTTTATACGATTTTACTTATCTTACGAGATGAAACCAGAAGAAGTTTCGTTTTATTGTTAAACTGTACAGTATTAAATGATACTCTCGTTATCTTATGTGCGTTATGAAAGTATTTAATTAATACGCTTTTTATTATACAATTTATATTATTTAAAACCTATACTATACGACTTTATATAAAGAGTTCTCATATCGTTATAGAGACATAGACATTTGAGATTTTTAACGTCGAATGTTATATCTGTCATTACCAATCACAGACGATATAAAAATGAAGTTAAAAATTGTTACATGTTTGCTAATAAAATTGTTAACTATTTCACGATATTATTCCGAAGTTTCCGCAATTGATCAGTCGCTTTAAACGGTGAAAATGTACGGACTTAACGCACACAACGCGACTCAATATTAATTCGCTTTTAAAAGCTTTCAATCAGTTTTATCGGGTTCCATCGATTTCGTGGCTCTTTATACAGGACAATAGAATTCTACACTCGTTTTCAGCGTAACGTTTACGAAAAGTGGAAACTATTAATGCGTTTAAGCATAATTTTACGTCCGTCTGTTTTGTTTCGCGAGGCGCAAAACGCGCAACTCGCGTTCCCCCGCTGGCCACCGAGAAACGAAATTCTCGTTCAGAGGTCTAAAGCATAGCACAAAGGCACATTAGACACAAAAGGCACACGAGATAGCGTAATCAGAGCTTTGTTCGTGGTCAACGTACGATATTTATTTTCATTGTGCAATTATTGCCGTAATGTCCATTTCTAATGCGCAATGTTATCGTGTTTAAGTCGCGTGAATTTCACGTACCAGAAGCAGGTATTCCTCATGAATTTCGCATAAGCAGATTCTGCCAATTTGTTGGCAAACTAGCGTCGCTCGCGTTATCGTGTAATTGCACAAAAATACAAGAAAAAGATAGTTAAATATTCCTTCCGTTTACTTTACGTTAAAATCCTAGATGCGTTTATTTGGTTCGTGCTATTTCCTTCTTCATTATTTTGACGCTTTTGATATTATTAGGAAATATACCGAACGATAATCATCGATTTTCATATAATTTCGACATATGGTATAGTTCCCAAAGAAATATTTTACACGTGTATTTTTGTACATCAGTAATATCCTATTTTAAGGGGATGAAAAGTGTTCTCATAGTCGAGAATAAGAAACATATTCAGACTGGTATTTTGAAAGTCGTTGTAGTTAAAAGGATGATCTATATATACTTTATATGTTTATATATACAGAACAATAAAAAATATAATGGCATGACGTATTTTTAGGATTATTTCATCTTTATATAAATAGGATATAGATAAAATAGACATCTTCCTTTGTGCACGATCATAATTACAAACTAAAAACTAAAAAATAATTCGTCCATTAGTGTAAATCTTCTAAAATGCTGGACAATAAATCCTTTTATTGAATTTTAATCGAGAAACTCGGCAAAAACTTCGACTAAAAATATGATGAAACATTTTCGAAACAGTCTGTACATCTCTGTAACTACTTCACTCTCATCAAGTGCTCTAAAGTGCATCGGACAAAACAACAGACCTAATTGAATCGTTATTCAAGTAGTAGGATGCATATTCACGCAATAGTATCAACACCCTAGCCGAGAGAAAGTTTCATCGGAACACGGAGGAAAAACAGAGAAAGTGAACGCATACAGATGCACAGAATGCACGTACACCCACGTACATGGTTGCAACCATCCGATAACATCGAATGTACAGGGGTAAAAGAGTACGTGCACGTGCGCGGTAGAGAAAGTGCAGTGGCATAGCGAAGGGTGCGAACGAAAAGAGGGTGTTCTTGGCGTGGTCGCTGATTTCAAGGCGAATTTAATTTGTTCTGACGGTGCGCGCCCACTGTGCGACCATTTAAATTGTATTTTTCAAAGATCATTACCGATGCTTGACGTGCTGCGGCTAATTGGAAATTAAATCTTGGAAAAGCACGGAAAAAATTCAAATTAATCGAGATACGAATTTAACAGCGGCAACGTTAATTCTAAATCAACGTTTATTTTGTATTTTGTTTCGACGAATAAATGACGTGAAATTATACTTCTTTTTCGTTTTATTTGCTGCAATTGCCGCGTAATAGTCTGAAATGTAGTCTAAATGTAACTAACGGCAATAAAACTGATTTTAAATTCTGTCGCAAATATCAGGTTACACGTTACTGCAACTATTTGGAAATTAAATATAGAAAGAACTGTGTGAAAATAGAAGATCAATTGATGTTACGTTTAACAGTATTTCGATGCGTGCGTTCAATCCTACATTTTGCAATAAATTTTGATTCAACGTTATATTCCCAGGAATTTCATCGTATAACTCCGCTGGCAGTCATTGTGATCACACAGGATCTTTTTAATTTGATGAATATTTTTGATAAGAACTGCTGTTAGATATTCTTTCTTATTATACTCTTATTATAAATTATTTAAACGTAATGAAAAATAAAATAAATGACGAAACTATAATAGCCGAATTTGAAGAACTTTCGAATTGTAGGACGCATAATTTTTATAAATCTAAACTAATGAAATTAATCGATCAATGAGAAAGTGCGCTGAATCATATGAAAAATACTTTGATTAAAAAACCACGCAATTAGAGTTTTACTAATTAATCGACTTAATATGTACCACCACAATTCGTTATGCGATAACTTTCCAGCCCCTATTATCTGGCCAATTAAACGCGACATTCAAAATATCGCCAATATATTGTCAAACACCCCATAACCGAAACAATAATCCCCGAACGCGTTTACGTAAGCTTCACCCGCCACAACACAGAATTCCAACGCAACCCTCGCGTCTTGCCCCCAACCAATCGCTTAATTACCGAATAATCATCGTGCCTGCGGACCGACACGCAGAAATCTGTCTCCAAACATACGTTCCGCCTTCCAAGCTACGTGCACCCCACCGAATATACTTCATTCAACTACTTCAACATTGCCAACAGCACTCTCGCGAGCATCCACGCGCGGGTGCACAAAAGCACAAAGCACGCGACGATGCATCGCGCTGTCGACACATCGATTCGACTTACGCTATTCTCCACCAGCCTCAACCCCTTAACTCCGACCCTATCTCTGTCTTCGTTTCACGATGCATCTGGTTGTCTCCATGGACGCGATACGCTTACTAAATATACACCACCGCCCAAAAGTTTGTGATAGTATATAATTTATTAGATTAACCCAGAAGTAATGCGGAATTTAAAATAACGGATCCTGTTACCTCATCAGCCTCGACACTGGGAGTTTTATAAAGTTAGAGTAGAAAATTGGTAGAGTATAAAAGATTGAAATGGAAAATTAATGGGAATAATAGGATAACTTACTATTTACAAAATTATAAATGCTGACATCCAAGATATTATAGAGTAATTTTGTTATTTAAAGAGTTTACTATTGTCTACCGGTTTGGACGGCAAGTTATAAATAAGACATAGAAGATTCCTCCAAATTCATAGAGAGACTGTCGTAATTCATTACAACAATTAATTGTAACATACCGGAATACACGAATTAATAACAAACTAATGGTCAAAACCACTACTTACTGTCTCTAACAAATATATTATACACATTCCCTTCTCAAAAATCTCGAATCACTTACAATCTAATAACGATGAATTTTGAATCTTTTTATGGAACAGTACGAATAAATTTTGAAACTTTAGTATACCTCCAACGCATAAACATGGATAAACATTGATACAAGTCCACAAAATTGTTCGCCTAAGAACTTATGAGCGGCAGTGTACAGCCGCACGTAAACTTTTCCACCCTCTGTTGCGCGCGCGGTCAACCCCCACGCAAATCAGCCAGGCCAACCCTGGATAGGAGTTGCGGAGGGTTCGACGAAGAAGGGGTGCGACGTGTTTCGTGTTCGTCAGAAAGCTCGGCAGCACGAAGGAACGACGCTGAAAAGCACGACAAGGAAAATAGCAGGAACACTGGAGACAAGTTTCACCGGCGGGGGTGAAAAAGGGGCTACACGACGGGATGTACACCGGCTCCTTCCTTTGCAACTCGTGCCGCCCCCGAAGGAACGTGTCCCTGGTGGAATACGGTTGTTATATCTACGATATACTTCCGGGATAATAATTATTCCCATGGAGGGCCGTCGCGGACCTTTATAAAACAAGAATTCCCACCGCCTTGTGGAAGAGTTTATTTAACAGGGGTGGCCGAACTTCAGCGACGGTATTCGGTTTGCCCGGCGATTGTTCGCTGCGATGAACGTTGATGAAGTTGGTGAATGCCGCGTATTGTTCGCGATTACTTGCACGCCGGTCAATTGCGATTGTTTTGCGACTGTACGAGCTATTGGTATTTCGACGGATTTTATTTTTTGTTGGAATTTATAGATGCTGCTATTTTCTTTTCTTTTTTTTTTCTATATGTTCTTTCGTCGTTAAGGAACGAGGTTTAAGGAGAAGATTACTTCAAGTGAGAGGGAAGATTCTTCGTTTTGGAGATCTTTTTAATGGATGAATATGTTGAGGGTTGAAATTTGGGGTAAATTTGTCTGTGGTTCATCAACTCGGAAATTGCGAGGCGATAAAATGTTACATATCTGTGCAAAAAACTTAACCTTCGCGATAATATTATTAATTTCTTTTTAGTTTCTGTTTGTAGATTCTATCTAAGCTAAAATTAAAAGTAAAGTGCTTTCATAACCTTAACGATACAGCAGTGAATATTTGTTGAAACAAAATAGCGTCGTATGGAAGGAAATATTGATAATTAGCGATACTGTGCATGTCTAATAAAAAAGAAAATAATACTAATTTAAACAATCTTGGAATATGTACAGAATTTCTAAATCTCTCGTCATACAAACTCGCTTAAATGTTTTGATGTTTTGTCTGTATTCTAAAGTTTGAGATAAGAAAATTGGATGCAAACGTGATGTCAAACTTTGATTATCGAGTTTTATTATTGCAACAGAAAGTTTCGAAGTATTTCATTAAGAAGACGGCCTAAGTTGTAATACCGTGAAAATTCGATCGTTTGTATTTTACTTGTATGTTTAAGCAAAGAATAGTCTTCGTTTGTAGTTCGTGTTTAATTTACCGAGTTTGTTGAAAAGTTTGTAATTATCTTTAACAACTATGACGACGAATTTCTGATATGAACATTTAGTTTCCACTTTCTACATTGACTGCTCGAAAATTGTTTCGAAATTTAACAACTTGTACAAGTTATATCTCCTTAATATATCTCCAAAGAATATCGAAGCTTTTAATTTTTTCTTTTTTTCTTTCTTTTTCTTGCAAAACTCATCTTTGGATTTAAAACTGTGATAACATGGTATGACGTGATGTTTCGGGAATTATTTTATTACCATCTACCAAGTAGGTATTCTATTTTGCCATTCTATAATATTGTTATATATAATTTAGAACAGCCATTAATTCTTAGTTCATCTGTTAGAACGAAGAACGGTAGTATCAACAGTAATGTAATTTTCTCATAAGCGAAGGAAAATTAGGTTACAGAGTATTAAACAGATAACGCGTGGTTATTGAATTTAAATACTCATATTCGCTTCATTAGGCTTTGTTAGAAGAGTTAACGTGCCTAATTAAAACCATTGTAACACACTACGTACTTTACATTATTCTGTGAAGAACCATACAATGGACCATTAACACAACTGCTCCGTATAAAACCATACACATTAGGGTTCCTATTAGGCTACTGGTTATTTGTTTACTGGAAAACTCTGAGAAATTTTACTTTATCTAATATTTTACATCATAAATATCTCGTAATTTTTATATATTTTCAGATTTGTTTCAAACTTTATCAACTTGATCGTTTGTATTTTATTTCATTGTTCGTATTTTATCAACGCGATAATTGTATAACGTCGCACACATATTCTGCAGAATATATACACCATAGGTTTCCACAAGTGTCCAAATATTTTCGTGAGCCTATGTACGAGTATGATATTAATAAAAGCGAATAATTTTCGATTCAGCACTAGAATCACTGTCGCAACATTTATCCAATCGATCAGACGCATCGATAAATTGGCAGAGGAAAGAAATACAATATATCTGTAACCGATTACTTTCCGTTGGACAAGCAACGTAGAATTTATTTCATCGATTAAATCAGTATCGCTCTTTCCCGTGTGTGTACATGTGTATCTTTTTTTCCTACATTTCGCCTGAAAACAAGATAGGATAAACTGCAATATTGATTTAACGCGTGTCAAGAAGGTAAACGTTTTATTGCTTTATTCGGCACGACTAAACGCTGTCACAAACGCCCTTGGCTACGACGCAGTGGACAGCCTGTCACCCTCCGGTGAAATCGTCCCGCTCAAACAACTTGATAGTTTAGCTCTCGAAGCGAGATTGTAAGACTTCTTCTCAAACGAATCTCCGTGTCGGGCAAATAGACACAAGCTGCTTAAACTCACCGAACAGATTGCTCTCGTCTCTATCCATGAGCATCGCCCATATTCCCTCGCCATCTGGAACCTATATTTTTGTTCAGATTATCGTTTCGAGACCAGTTCGTCCCTTGAACTTTACAGAATGTTCATTTCTCTTGCATTATTTCCCAGCCATCGACTACGACGGAGTCGGATTCGACGAAAACGCCGTGAAAGATGGAACAGCATGAATATTCATTGCTGGAAATTTGGTGCTGCGAAATTTGTTGCCGAGCGCTGTGAAAAGTAGGTTGGGCCGATAACAATTTTAGGTAGGTTACAAAATGGCTGAAGGTAGTGAATTTTTGTCTGTTTTTATTATGGAGATAAGCCTATTTTTGATTAAAAATTGTTGTGATCCCGACGTAATTTGGTAGCTTAAATGGAATATTTTAATAGGACGTAAGTGGAAAGAGAATATAATATACCGTTTAGGTTCAAAGATATGTCTTTCAAAACTAAATCCGTGAAATGTTTGAGAAAGGAACGTATGTTTAAAAAATATTTATAGATATAGCGAAAATATATATTTCGTTCTAAAATTAAGCAAAAAATAATTTAATATTAAATATGTTAACGAAAATATTAAATTTAAAAACTGGTCTCATCTAAAAGAATGGAATATGTGAACGCTTGCAAAGCGTTTATTTAACATTCATTTAACTTTATGAAGTAACAACCTATCTCCCGAATGAATTTTTTACGAGGAGCTCTTACCCTATAAATTTTTAATGTATCTGAAACTCATCTATGTAATTAACTTATATCGAACAGCGTACAAAAAATGACTCAAAATTATTTTGAAGATTCCGTTAATTGCTCTCATAGAAGCGACGTAAAGCAGACGGTCGGCCATTAATTAGTAGCTGGCGAGTTAAAAACGAAACGTTAAAAGTACGAAGCTCGACGTTGACGCTACTCTGTCATTTTCCCGGTAATTAAGCAACTTCTGTTCGTACCGATATTTTTAATCGTGAACGACGTGGCTTAACCCAGATTTCAACCGGAACATGTTTTTACCTACAACATGTTAAAAGTCAATGGGGAAATAAAAAGATAGATACCGAGTCAAAAAAAAAGGAAGGGGGCGGAAACAGAGAATCGTACCGTGACATCGTATCTGAAAAAAAAGATAGAGGAAAAAAAAGAATGAGATACGAAAGAAGCGTTGCCGAATTTCGTTTCTCTTTTAGCGGTGTTTGCCGAAGAAAGGGAAAAGAAGAGGGTTGAAAAGGGGTTGAAACACCGCTGGAGGATTCAAACGACGAAACAAGTATCGTGTTGCAAAGCCTTGACGGCTACAGACGTGCGCGACTCATTTTCGGAAGTGGTTCATTTTTTATTATTCCTTTTTCCCTCTCTGAGTCGTGAAATGTCGTTCAGGAGCGTATCCTCTCGATGGAACGTCGACGAGGTTGCATACGGGGAAACGCTGTTTCTCCTTTCTCTCTCTCCTTTCATTTCTTTGTATTGGCGGTGCTTTCATATCAAAATGATCTTATTGGATCGACGGAAAAACTAGCAGAACTCCCGCAAAATAATGGCGAGTAATGAAGAATATAAAACGGACTTTGTACGAAACATTTGAAGTTAATACGCGTAGTAAGCACAGAAGCTTAAAGTAAGCAGGCAAATAGAAAGACAATTCAGTTGTTTTCGTATTCCAGCTCTCTTTGATGGAATTTGTGTCTTAATTGATGCTTATTGCGTTGTTTATAATAGAATATCAGGCGATCGCTGCAGTCAAAGGAGAGAGAACTGTATATAAATTAAATGGTATTTATTTTTTCTGCTGTTACAAACAGTTTACTTGTCTGAAGCATTTTTTGACGAGAACGAAAATGTTACGTGTAATATAAGTTATTAATACGAAACTAGCATTAACTATGTTACCTGTATGTATGGTATCAAATTATCTTATTGACTACTAGTTGTCACTAAAAGTTAGGAATACTACCCAGATTAACATAACATAAAGAAATAATATCTATGAGTTTGTTGAAGTACGTAAAGGAACATATAACGATCTCAGAAGAACAGAAAATTGAATCATCGATTAATTAAGCTGAAAGCTAGTTTAATACGTTTATCGATGGAGACAATCGTCGGAAGTAACGGATACGGAAAAACATGGTACACCGAGCGACTCAAATTACAAGACAAATGTTCGAGGAACGGCTGGCGAGAGATGAGCACAACTCATTCTCGAAAGTGCTACGTTTCTCGTGGCTCCTTTTCTCTGTGCCAGCCAGGACACGCAATTTAGAATGCATTTCTGTAATTCAAAACGCAAGGAAAGTTTCCTGAATTCGAGAAAAAAAAAGAAGAGAAAAGGAAATAGAGAATACGAGACAGGAAATGCCAGAGAGTTGCGGTCGAAGAACAGAAAGACGCCTCGCTGAGAAACTTTCCATCCGACGTTTATTTCATTTTCAAGCGAGTATAAAAATATTCTACAATACAATAAAGGAATTTGAAATTTCACTAAAAGATAGAAAGATAGGAAAATAGGAAACAAATTATAAAACACTAATTATAAAATGATCGATTATGAAATAAATCGATTTCGTTCTACAGATAAAATAGCGATACAATGGTAAAATTAATAAAGCACTTAGTATTGTATAATATGTTCAATAAATCGGAATTTAGCCAAGGCACTTTGAAAGATCTCATCCGTTAAAAGAAACTCTAGGAACGAGTCATACGTTGCAGAAAAATGGAAACAGACGTATATCTCTTTAGCTCTTCGTTTTTCTTTTGTACATATTTTTTCGAAGAAAGAACTAAATAATATCTTTTTTTACCAAACAAATATTTTATTATTTAACAATTTTATTCATTTCATGAATGAAATCTCTCTGATTATTGTGAATTCACGTTAGAACACTCAACGAAATTATCTTCCTTCGCAAAATAAAGAAAAACCTAATGACACTATAAAACAAACAAAATGCGTAAACTCCCAATTTAAATTCCATTAGCCTCCCAATTAGAGTTTCAAAAACATTTTTACGCGTACACGCAGTATTACGCAATTGATCATACAGACAAGAGTTCGTTGAAGAGATATCTTTCTCTGTTCCACTCTGAAAACGAAGAGAATCGAATCGGAAACCCAGAAACAGCGATATCAGCAAGCACGAAGGAAGAACGCAAAAAGTTCACACGAAAGAACATGGAACAGAGAAAGAAAGGAGACAGGAGAGAATGAAAAAGAACTAGAAGGCTGGCAGAGAAAAAAAGTACTGGCACCGGAGAGACGCATAATAGCAAAGGACTCAAACGAGGAGACAAGTGTCGTGCGACAAAGGGCCACCGGTAGGGGTTGCGCACGACTCATTTTCGGAAGTGGTTCATTTTTTATTATTTACAACCTCGTATACATGGTCTCGCTATGCTTAGACTAGCTTCCACCCCTGTATAATCCGACTGGAAGGAATAAAGGAGGTGAAACGAATGGTATTGCCTGGAAAGAGAGACGAGATCGAATATAGTAATAGTCGCAGGAAATAGGGAAGAATGAACGGAGGTGGATGAAAAGGGGAAGAGAATAGAGAAGAGAAGATGAAAGGGAAGATCGAAAGGAAGAAAGGAGGTCCTTCTTGCGTGTGAAGGTGAGACGAATAGTATTGCATGGGAAGGGACATGAGATGGAATACAGTAACATTCGTGAAATATGTGGAAGAATGAACGAAGCCGGATGAAAGGGAAGAAGGATGGAGAGTAGATAAAAGAAGAGATCGAAAGGAAGAAAGAAAGTCCTTTTTGCGTGTCACAGAGTGAAAGAGGGTTCGTCGAAGATGGTCGTGAAAGGGTCAGGATGGCTATCTGGTGTCGGTAGAGTAAGAATAGAGAATTCTGGGAGCGTTGTGTCACAGTTTCAAACGTCGACGACTTTGGAAACGGGTGAAGGCGGGTTGCGCGACAGAAAAGCTGCTTCGATGGATAGTTTCGAAGAGTTGCTGGCCCGGTTGGACCTCGTGAACGACTTTTCATCTGGCCTTCGATCATCGACTCGTCGAACGGCTAAAGTGGCCAATTTTATCAAGTTTTGCCGACGTAATTACTAGTCGGTGTAAATAGGACAACGAGCTACGCGATAGACCTCCTTCGACCTATCTTCTCGATATGGTTTTTCCTCGATCACTGTAATTAAAATGTAACTGGATCGGAAGGAAACGTTGCCCGATTCATGGGATTAAAGCGTTTCGATCGAGGGATGACCGATAGGGACATTAGCGTGTACTACGTTCTGGGACGCGTTTGAAGTTTGTTAGCGATGCGAAGGAACTGCGTACTGAAGCTTGATCAAGAACTAAGAAAAAATGGATGAGACGTGCGTTAATTAGAATCATAAATGAAAAACATGATAAGTCGTATTTCTCGTGTTTTACAGAGCAATTTCAGAAATCGATATTAAACTATTAAAACTATTTTTTTTTTAATCCTTTTGATAATTAGATAGAAACTAACATTATTCGTTTCTTACAAAAGACTTTGAATTTATCATTCATTTTCGAAAGACTAATATCCTTAAATCCATCAAACTATCGCCTTCTATAATTATTTCATGACAAAATTCTTATTTCTAGCTACCAAATGATATAAAAATCAGAAATTTATCAAAATCGAATGTGTACATTTTCCCCTAATGAAATTTTTCTTTACTTTCTAAATATAAGAAAGGCGAAATTTTCTAAGAGTCATTAAAATTATAAATTCAAATGTGTGTAACTAACATTTAAAAATTAGAACTAAAAGTTACAACTGGTAAATAAAAAAAATTACTCGATCTACTATTTTACCTTCTGGAGTGCTTTTCCAGGAAACTCTCCAATTTCATATTCTACATAACAAAGATAAAAATAGTTCGATCAAAAACAGTTAACCTTTATTGCATCGAACGAATTGCTCCGTCCTTTTCGAGTTCATCAAACACTGAATTTCCCATCTCAAAGAAATGCAGCATAATAGTATCTTCACAGGACGAATTATCGATTTTAATATTATTTTGCGTCAAACGGTGTTTTAAAGGTCCAAGTAATCTCCGTTATAAAGCGTATACCCAAAGGATTCAGGCTGAATTAAGACCGACTCAACTACTTAGAAGATTATTTTTCGAGTTTATTAAAAGCTCACTAACGCGCGCTTTATTAAACACTCCATATCGAAATGATATTAAATTCATCGTCATCTTCATCGCTCTTTCCATTTGATTTTGCTTAAGAATTCGTTATTTTTGTGTAATAAAGTGTCTCGGTAATTCTGCGCTAATTGAAATAGAAAATACCGTACACAGTAACAGAAATATATTCACTGTGTGTGATATACGGCTTTTAATCCTGAAAATATTTCCTCTCGATTTCAACGGCCGTTCTCATGTTTTTTTCATGTCTCACTCGTGGAAATTAACAAAATGAATATCGTCGTGCAATCTAAATCCTATACGCTAATAATGTACATTCCGATTTTTGTTTCTTTTCCTTTTTTTTTTTTTATGAATATACATTGACGTTGTATGAGTAAAATGTCACTGGAAGCTATTGTTATAATGTGCAATTTCAATTACCTGAATACACGGCAGCTTTTAATATTAACTTTCAATATGTAGAATCACGTGCTGAGAATTTTATTTGACGTACAGTAGACGACAAAAGAAAGTTTAAATATAGATGGTACCTTTGCACCATAATTTTACAAAATAGAGTTGTGTATGTCTGACAAGAGCAATGAATGAATATAATATATGTTTCAGCTGCTCGTCAGCAACACGTTAAAAAGTATCTTGCACAAAAATTACTAACACGTGCATATACACGAACAAATTGCTTAACAATTCCAAACCTTCTTTTGTTCGCTGTTGTAAATATTTCAATATTTTCAATATGTGCAAAATGTAATAGAGATTCCCAAACGTAACACTACGAAGAACAAAATTAACAAGCAAACAATTTTTACCGTCTACTTCTCCGCCATTAGCGATATACGCAAACCAGCCAATTCCATTTTAATTACGTGCTAACGGACAATCGAGAGCAAAATTGAGAGGCAAAGTTTGCCTCTCAATCGCCACTAAAATTTTTTTATCGTCACGTTAAGGCCGAATGCGATTCATATTGATCGTGCCTTGAATCGATTCGTTCTCAATTGTCATTAACCTAGACAAGAAAAACGCTGGAACGATGTTCCGGGTCTGAGGGAATGGCGAAGGAAAAGAGCCTTGAAATTGCAATTCCTCTGTAAAAATAATCGTAAAGTGTGATCCAAAGTTCCCTAATGCCACTTAACGTTTCTACAACTGCGGTGTCGCGACGATCTGGCCAGGAACATCTGCGCGATCGTGAATTTAAAGAGTTCTTCGTTCTTCAGCGGTAGGCAAGAAGTTTCGATTATGACATCAGCGATGTTACGCGAGGCTGCATTAGTCCTGTACTTAGGAAATTCGTGGGAACTTGGCCGAAAGTTTTTCACGATCATTCGAGGTGCCTTCTCGAGCATACTTGGTCGGCCAGCGCACGGCCACCTTTGTTAAATGTTAATGCTGCTGGGATTTAACAAACCGCTCGTTGACCTTATTACACGGAAAATGGAGAAGTTCATTTCGGGGTTGTTTAATGAGAGGAAGGTGTATTAATGGAAAACGAACTTCTTGGAATACGTTTTGAGTCTGCTATATCATAGTTAGTAGTCTAGTATAGGTATAGTATGTATATTTCATTCTTTGATGTTGATATTCCTATCATCCATATCTCATCTCTATCCATATTGCACGTTTACTACTTTCTAAGCTACAGTTACATATAATTATGGCATACTGTATGAAAAATGTTATTTTTTAAGTGCATTCCATTATCACATTTTTCAAGTAAATTTTGCTGCCATATAATATTATTTGTTTGTTTTTACATATTAAATGTAGCTTGTTTATTGTAATTGTAATAATTTGCAGATTATATGGGATTACGTCTGATACTCCAACATTCTTAATACTCCAATAAATATCGAAGTTTGTAATAATAGAATAAATACAAGTATAATTTTCCACGTTCGTTATTACATCATGTTTCATGTATCCATTTCAATATCTTTTTCACAGTCCTTAATCCTGCACACTCATAATCGCTTTATTAACTAACTAACACAAATTCTGAGCACAATAATCCGTTCACAACATTTCTACGTATCACGAACGCGATTCGATTACTTGAAACTCGTTCGTCATCGTTTCGTCAAGCAATGAATGTCATAGTCCCATCCCCGACATATTTTTCATCGCCTTCTTCCAACTGATCGTGATTAATCGGTGGGTTCAAGCATTGAAAGCAATGGAAACGGAGCAGGTAGAGCGAATAAAGGGACAGAATTAATTACCGGATGCACTCGTTGAGTACTGATCCTGACTCCTCCATCTTGGAAAGTGGTATCGGATACCAGAAGAAGATTTCTTTAGAATAGCCATCATAAAAATGGAGAACGTAAATAAAAGCATAAAGATCATGATTAAAAACAAGTGTAATCCTCGAAACAAGAGAATTAAAGAGAAACATCTACAATTATTTAATAAAGCAAGCGTTTCCCTTGTAAGATCTTGTCCGAATGTATTCGTCTCATTCACACAACATAGTCGCATTGTTATATAAAATTATTGGGTCAGGTCCATGTTTCGCCAATAAACGTGTTTCATCGATCATAACTCTTTCGCAATGCTTTGAATAACTTTAAACTTTCTACCATTCAGACACATTTACACAAAGATTCGTAATTTCTAACTATATTTTTGCTGTACAACCGAATACCATTCAAGTAATTTTCATCATCGGGTATAAAATACACGTGAAATAATTACCGCGCGCTAATGAAGGATGACTGTAATAATTACGCATGCCGTTAATACTTTAAAAGTCAATCGAAATTACATGATCGGCGGTCCAATGGAAGTATGCTTTGGCATAAATCTGGCGCTAATTCACACGTCAATTAGATGCACGCACATCATCTACACACGTTTAATGACGCAAATGTCTCTCTCTCTCTCTCTCGCTCTCTCTCTCTCTCTTTCTCTCTCTCTTTCTGAATACGATTTATATAATATAACCGGAGAACATACATACACACGATATAGGGATCCGTAAACGCAGTGATATTATTTATAAATGGGATAGAAATAACAAGCTTAAATTCATGAGGATTAATGAATAATAATTTGCTGGTCAATACGCGGTTCATTAATTAACACTGTAATAACGCAATAGGTAACCCATTAATAGATACGTACAGATGTCCGAGCATTTATCAAACTACATAGATCGAATATAAATCCTTTTTCTTCCATAGTGCTTACTGTGCTTACAAGCGATGTTTGCGTTCGATCGAAATAATTCGATCGTTTAATAAGAAAACATTGGCCGATTCTTCGAGGAGAAATTTAATAAAACAGGGATTTGTTGTTCCACGGTTTATTCCTACTGTTTGCATTCTGCAGAAATTGCTGAGATAGCGCTGTTGAAATATTGGCATTCCAAGGGTAAATATAATAGTATCCCTGTGAAACTCGTTCGTTAACGTAAAAAGCACTGTGTCGTATTTACATCGTCGGGATATGCAAATTTTGAGACCACGCTCGAATTTTCGGGCATTACTGCAATAATTAACTAATTAACGAGCAGTCTTTAATTAGGTATGTATATAATTACGCTATAACGAATTTGGATCTACAATTCTCATTTAAAATTCAAACTGATCAATTATAATTTCTCTAATTCTCCAAATTTAATGACAATCTAATTTTAAATGTTTCATTTCTATTCAACTTTATTTTTAATTTTCAACATTCAAGAAATAAAAACAATGGATTTTCATAAGTACATTTATTGCAAATAAACACGGGGGACACGAACAATAGTAAATTCCAAGCTAAATTTTGAAAGATATAATTACTTTTTTTTCTTTCTTAATTTTGATATTGATCAATGTGATTTTTTAGTTGACTCGATTATTACAGTTTTCACATGGCAAATTGTTTCTACAATTTTAAATATAAACGCGTGTTTTTATATTGCTTTAATCATTGGATTTTTTACGGAGAGTCGATTTGAAACATTTGTTATAGTCGTAACGGAGTAACAAGAACTCCAACTTATTTTATTACAAAGCTTTAAAAGCATGTAACGAAGTATGGAGGTATTCTCAAGTTTTGCGTTCTGGAGTATCGTATAACCTGAAAATGCTTGGATTGCAAGATTTTTAATAGCATGTATAATACGCTTCCAACTACCATAAAGCATAGTCTAGAATATACGAGATATTTCCTGAGTTATTAACAGAAAAGAATTCCGATTCCTTTTACACATATAATAATGAAAGGATTTTTAACAAAGAAAGAAAGAAATAGGATTTATTTACACTCTTTTTTTATAGCATAACATTGCTCTTGCTATTCTCCACAATAAAGGAAATATAGAATATCGCGTTTCTTTTACGTATATGATACTGAAAGAACTTTTAAGAAAGAAAAAAAAGACATAAAATTTATTTACACTCCTTTTATAGGAATAGATCTTTATTATTCTTCAGAATAAGAAAAGTATAGTAGATTTTGTATTTCTAGAGGTCAAATTTATGCTTTATTTTTACGTATTATAGAATATGCTCGTCAAAAAATATTCATAGTGTTATACAATCCTAATTTTTCTATAAATTTTAGATTCAATTATAATATTGTTTAATATTCAATTCACTTTGTACATGTACCAACGTCATTATATTTTCATAAAAACTCGATCGATCAAAAAGTCAATTTGCAAAATCTTTATACACTGCCCGAACTTATCAAGAGAAATTAAAAATAAAGATTTCCTTTTTATATAGTAAATCGTGTTATTATACAAAATAAATTGTATAATTTCATATCGAAAGTATTATTATAACTAACTTATGTTATTCCACATTTAAGGGTTGTATTTAGACTTTTGGAACTGATTATATTCTTCCTCTTAAAAATAAAAACATCGGAAATTTTTATTCTGTCTCATTTTATCGCATTTCGCAACTTTGAAGTTTCACGTCACACCTCGTTATGCCATGTAATTGGACACAGAGAAAATTCTACAAAATTTCTTTCGGGAAATACGCGGATAAAGTGATCAAATTGATATAAACTCGGTTAACCGTCGCGGAGAAGAAAATTAATGGTTTCAAATGGATTCCAGATTCATCTTCCTTCCTTCGAACAGCTGCTTCTTCTTGTTTCAACGGTCGTCTCGTTGCTTTCGGGGCGTAATATTAATTTTCATTGTAATTATCCTGCCGTATTGCAGGCGACGCGCTGTTTCATCGCATAGTAATCATCGAGGTGGCGTAGTCGCGATAAGAATGCCGTTTCTCACGTTACAAACAGCATCCTTTGTTTATGATAACGGAAGCAGATCGCGAACGTAGGAAGATTGTATTTTGAAATATATGTGCGAGCAATATGGTTGAAAGTGGAAGAGATAAAAGTGCAATAAAAATCTGGACTTTACGAGACTTTGTAGAATAACATAGTCATTCCGCTGTCATCCTCGAATTTTTCATATTATAATCACGCTTTCGTTTCAATCGAGAAAATGGTTTCTTATATTTTTAAAATATCTTTGCTTTTGCTTAAACTTAAGTAAATTTTCTTAAGGATAGAAATATAAGATACGATTAAAAATGATTCAAAGAATGCGTGACGCGTTAACTCTTGTCGTTGAAACGTAGAATTAAATTTTCTTTTTGTGATGAAATGTGGAATCGCGTGTTACGCTGTTTGAGTTAAATTATGAAATTTTAATTAGTGATATTGGTAAAAGAAAATAGTAAAATATGTTTAGGATTTATAGAATAAAGCTGTAAAATCAAATTTAGATTAAATTGTGGAATTTACTAAGGTTAATTGAATTAGAAAAATAAAATGAATAAAAAGGTTAGTTTATTTGAAACGATAACTCTACTTGTTGTTTTGTATCATTGTTTTTCATCCAATTCCGATATTAAATATTATTAAAAATAGTGGATACTATATTAAACTCTAGCGTCTCGACGTTTGCGTAATGATTTGTATCTTTCAATTTTTATTACCATTCTTTTCTGCATTTTGAAATCCAAACTCATTCGAAATCAAATGCACTGCACAAATTAACAGCTTCGTATTTGTACTTGTCTGAAATGTCCTGATTAAACATTCAGATTGCTATTATCCAATACACTGCAATACACTTTGATTTACCAACATTTGTACCGAAGAAAAATGGCCCTTTTATATTCTCTCCATTCTTTTTTCTCTGTCAACGTTCGAAACGAACATACGAAACGAAGTTACGGAAAAACAATATTTCACCAACGTCCATACATAACCTGAAAATACCCCATCGTTTATAGTAGCCTCTGCGATATAGGCAGAACCTAAATTAAAGCATCAAATATAGCGATGCCGAATGATACACTGACATCCAGGGCTACATATGCAGCATTTTATTTTTTCCAGTAGGCAGTGGAGTATAGTTAACCTGTTTGCCTTGTAACATAGAGCCACGTTCTATTCAATAAAGACCCTATATTTACAAAAGAGTTTAGTTTGACCTATAATTCTTGTTTCTATCTTTCAGATTCGAGTTTATTTGATATTATTTGACTAGGACTATTAATCATTACTCGTCACATTACTATGATCACTAATTATCGATCCTATTATATGGCATACTTACGTTATACCATATAACACTGGTTATTAAAAGATACTCAACTCGAATCTAGCGATATTACCATTTCCATGCAGCCTACCATTTTCTATTTATTTCATATACATTTCATGCAGTATTCTAATTAATTTTCCAATCGCCTTATTTCTAAAGCTCTATTACCTTTTTGCTCGCTATCCTAAACCCGAGTCTTTAAGTGGGACGTAATTCGACTATAAAGTTACTACGTATTATGAAATACGATATGATATACGACAAGCTCGACTCTATACGACCGACGTAGTGTATATATCGTACTTATTAACGCCATTACAACCTCCATTCAGTGGCGGTTCGAATCAGATAAACGTGCCAAGAGCGTCGTTATTAACAAGCGTTGATTGGTCACAACCGGACGGTCTGTCATCGATCGACATGAGAAAATGATTCAACGCTATCTCTCGAGCTCGACAGTCTCCAGTTTCGTCGGTAGATGACGATCCGTAACCGTAACGAACAGGTTTAATCAGTGTCAGAAATATCCTGCGGGCTTGTACGTCCTGCCATGGCACATACTTTAAATCCACCGCACGATATCACGATCCGCAAGCGCGATTCGAATGTAGAAGCAGCGGCAGGCAATTATAGGATTATTCCTATTGAATTTCCCTGGGGAGGAAAAAAAAAGAGAATGAAAAGAACTCGAACGGTTTACCAGTTCTTTTCTCTTTTTTTCCGTTACCGTCGGGCTTCCCGTGCGTTTTGTTTAAATCATACCCATTGTTGCGGAACGACGTGTGAGGATTTCGTAACGGGAAAGTACGAAAATATGGCTCTCCCTTTTCGTCGTTCCACCAGGCCAATGCAAATTGAAACTAGGTCGAAATTAAATGAACACGCCTGTTACCCCGGTTTGAGAACACGTAAGTGGAGGAAGTGAAAAGAAACGCGTTACATTGTTATGGTTTCGTTGCTTTTGTAAACTTTTTGTTTCGCTGAATCGTATAACAGAGGGAAAAAGAGAAGAATTTGGAAAGAATATTTATGTGGAATTCTTTTCCTCTAATTGTGCGCATTGAACGTGTATAATTAGTCAATTGTACAGAATAATTTTCGAATATTAGTGGAAATATTATATTATGGATTTTTATTACTCGCAGTTCTATCTAAATTGTAGATTTTTATTGTATTGCGATTGTGTGTTTGCGTCATCAATACTCTAACAATTCTGAGCATTGTGGGAAACTTCTAGCCGATAACATTTTGTTTGGCGTTCTCATTGACCACTTGACCGTAACACGATTACAGAACAGAATTCACAAGCCTCTTAACGTGATGGCATTATGTACTGCTGGAATCATGAATGTGAAAGCAAACTTAGTATGTTGAAGTAACCTACATACTCATTAGTCAATGACACTATAGGTAAGTGGGAATACAGATCTACTGTCACAGTGACAAAGATCCTTAAAGATATTAATATAATCCGTTACATCTCACATTTTTATTATTCGTTAATCATTCTATTCAGAGGTATTAAAAATCGTAAAGGTGAAACAGAAAATTGCATGGAACTCTTTTTAATAAAAATGCACAGGCAAAATTTTATAAGACAGACATAGACTACGTAATAATCAATCGCTACTATCCAACATATTATTTACTGAAAATTTGATTAGCAGTGAACACGTTAAACTACCAAGAGAATTAAATTTATCTTCACAAAACAACCCATTACGACCATAACCGCACAACATCACGCTTCATAGTATCTACATTGCCACGCAAACTATATCCTAGGATCAATTTTCAATCACCAGAAAAGCATCAGCCACTGCCTTCAATTATCATCCCAGCACAAATCTACTCTGCCGCATCTTCGATCTTTCGTCCCCCTCCCTGCCTTCTCTTCTATCGCATCTTGAGAACTTTCTCGTTCCAACATCGAGTTTGTAATTAGCACCACGAAACACACTGCTGGATCATAATAAACTTTGCACATACGTTTCGTCCTGCCTATCTTCTCGCCTTTTGCATCATTTCCATCTCGAAGTTACCCCGTCTTCGTCGGCCAGTCTTCGCTTCCTCGTCGCTCTAGCATCTCTGTTTCATGGTACGAGCACAGGATGGATACGTTCATAGAGAAAGAGAAAGAGAGAGAGAGAGAGAGAGTTAAAGCAGACCGTAATAATTTTGAATTCGGTTAACCCGACTCTGACACCGAAGCGAGCTTCTCCGCTCTACTTCGCGAACGAGCACCCCATTTTCCTTACACCGTTGGTCTAGTTCTCTCTCTCTCTCTCCCTCTCCCTCTCTCTCTCTCTAACTCACTCGCTTGCTCTGGAACTGCTGCACGCCGAGATAACCGCAATGAATCATCGCCCCGATAAGCAGACACGCTCATTCGTGAACGTTCAGGCAGTCTCGCGGACCATATCGTATCGCGACACGGTCCGATTTTGGTGAACACCGTACCTCTGACTTTGGTGCAGCCAGACTCGGTGACATTGGACTTGGAACGGGGAACTTCAAATGATAAGGTACGTGTCTGTTTGAAGGTAAAGCTATCGCGAGTTGCTCTCGAGATTATTTTTCTCGTTAGTGGACATTAGATAACGACTACCCACGTCACTATCCAAGTTGGCAGCGTCAGCCATTACGAGTCTTAAGAGTTTGGGAGGAAATACTCGCCGACGACCTGGATGGCTTAATTAACAAGCATCCGCCCAGCAGGCGGAAGATCCGGATTCGATTCCCGGCCCGACAACCCGATCCGCCGAATATTTTTCTCCAGACAGTGGTACGGACAGTCGTCCGCTAGCGAGAGATACTTTCCAGAGTAAATTCGCCATAGTTTTACTCTCGAATGGATATCTACCTAAAAAGACTTGGTACGTATACGATACGAGAAGCTGTCGTAAATTTGATTAAGGAGATGGCACAAAGACAAAGGAAGTAAGTACTATACTCTATCGCTTATTGTCAGCGTTACTACACCGCTGATTATGGATATTAGGACACCTACTTATTACTCTAGAATTGGGGGAAACTCGACGAATTTTATTTTATTGAGTATTTTATGTTGACACGTACGATACTGCACGTTATTTAATGTCCAGTATCATAGTATACTGTCACAAATTATTACTGCATAGCCGGGTTTTGAACTTTGAATGAGATGGGAATATCTTCAGATGGTAGATAATTTATTGTATCACGAACTACATTGAGGTCGACGTACTCTCAAATAGATTTATAATCTCAGTTTTTATATATTCTGATCTGGTTTTACGCTCTCGTTGAAGTCATACTTTGCATGGTACATTTTTCCGATTTTTATGTCGATATTGGAGAAATTTGATACTCTATTATAGTAGTTACAAGAATTACGTGAGAATGTAATTCATTGACTAGTTTTGAGATTATATGCCTGTCACTTCTGGTGTATGATTTATCGTAGTAGAAAATAAAGCAATTGTAGCTATTTTTAAACGATAATTCGTAACACTTTCCATGTTGTAGCGAGAAAATTTTATTAGTATTAATTAATTAGGGTATTATATTATAAAAATATAGTATTAAAAAATCCATGATATATCTTATTATTTTAATAATCAGTAAACATAGGGTCTAAGGAGTTACAATTTGCGTTGCGAGGATTAGGAATGAACAGAAAACTCGTTAGTGTTATAGAGACTTTCAATTGAAGGTTGTAATACGTTGTGGGCTTTTATTTCCGTTTCGGAAAATAAAATGGAACACGAGAGAAATTGAGAATTGGAGCTTGTTAATTGAAAACGTGAATAGAGTTTTTTTGCAAGTTTTATATTTGCGTCATTGATATATATTAGATCGCCCGAAAAGTTTCTTTCGTTTTATAAGGAAATAATGGATGTACAACATTTTCCATTTTATATTATTTTATCGAATTACATATGATCCATTTTGTTTTATCAAAATAAAGATATATCGTTGTATAAAGATGCATCGTTGTAAAAGATGTGTCTGTAAAAGAAAGACACTTTTCGGACAACCTAATACTTAGATTTGTGCACAACCGTGATCAGGAATCATTTATTAATAGAAAATTTTCTTCCACGAATTAAATTTTTTAAATAAGAGTCGCTACATTCGATAGATAATAACAGCATTAAACAAACATATTTTATGATTTTCTAGGCCAAAAATTATGATAATTAATATAGAACAAATAGTGTGGCATTGTTAAAATAAATTTTTTTTTCCTTTAGTTCGAGAGTGGTACGACGTAAATCAGCGTAAAACTGTGAAACTGCTAGAAGGCTCAAACGATAAAACTTTTCCGTCGAGCTGCTTCGCTTTGGTCCGAGATTAATAATATACACGATGTGAACGCGTCTTAAGCGTCTCTGTTTTAATTAAATTGAAATCCGCAGTAAAGCTTATTAGACGCTCTATTAAAAGAGCCTGGACACGGCAAAGAGAATTATTAATGTGTTAAAAGGAGAACGTTGATAGAAAGTAATAACGATTTAGAGATAATTTCTAAAAATAATCTATGTTTCACGATTCTATTTGAACATCTGTTCGGTTGTTTGATAAAACAATTAAACACTAAGTAAGAATAAGTAGTTATCTATTAGTAATTAATCAATGTTTGCCATTCATCTATTAAGTTTTCCATTTTTCTGTTACAAAATTAGTCTAGTGACAAGTTCCATTGTTTTAAACTAAGCTCTTGGAAAACCACATTTTTTATGGAAGAGTCGAGTATATGTATTTGGTATATGTATTTGTATATATTTATATCTTATTATAAATACGTGTTTTTTTTTACGAAAATAACTGCATTGACGACACAATGGACGACACATTTGCTAAAATATATTTTGTGCCCATATTTTCCGTATTTACCATTGCCATCCGACGTTCAAATAAGAAATATACGTATAATTATACGTTAATTTAACATACTTCCCGTCGCTGCTCGATATTTAAACAAGAAGTTTAACCAACAAAAGTGTAAAATGAAAATATCTCCATACATCAAACAATTAAAATTATTTATTTAAAATCACTTTACATATAAATTAATTTTAAATATTACATAAAAATAAAATTCGTATTGTGCGTATTATTTCTCGATTGTATAAATTAATAAAATAATGAACGGATTGGTGAAGTGAAATCTTTTTAATTATGTAAAAATCAGTGAAATTCTATGTTTCGGGAGGTGTATCGTATATAGAATAGTACTAGGAGGAATTTCGATCGATCCATCGAATAATTCTCTATTGTATTCTACGGTATTAATTGAAAGATCATGTTCATTCTACGTAGATTACACGATGTCGTCTATGCTGCAGAGTTCGGTTGAGCATAATTCCATGCATAATGCGATCTTCTAGCGTTTCCATTGACTTCTACTTATCTCCTATATTAAGAGACAAAATTTACTCTGATTTCATAAAAGAATACAATAGAAATAGAGAACAAAGTACGCCATACAGTAAAAGTAATCATTTTCAATTCGAGTATTCTGATTTTGAGTGGATATCTGATGTAAAATGGACATCTAATATATTTTAATTTTATGAAGATAATATTAAGAATAGCGTTAGCCAACAACTGTTGCCCATTGCAAACTAAGAAATAGCTAAAAGAATTTCACTTTAAACTTGGAATATAAAATGAATGATTTATGATAACAAGTTTATATTAGCGAAGTGGTTTCAAATTTCTTCCAAATTTACGCGGACGCGATACTCTTTGAAAATCGACGCGGAACACGGTCCGATCGATTTCGATAATTCTCAAACCGGAACAAACTAACCACCGCGAAACGACGAATCAGCGCGTAACGTTCGAATTCCACCGCTAGTGGAATCGATTTCAAAAAGTTCCTGCACGCGAGTCAGTCGTTCCGGTTGCATCAGGCAATTTCGATAATTCGCAAACGTTGTCACCTTTTCAATCGATGACCGTCCGGCACAGGAAATCATCTCGGTCGCCTTCGTTTTAAATTACGCGAGATTAAAGTGCCAATGCTGATAGCGTTCTCGTTTAATCTTCGTTCTACCTTTGATCCACGTTTATTACCTATTTATGACTTATCCTCTACAATTGCGATTTAATGGAACGATATATATCAAGGTGCGCGTTTATTCAGAGACTTTCTCCATGCTACGTCTTTTAGTCCGTTTTTCCAAACTTTAACATCAGGAGGAATAGTATTTAGTGTGTTCACAATCAAGTTGATAAATTATATATATTGTACATGTATGCGTATTACGACTCCAGTGTTATAGGCAGGATACACAAAATTTATTCAGTAATGTATCAATTAACATGGAGTAGAATACACGAGATGTCATACTCGTATTGAAATGGAAAGTAATGGAAAGTTTAGGAAGAAACTTACACGTTGAAGGGCGGTTTGTTCTCTTAAACCTGAGTTATCGCAGCTAAGAAAGTATGTAATACTTTTGACTATTTTTCAAGTTTGGGCTATTCACGATCTTTCCTTTTCAGAACTGTAGCTCATTTCCAGGCTTCCATGTTTCTCAATTTCATTACATATATCATAATACAAACTTCTCGACGCATTTATAGAAAAAATATAACATAAATAACAGTTATAACACCAGCATGTTGCTCATATGCTAATAAAACAAAGAAACAAGAATAACATAAAAATCACCCTAAACTAAACTAACTCGCAAAGGATATCCTTCAAATATTCTTCAGATTTCGACAACTCGAACGCAATGTTACAGTCATCCGGATAGAACGGGATATTCACAACACGTGCCAAGAACTCTCAAAACTTCAACTCATTTCCTGATCCCTCGAAACCCCTCGAGAAGCTCGCGTGACGCGGTGTGCTCTCGAATTTCACGGAAATTTCGTCGAGGAATCTCGCATCAAGCGGTTAACTCGAGTTAATCAGGTCGTCCATTTGGTTTCGCGTTATTCATCAAGACTTTTGCGACTATTGTTCCGCTCTCTGATGAGCCGTGTCCTTTGAACGACTGCTTTTGGTAATGTGGAGCGTATCTCGCGGAAAAACGACTACTTTAATGGCTGAAACGCGATCGTGAAACGAGAAACGAAGACAAATACAGTCGAGGAGAAAAATGAGCAGACAAGTAGCAGAAACAGGTATCAATCAGGTTTAATGGAATTAGTATTGGCGTTATATACTTGAATCTTATTTATTATCAGCGTATTTTTATACAAATTTTTATACAAATTCATACTTTCAAGGATAGAATTAAAAATATAAAATACAAATACAAAATCTGTTTATCCGCTAAATTGCATATTTCATTTCCGCTATCTGTTCACTTATTGTTGTCCCCAACTGTAAAATCATGTCTTCAGAGAACGCGTTTTAACGATGTATCACTGTCGCACGCGTTTGAGGATATATTCGGTGCTAAAACAACGAGTAATGGGAACAAAATGTAATATAATTTCCGGTTGGAAATGCTGGGCACGCGAACAAAGAAATTTCGCGTTGAAAGAACGAGCTAAGAGAAGATTGATTTATTCACACAAAAGGAAATTTCTTCGGAGTGCATCGTAATCGAATTCTGGATAAAGTTTATGTCTTGCAAGAGGAACATAAAACTTACGCGACATGGATAAATGAACGCTTGGAAATGATTGTGGAAGAATGTAGAACGATCAGTGATCACGACTGACATTATTTAGGAACATACTGGGAAAGTAATGTCTGCTTTTGATAATACTCGGAGAAGGTTCGAGTGGACCATATATGACAAAATCATTTCACGAATATGACGTTTAGAATTAAATTTCTCTAATAATACGACGCGATCAAATAAAGAAAAAAAAAAGAAAAAGAAAAGGAGGAAGGTAAAAAGCGGTAGATCATGAAACGCAGAATCCAAAAGGGTAAAAGGGAAGGGTGGCATCTTCACTTTTCACACGACGTCACACTCGTTATTTCATGCTCGTTAACCCCGGCCATCGGGTAGCGGCCAGTTCGTAGCCGGCCGCGTTGCTTTTTAATTAAAAATTCTAGCCGCCTGTAGACAGTAATTTGAATTCATAGGTGGCAGCCATTGTCTTGGCAAACGGCGCGTTCTCTGGCAGCGGTTTTTTAAAAAGATGGTCACAGTGGGCGAACGTGATACTGGGACAGGAAGAAGCGGAGAAGGAGGCCGAGACATGGCGACGATAACAATAATTATCCTGCCATTTTTCTTCGCCAATTTGGTCGTGAAACACGTGGCGCATTTCGCGTATCCGTTCGCCTGTGTCCTTCCTGTGGCCTCGCCTTTACTTCCGACTAGATTAGAAACGGTCCAATTGTTGTCCTCGCAAATTTCCACGAAAATTTCCTTGGAAACATTTACAAGCCTTTCACGTCGTCGTGAACGTGATAAGAGAAGTTCTCGTTTAGCCGGCTGTGATTCTGCTAATTTTCCTTCGCTGGGATTTCAGAGCGTCCAATTTGTAAAGGTGTAATGATGAGTGATGGGATAAACGAGGCATTGTTAACACTGTTGAAAGGATTGAGAGATGATCCTTATACCAGTGTCTTGCAAGTAGATGATCTTCGTTGTGTAATTGAAAATTGTTGTAAATTCATCCTTTTCCGTTCTTGATTCTTTTCTTCGTAAATGGAAGATGTTTATCTCGAATTAATTAATTAGTGAAGATATAATACAAGAATCGTTACTTAAACACGTTAAATTTACGAAACGAAGTAAAGAGATTCAGATCGAGATCAAACCGCAGATAGAAACTGACTGTTATTTAAAGAATTAATAGAAACCGTACTTGAATAATAATTTGAATGGATAGGAGCATACAACGATATCAAGCCATTCAAAATCATTCAAAGGTACTTCCTGGGTCTATATGGTCCTCGAGAGTGTATAACCTAGCGAATATCCTATACTTTCTACCACACTCTACTGACGTACCACGTTCTGTGACTATAACTTGATATTCTGTGCCAGACCTTTGATACCTCTTGTAAAATACGAACTGAAATTATCCGTATCTGCAACTCGATCGCGCGCAACATGTTAATGCTAAAATTGATAAAATCAAAACATATTTCAGTAGTGAATTATTCGAAAAAGGAATTTTCTCTCATCGAGGGCAAATTAAGGAAAAGCTTCGAGGAAGACTTCCAAATAAAATATTAAAGCAAATAATTTTTATATATAAATTAATTTACGTATGATACGACTGATTCATCCATAGTAATTGATGTTTTAAATGCACGTTTATGCGAAAAGAGCATGCAAGATGCGTAAGATCTTCCGATTCCTATCGTATCGAGCATGAGCCTCTGTTCTTCCATTCTGCGGCTCGTTCCAGTGCAAGACAAACTTTAACTGCAAAGAGCATATCCAACGGCGGAAAATATGTACGCGGCTTTTGAAACCTTCAGAAGATAAACTCGACGGCTAAATGTACTGGAAAAATGGAGTTTGATGATGCAATATGAGTCGAAGACGCTCATCTAAGAGAAAGTACACAAATGGTCTCTGCTTCGGGTTAAATTTTTATCCCCTCGTTTAGTTTATAGTCCACTAATATCGTGGCAGTTTCCTTAATAAGGACGTTTTGCATGATACTTTAATAACTTGGGAAGGACCTACAATTTCCGTGTAATTCGCAATAAATTTCATTCAATTTTGTTAAACTAAAAAATTCCTACGAAGACTTTACACGTTTAACGAAACAAGTCTAAAATAATTATATTATAACATTTTCATATAACTGTATATCGTATATAGATGGAATACAATAAAATTATTTGACATGTGAAAAAATTATTGAGCCGAGTAGAATCTTCTATTTTTGACTAATTAATAAGAAATAGCAGTATGGAGCTTTTTACCAAATTTTATTCCATTTAAAAACCTTCTCAAACTCTTCAAATTCGTCTCGAAATAAATGCGAATCTAAAATTATTGCATTAGGTTGTCCCAGAAGTTTCTTTCGTTTCATATCGTATATAATTCAATAAAATAATATAAAACAAAACATATTGTCCACCTATTACTTCCTTATAGAACGAAAGAAACTTTTGGGACAACCTCATATCGTAACATCTCCGAAAATTAATATTCTAAATAACATACTGGCATAATAAAATTATTTACTACGACAAGAAGTAATCAAATTCGATTAAAGTGTCTTATACATGCAAAGAAAATTCTATCCAAATTTTCTACGAGTAATTCGTCTGATAAATAGGCAAAAGAGAAAAAATCCACTCGCCTCGTTTCATCTTGATCGCGAACACAGTTACCGCGGTAATTCCTTCCATCTGCGCGACCCTCTGCAATCTCCACGTTTCTTTTCATAATTCATTTACTTCAGATCGCGTATCCTTTACGAGCCATCAACCTATCTCCACCTTCTACCTAAATCTGCATGTAATTTAGTTCGAATAAAGTGAATTTATTTGTACCGCTTCTTCGACGTAACTGGACAAGTGCTTTCGTTATTTTTCATTTCCTTTCATGATGTTCGTCCCTATTACACGGGATATCCGGCTTAAGAGCACCTTGCTTATTTGTTACATTTTCTCGAAACACGCCGATAGATAGTATTCTTCCTTGGTATTCGGTTCTACTTCTTCGTTTCCGTATTTGTTCCGTCTTTGTGCGCTCTTTGTACCGGATGACAGAAGAATTTCCTCTCGTGGATATTCGCTATTCGACATACTTGCTTAGTGCTTTTCTCGTGATGGGAGTTCAGTCGTAGAAACGGTATCACGTTCAACGATTCTAAGAAAACGCTTCTACGATTGTAGCGCGATTTAAAACGAGGAATGCGGAGGTATTTGTTTTCGTTTCCTTTTCGTTTGTTTCATTAGAAAAAGTATTGCTTATTAGGTAAAGCATAATTCCACTTTACTTGGTGTTGAATTGTTTTCCACGATATCGAACACGTTCGAAAAATTTCAAGCTTGAATGGAGGAATTGACTAGTTAGTCTAAAACGAGTAACATCTACGTTTCTAGATTTTTAAATTCTCATGTTCTTACGAATATTTCTTACATTATATATTCCAATGAAACAATCCATACCGTAATAAAAAAAATATAAAAAAGGTAGCGACCAAAATTTACGATCGCGTCAACGTTCTGAAATACGAATTTCTTTATTCGTAGAAATGGCACAGCTGGGTTTACAAGCACGCCATCGTTGAATTCTGTTCAGTTGTTAAGTAGACAGTGCGCTAGAAACGTGTTCGAAATGTTTAGTAAAATGTTTATCTCTACGGAGCAATTCCGAAAGCGACGAAGCTGCCTCGTTCACATAGTTTCACTTTAGAAGTTTCACATAACAAAAATTCACGTAGATCTTTCTTCAAATTAATATTATTCGAGCGATCGAGTACCAAGATTCTGATTAAAAATGTTACGATCGAGAGATTTCTCAAATATCAAAATTTCCTTCTTATTAAATCTTCCTCTGTCGATACGATCGCAGTAGAAATATACTCAACCTTTCTCGATAAACCACGCTCTCTTTTCTTATTGAGACTGTTTTTCGTAATGAGATTCATCTGTTTCCGAATGAATTCTTTTTTTAAATAGAGTACATACATATGCATATATAGGAGTGTCTCTTATTCGATAAAATTACTTATTACTTTGGTAGAATATTTATAAATAATGATAGAAAATTTAACTCTTCCAGTTACAGTAAACAGCTACATTTTTCTAAAAAAAAAAAGAACTAACTTCACATGCAGAATTGACGAGAAAATATAACATACTTTTATTCTTCTTATTTGGTGGAACATCAGATAAAATCCCATTTCTTCCAAATTTGTCTGTTTCTCTTAGTTCTTCTTCTTTCCTCTACGTCAAACATCTAAAACAACAACCGGAAGCAAACAAAGCCAAAGTTAAAATCCATCAACGGCCTATCGCAAGAACTAACGTCGACGGTTGTTCTCGCTTTCGTTCAACTTTAGCATTTTTCCGAAAAAATTCCAGCGTCCCTCGCTTTTTTCTTTTCCCAACGCCGTTCGCGTCTCCGAGGATACAACGTGTCTCAACCAAGGTGCATTGCGGTCCTGTAATTGGACACCACTAATGCACCTCAACCTCGTTTGTCGAACGTGAAGGGAATGAAAAGGAAGAAACAGGAAAGATCGAGCAACCGCTAAGAACGAGAGGAAAAGAAGGAAAAGAAGGAAGGAAGGAAGGAAGGGTGGAAAGAAGAAAATGAAAAAAAGTGTAAGTCGATACGGAAGGCGTCGTTATTTGGTTTATTCGTTCATCCGATCTGTTTCCCCTTTGGCTCGCTAGTTTCTACGGTGCTAGTATATTTTTGTTTGCTCGTTTGAACCTTCTCATGCTTTATTTACCGAATACTTGTATTTATACTCCACGATATAAAGAGAAACTTTAATTGGCCGATTTAATGAATATTTTTGAAACTTGAAATGTAATGTAGTATCGATACAAAATCAGATGAAAATGTCGTATGCGACACTAATTTGTACATCGACTTATTGTGATATGAATCGAAATTTGAGTAGTCCGAGATTAATCGCGTGTTCCATACTCTAAAAAGATCGTTCGTTTAGTTTTATATTTAACTAAATTCTAACTGCGTTCACTACTAAATCTTTTTGCAACTTCGAAGGATATACTAGATCTTTTTACAATAAGTAAAAAACAAAATTGTAACTAATTGACTCTCATATGGCTCTCATTCCTTTAATGGACAGTTAATTCGTCTACTTTATATTCTATTTATCGTAAGTGTTCTAAATTTTAGAACTAAACTAAAACTAAAGTTTAGTGAGATTATCCCATTTTTGACAAGGTTCAGACACGTTATCTGCAGCGAGCATCGCATGTTACTCACAGATCACCATAACTCACGTTTTACAAAACGGGTTCGATCGATAAATTTATGTCAGTAACATTTCTGAGAAACGGTAGCTACGGATTAATATGAGTTATGGCCGCTACTCTTCATTCAAAATCAGATATTTAAAAACATGAAACTAGCACGTTTTAACATTGCCCATTTAAATCGCACGATGTACATCGATTTCTACAAGCAAGTCTTATTTCGCAAATCTATCACATCGGATACTATTGCCAAACTCAATTTATTGTTTCCTATCGCAACTGAGCACGAAAAGGTGCATTTCCATCCAGAAATAAACTATTGACATCAAACGATGTGACCCTTAAGACGAAGCAGAATTGATCCTATCCGCTTCGTTAGATCACCAAAAATACGTGAGATATTCCGGAGTCTCTTTTAGATGCTTCATCCTATATAAATACATATAAATAGCATATATGATGTATTGTAATAATTACAGAACTCTAACCAATTTCAATTACGATCATTTTATTCTATAATCTTAATTTACACGCAGACTAATTATACAATTTCTATCATATACGACGACTAAAATAATCAATCGATAAAACACCTCGGCATAATGCAGACGAAAACACATAAACTGTATTCCAATTACTCTATCCACCATCGCAAGACACCATATATCTTCAACTCCTCTCCATCTATCACCTACGAACTCTCTTTCTTCTTTTAATTTCCAAGTTCTATGTTCTCGTTGCTGATCAATCCGACACTTCCTGCCGCTTTCTTCCTTTCATATCACCAGATCCGGGTTTCGTTCACTTTTCAGCTCCGCTATTCCATCTTGTCCGTTGTAACGCGTCGGAAACCGCCACCACTCGAGTTCCCGCGCATCAGTCGATACTCTTCAGCCACGCGCGCGTTTTTCATATTTCATTCCTTCCGGCGGGCCTGTACCTCCCGCGGCTTTGTCGTTCGTTTGTCGTCGGCACCCTTAATTCTCTGTTTCGTCGGGAACACACACCGATTTTCTTCGTCTTCTCCTTCTCACGTCGCTTTATTATCCGTCCTCTGCAATCCGGCAGCGCCGTGACTTTCTTCCTTTCCGCAATTTCCCCGTTCGTTCGTTTTTGTGCTTTGTCATCTGGCCAGTCCTCGCGTATTTTCCGCCATCTTTACCTCGACTCCCCTTCCGTGTTCTTTTTATTTCTCTCAGCTATCGCGGTCCAGAGCCTCGGATTTCATATTATTTCCTACGCGCTCCGTGTTTCCTCTGTACCGTGTGCCGCGTTCGTCTCCTGCGGCCCATTATCCTTCCCCCGAGCCGCTCCTTCCATCTCCAATACGCGTCTCGCGTATATAACATCGTTGTTTTCCCTTGCTCGGTTTCCACGACGTTTCGCTTTCTCATTTTCCGCGTCTCGTAACACAGCCTCCGCCAACTTTCTGATCCAGCCATCTCGTAGGAATGGTCGTTAGACGCGATTCGAGGTTAAATTCCGCGGTGGAAATTGCGTGTATGGTCTGATTTAAGTTTAAGTTAAGCGTAGTGTAAATAATCGGCTAATGCGAGTAATTTTCATATTTCGGCAAAGGTTAGCAAGTCATTAATTAAAGTTATTTACTGCGTTCTGAATTTAATAATACGAAGTATCTTTTAACGTCGTCGAAATAGATCGTTCTCCGTAGAAACAGTGACATTACTGATTAACATTACGGAATAGTTGCTTCAAGTAAGAAGATTGTCCAGGAGTTGTATTAAAAGTTCATTCTGCAAAAATAACCTGCAAAGGGAAATGGAATTAAACGGAGAAAAAAAGAAAATGAATACGATGAAACAAAGTCAAGGCGTTTTCACCAATTCCAGTCTAAAATTCTATCGCTTAGTATTTTTTGAAATGGTTCCCATCAGGCTAATACAATTTTGCAGAAATTAGTTCTACGAAACGGACAAAAGCTTCGGAGAAATTAAAAAGAACGAGGCTCTTTGCATACACAGTTTGACCCAGAGCAGAGAGAACGCCTCTTGAGCCATGGTATATCTCAAATTCATATTTCACCTTATCGCTAAATTGCTCTCTGTATGTTCAATCTCCGCTCCGCTCTCACTGTCCGTGGCGGAGTTAAAATTCCCTTGGCTTTACACAAGATGCGTCGATAAATTTTCTAAAGGGTGTCCTTAGAAAATTTTCTCAGACTGTTTCCTTAAGAAAACACGAAGACGTAGATTTTAGATAATGTTTAAATGATTACGCTTACGTAATAAGCTATTAGGCGCCACTTTTGATGTCACAACTAATTATGTAAGAAATTATGTACCATATATCGTATTACATATAATTAATTATACCAAATAATCGAGTTTAAGCTGTAAGCGATCGTATTTCAAAAAGTATGTCACATTGAAAAGACTGTTATTTAAGAATTGAGTCGAATTTCCAATTAGTCGAAGTACCAAGACTATTTCGATTTTTTAACGGTGTATGTTCGTTTACAAAATGGAATGACATAACATAACGAGACGTAATCGAATAATCTTGCAGTAACATAGTACGTTTGACGTTTCAAAAGAGCTTTTCCTATTTGATCGAATGCTTCGATGGAAACTTCGTGTTCCAAACTATACTCCGAATCTAAAATCTTGACAGCCGAAACTTTTGCCATCTTTTTACTTGTAGGTATCTAATAACAGCTATCGATCCATACTCTTTCCTTCATCAAAAACGTATCAACGAACCTGTCATCTCTCGCAAAACCATAACAACAGAACACGAAAGTATCTATTATTAGCACTGTCACAAAATCATAAAGATAATGCGCACAATGACTTGACGATGAATTTCACAAGCATTAAAAACCATACAACTGACAAGTACACGATTCGATGAAGAGCACTTCTAAGATACCAGGTCACTTGAACTTGCCTCGCATTATCGTTGATCCCGTTGTTCTTACGTCATCGCAGTCACAGTCGCTCGTCATAGTCGAGGTCAGAGCTTCGCAAGTTTGCCCTCTCTCGTGGCGAGGGTGCTGCAGCTCGAGATAGAGTCGCCGATTCTCGATTGCTTCGAAGTATCCACTCGCTGCGAGCTGAATGCTTCTCCATCTTCGACAAAGCGCGATAATCCGACCAAACTTTTGTTCGACGAAGACGCTGGCTCGGAACAAGAGCGAGAGAGGAAGCATGAATACAGGATGGTGACTGAAGGAGCAGATAGAGCGAAGAGCGAGAGAGAGAAAGGATACGCAAAAATCGAATATCTATTATTCCGGCGGCTCGACGATGAAACGTTGAAGAGGGTGACTCGGTGATCCTCGAAAGTTCACCTCGTTCTTTTAGATTGCGTCGTTACACTATTTTCTTGGCGAAACCGAAGAGGCTTTCTGCTGTCAGCCGGTCGTTCGATGCTTTTCAGCTGGAGAACTTTAATGGATAAATGTTCGATTCGTCTTGTTTTTCGGTCAGGGAACAGAGATGATCGATGAGGGAACTAATGATAAAGTATATGACGATAGAGAGTAAGAACGATAAAGTACAAGAACAATGTTAAAAATAGGCGAACTTTCGAAGTCATTTGGATTGAGAAATTCTTTCATAGCGTGACTCTGCATATTCTGTGGAAATAATAATGGAAAGAGATCCTAAGACGTGTTTCATATGCGAGAACTTTACAAATTTTCCACAAAATTTGCATCGTACGATATTTCTTTAAAATTATCATGATTCGCGTGAATAATTTTTAAGAGTAACGTGAATAGCGATAAAATTTATGGCCTCGGTTCTGACGGTCCATCGAAATATGTTTGCTTAACTCGGTTGAACATTAATTTCTGGAAATCTGTTTACTCGTAGGAATTCGGTTGTGTTTCCCAATACTATTCTATCGATCGATGTTCAGTTGTTCGGTAGATGATGCACGAGAAACGTGTCTAAAACGCATCGTGTTCGTTTGTGTGGAACGACTGTAGAAACACCACAAACGTATTTATCTAACAATATCGAAACAAATTAGATTAGGGATTGAATCTGAACATCCGTATAATACGATCAGCGACTCTTAAGTCGAAAAGACGTTATAAATATATAATTTCATACAAATTACAATTACGATATAAATAAATATCAATTGATAACGAAAAATTATTTCGTTATCGTTTAAACGTACCTATTCGTTTCATGAAATATTAAACCTTAATGTTTAACTTGGCAAAACTACATTAGCTTTTAAACTGCGTTGTCATTGAAACAAGAACATTTCACTAATTTCTAATAGATGAACGCAATAATTTACAGAAATAAATCTCTGAAATGTTATTAACGCGAACAGTAAATACTCCTATAATCGTTATTTAACTAGAATACATAGAGTATTTGCAAAATATTTGTAATACATTAATAACATGCTATTAGTTACGCCAATCATTACGGATAATAGTTCGGTATTGAATTTGTTATGCGTAAACAGTATTATGAATTATGAATCCGAATGTATATTCGAGGAAGCAATCCTTCATTTAACGAGCAAAGAAGGATTATTGTACGCGGAAAGGGAGAAAATTGAATGTGTTAGGTCGATAGGTGGATAACGTGGCATTAAAAGAAGATCATCGATCCCTCCGATTTCCTTGGAAATTTCCATTTCTCCCGAATGTAATACGTTAAGGCCGAAAGTGGGTGTGATTTGTCTGCTCAACGATATGACAGCTTCTTTCGTGCCTGAGATCCGTCTTTCAAAGGATCGAAAAATATTTTTATCACAAATATAATATATAGTTAATCTTGTGGTATATATATCGTTGGAAAATATTATTATTTAAAAATGTTATTTTCATTACAAACTTGCGATATACAGGGTGATTGGTAACTGGCGATACAAGCGGAAAGGGGGTGATTCTACGCGAAAAATGAAGTCGAAAATATAGAATAAAAATTTTTTTTTTATTTTTTTATTTTTTATTTTTCCATCGAGACACCGATCTACAGTGAGATCCGTTATAACGAGACGCGATAAAGTGCACGCGTACCGACCAAAAATTCAAAGTCGATTTTCTCGAAAACGAAGCCTCGAACGAAAAATTTTTATTCTATATTTTCGACTTCTTTTTTCGCGTAGAATCACCCCCTTTCCGCTTGTACCACCAGTTACCAACCACCCTGTATATGTGTATACCTATAAGAATATTATTAGCAGACAAAATTGTCAATATAGAAATACTTTGACTTAGAATTAGAATTCTTTTATGTTACACGTTTTATTACGATTTTGTTATACGAATATTCAGGAAAGAATGGTGTCTAACGTTCAGAGAGTGTATTAAAATCAACGTTGTACGGAAAATCGTTCAAGACTTGGTTCGGCAAAATGCAAGATTAATACCGTTACTTTATTATAAAATTCTGATCAAGGGAAACATCGCAACTGCCAAGATTTTTAAAACGCATCGATCTTTCCCAAATATCATAAATGTCGACTTATGATCTCAACCGAGTCGCTAATAACCTGTTATAGTGATCGATATGAGTCTAAACAATCAATTAAGAAAGACAGATCGGTGTGACGTTATTCCAACTCGATCGATAAATTATGGAAAATATTCAACGACAAGTAATTTGTTTGCACGAGCGAAGGCTCGTCCAATTTCTTAAAGAGCCACGTATACACGTGGAGAGATTCAGAGAGGCGATCGATCGATCGAATTTATTCAAGAAAGAATCGTGTCACGGGAAAAATAGCGAAGGACGGGCGGTGCTTTACGCGCTAACAAATAATAGATCGCGTTGCGATGATCGAGAGGGCCATTTATCTTTGGTGAATCACGGACCACGAAAGGAAAGAATAATGACAAAACGCTTACCTTGCCGGAGCCCCTTGAGTTGCATAAGAGAACGCCGGCAGCGTGGATCCTGTACTCCTTGTCGAGTTGCTCGTGTTGTCCTTGAATCTTCCTGTCGACAAAAGCGAACGAAGTTGCGTTACATAATAGATCCATCGTTCATTAATATAGAAAAGAAAAGTTAAGTCTTGTCTCAAGCGTTATCGTTTTTTCATTTTCGATTTTCTGTAAGATATTGTTTCGTGTCTGACAAAGCTTTTAAACTGTCTATTTTCTTAATTAGTATTTAATCTTTAACGGGTGCAGGTTTTAAGAAGATCGACAGATTGGTGGAAACGCGACAATCGAAAGCCCGAGGTAGTATTTTTGTAACATCGTGTGCTTTACGAATTTCGTAAAAACATGATATCGAGTTGCATAAATATTCTGCTATACAGGTGCAAAATTACGTTACGCGATATCTCCGAAGATGCGTTTTATTTGCACGAACGTCTCAGTTACGGTATAAAGCTCGGTCGAAAAGTTCTCGACAGAGATGTAAACTTCGTGTCACTTGTACCAAACTATTACTCACTTATACTCTGACTTTTAAACTTCTTTATGTTTGTTGAATACAACTTTCCGATTCTCCGTCTTCCCGTAGAAGATACAGTTAATATTTCCCGTAGACTTGTTAACAAGCATTTCTTTAATCTTCCTGGTACTTTCATAAAGTAGCCGCCGTCTTTGTTACCGAACCATCTTTTCGCACAAATTTTCCACCGATATTCAACAAAAAGATTTTAAACTCTCAGTTTCTCAATTCATTTTCATCGTCGTTTTTATCAATTTTCCTTGTTATCTATTAAACGATATATTACATTATATGTATATAGTATATTATCCAAGCCCATAAGAACAATCAAAATAAAATATCCATAAACAGGCGGACAACGTGCATGGTACGTACCACTGTACGTTATGCGATCTCGTACAATCGCTATAATCAATTATTAAACATATTATCACGATCGGTTTGCAGCAAAGGCATATCCTCGATTAGTATCATCCTTCCCTAATTAATCATCCTGAAACATCGAAACCAGCCTTCGTTGCTGCATCCCTCTACCAGTATCAAACTTCATTCCACACGTACGTAGATGTTTACACTTCTTCTAATTTTTCTTAGTCAACCTCAGTCGAGCAAAGTTACTCTAAATCAGCCTTGCAAACGTGTCACTAAACGGCCCCAGTCTCGGAGCGCAAGAAGTTCATTTGTAGACAAACACACGACCTGTTAATTCGTCTGGGTAGGTTTCGTTCGACGCTTTAATTCGCTTATTAGATCGTAGCAGGACTCGTGCTTAATTCGCCTTTACGAACTAGCCGCGCAAAGTGACTCGACGAGAAGATCTCATCGTTTCACGGTAGTTTTCCCAGAGAAAATGAGGAAGAAGAGAAAAAAAAAACAGAGGGACAAAGCGTCGAAACGAGCGAACAACCGAGGCAAGGGTGGGTCGTGCAGACAAATTTTTCCAAGCGAGTTCCACGGTCACGGTGATTTACGAATCGAAGAAGTTGCACCGATGGGCGAACGTCTTCGCGGAAAGTTCGGCAATTACGAGCGAGCAAACAGCCTTACAAATTCATGGCGCGAATCAACCGGCCGTCGGTTCCTCCGGTGAACGCCCGGGGCTGATGGCCCGCCATCTAAATTGAATACGCTCTTTCTATTTCGCTGCTTTCGATGACTTCCGCTGTTTTTCCTTTCCACTGATTTGTTTGTTGTTTGACGTACTGTGTAGATTTTTAACGGATATTTACTTGAAATCCGTTTCGCGAATTTACGCGAATCGTAGGTGAAGGAAATCGAGATTCGTTGTTACAGGATCGCAGAGTTTCGTTAAATAATAGGCAGATTTTCATTGGAATGGATATAGAACGACGCGACATGTATATCCGTGTACATTTGCTTCTTGTGATACAGCAAATTCAAGGAACGTGATTCTTTTGTGATTTTTACCTCAGTGAAATATAGAAATATCGACTCATCCCATAAGTAACGCGGCTTCTCTGAGAATTCGTTCTATTTAAAACAATGAAAGTTGCTGCTATAGGAGTTTCTGAGAAACCGGAATGAAAAACTTAGTAGGAAAGTGTAATGAATTATAAAAGATACGGTAAAATTCGTGGTTGATCGATTTTCAGGCGATTTTTTTATCTTCGTCTGGTATATGAAAATCAGCGACTGCGTTATTTATAGGATGATCTAATGCGTGTAATTTTTTGTGGCCTTTATCAGAATAAGACGTATGCGTTAAGATATAATTTTTAAGATATTTTCATTTGTACGTTATCTGAACACGTTCTGTTCTCTTAAAAAATTACAATTTTATCTAATCATACGGATCTAGCACGCTATTATTAATAACGAAGGTGATTATTTAACGTCGTTTACGTGTCAGGCAATCCTTCGTCTCATAATTTATAATTCGTACAATATCCTATAATGTAGTTGTACCGCAACCAGAGTAGAGTCAGTACTTTTTTAATCAGTTTAACTAGCATCGTGACAGCGTCCTGTGTGTGTGGCTCGCTAAAGATTGAGCGAATAAACCACCCAACCACCCCACTCAAGACTCGTATATCACTGTCGGCGCGTGGTTCATCCACGGGGTTACCTCGAAATCCCTAAACAATCTAGATTCTCTCGCTCCATCCTATGGGTATCTGCAATGGCAGCATGTGCGTCATACTTCCGGCCACATGATTATCTCGTGAAATAGAAAACCTGACAAGGGAAACCGCTTTCGAGGGAAAATGTTTCAAAATACCTATTTTTCCAGCATGTAATAACAGTTTGACATCGTTGAATATTGAATTATTAATGCAAACAACTGTTTTCCCCGCATTGAGCACACGTGTTGCAGTGCCTCCGCTATACCGGGTTTCATTTACTTTCCCAATATCGATTTTATTTTAGAAAGAGTTTTATAAAAGTTCATCAATTACGCTCTTCACAATATGTCGTCGTTTATATTGATTTAGCGTTCAAACACAGGGCAAATGTAATAAATAGAGCAAAATGATAAATATAACGCTTATAAAGAATGTAAAAAGTTAATATCTGGGAAAACGTCCCTGAACTTTGATATTAAACGTAGAGGATCTGTCTCTGCTCGAATTCCTCTTCGCAACTTGTTCGATTTTAAAATCTCAGAAGAAATTAAACGCATGACAAACTTGGCGTTATTCGGCGTTCGCGTAATTCAACGCAATGGCATAATCAAGCACAATGACTTGGAAATGCGACGAGAATGGGAGAATGACTATTAAATTAACGGGCGTGAATTCTCGTGGGAATTTTAAAGAATCTTTTACCGCTACGCTATACTTGTTGGGGAAAGTGTTTTTAAAACGTGGAACCACTCGGTCGATTTTATCACAACCGAAGACAAAGTTAGTTCTCCGCAAAATCTTTCTGAATATTTTACGTGTATGCTTATCTGAAGGGACAGAAGCTTTTGGAAAGGCACGAAAACCGGCGCTCGTCGAAGTCGTTGAATAAATTTCATTATTAAGTAAAATTATCTTTCTAAAGTTCTTCCGAAGTGTTGGAGTAAGGAATTGCGCGAAGGCGATTTAACTTTTAAACGTTTCGAAGAAGAAGTATCCAGTGAATGATAAGAAAAAAAGGTGGAGAAAAATGACAATCTTTGAAAGGGACAATTGCTTTTGAGAAGAAGAAAAGCTTTAAAAGCTATTCGTTTCAGAAGTTGTATAATATAATGTATGAAATGGCGGTCCTATTTTTGCAATAAAAAAATTGTCGTCCTTCTTATATCATCTACACCGTCTCTATAAACAATTTTTATTTCATATAACAATTGAAGGCACCGAATAAAACAACAAAAACTAATTCAAAATCGATCAGAATCAAACCACTTTTTTAAACACGCTATAAATTCACAGTCGACTGATATTCGTCGTACCAAACTTTTTCACTTCTGAATATGAAATTTAACTTTTTAATAAATAATATCTATTTGTTTGACGTTTCTTGGAATAGTTAACGAAATTAAAAAATTCCTCGTCGCACCAAACGCCCCGGATACAAAGACTCCTTTCCCAAAATATTCCACCATCGTACCACGCTTCCATTTTCAACAAGAAGAAACAAAAAGTCGCAGAAATCGAACATCGAGCACTGCGTTCTCTCGTGATTCGCGTATCGCTCCTTCGTTCAATTTCTCAGCTCTCTCTGTTCTCGAGAGGAATCGTCAATTATTCCGTTGTTTCTCGCACGTGTTTGCCATGGAACGCGAAACGAGTGGAGCCGCTTTTGACTCGAAACGCTTAATTGGACTCGCGGAAACGATGGAACTCGGCGCGTCGCGATGCCCGTAAATTCGTCGTCGGTGTATAATCGACGAGGCGCGCCTCCAAGCGTCCGCAAACAGCGCCGAAACGCCGCACCGCGAGAAGCTGTGTAAACACCGCCCATCAGACGAGGAGAGAAAAACGATGAAAAAAGGAAATGCTCGGCTTTACATATCGCTGACTCCTGAGAATTTTCTCCTCGGGCTGTCGTTGGAACTCTCGAGACGCTCGCGTCCGCAAGCGTCTCGCTAGACGCCGCTCCTAATTTTCGGGATTTCAGAAATCCGCGTATGCACCTGTTAACGTGATCCTCCGAGGCTGGATTTATTATCAAGAACGCTGAACCGAATTTCCATGGGATAATAATTAGGCTAAGAGGGGTGAGAGGGGGTGTTAATGCGAAGGAGCGATAGTTACGAAAGGATGCTCGATGAAATATTGCTTGGAAATTATTTTGTAAAAGTTAAACGATGATTGGAGAGTTCGAGTTTTGAAAGTGGAGGTTCTTGGAATTTTTGTCGTCGCGAGTCATGTGTGTTGTTATTGAGATACGTATAATTGTGTGTGCTAGACTAGATTAGCCGCGTAGTAGCGACACACGTATGTGAATACGAATGCATGAAAAATTTCGATCGGATAGAAAACCTTTAATAATAAAAATTCTAATTGTTTTTAAGATCTGCTGTAGCGAATATATTTAATGGTACTCCTTAATGGTTTACTATGCTTGGATTTACTCTGTCAAGTAAGAAAGTACGAAGAATGTTATTATGTGCGTTTATGTTTATTATGAGTGTATTAATCTATGTTTCGACAAAAACAGAATATATTATTGAGATACGTATAATTTTGTGTGCTAGACTAGATTAGCCGCGTAGTAGCGACACGCGTATGTGAATACGAATGCATGAAAAATTTCGATCGGATAGAAAACCTTTAATAATAAACATTCTAATTGTTTTTAAGATCTGCTGTAGCGAATATATTTAATGGTACTCCTTAATGATTTACTATGTCTACTTACTTGGATTTACTCTGTCAAGTAAGGAAGTACAAAGAGGAACAAATAGAGTAAAAAGAATGTTATTATGTACGTCTATGTTTATTATGTGTGTATTAATCTATGTTTTGACAAAAACAGAATATATTATTGAGATGCGTATAATTTTGTGTGCTAGACTAGATTAGCCGCGTAATAGTGACGCACGTATGTGAATATGAGTGTATGGAATTACGTGTGTGCACAGCGTCTCGAAGAACAGGCGAATGTAACCGTTCCGTTGGCAGTGTGATATGGAAGATCCTGGAAATCGTCTATTAAATAAATCTAAAACTATTTTAATATGAATTCTAAGTGTAACCTTAGCGTTCCTTTGCTTTTATTTCGGCGATTAAGATGCACAATTCTCAACAGTTGTGTTTTTAAGAATTGAACGGTGTGCGAGAAACGTATTGTCCGATGGATTAAGTCAATTTTTCTAGGGAAGTATATTAAGTAACTTTGCTCAGGCTCAAGAAGGTTAAATGGTATTTATATAAGAAATTTCTTCTAATTGAATTGCAAATATGTGAAATGTGAATACGTCGTGTTGGATAGAAAAAATTCTGTTGAATCATAATTATACCGAAAAGCGCCTTTTCGGCGAAGAGACAGCTGTCCTCGCGGTTTAAATTTTACTTCAGACTATTAAATTTAATACGAGAATAGAAATTTTTACGTCGATTCTAAAAATGTATTAAATATTCGTTTACTAGTTTTTCGTCGATGAAAAATAATATTTAAGAAATTAAATATGAAAGGATCGTTTAACGACTCCATAGTTTAAATAAACATTGCTTTGGGCATTCTCTGTTTTTAATACTACCAATGTACAATGGTATTAAAATTTATACAAAGCTACGGAAATTTCTCGCATACCTGTCGTATACATGATATTGTTAGATTAGACAGAAAAACGAACGTAGTTTGCAGCTGAATTTTTTACAATCTGTATGCTTGTTACATGTACAACTATGAGAGGAATTCTCAGCGAAGAATATTTTCCACCATTTCACTGAAAATACGTTACGGCATTATCCGTTAAAAATTCTAGAACGCTTTTAGACGGAAAGAAACTTTTTAATAAAAATTTCCTCCTACGCTATTGTTATTTATAAATTATCAAAGAAATTTTTTAAGTAACATACGCACACATTTTGCCAAATATTCGTATCCACCGCGCATGATAATATACGAACGTCGTTTCAGGAATGGACTTACCTTTTTCCAATTTTACTTCGTAACAAGGTACGAAAGTCGGTGTTCGTATTTCAAGGAAAAACTGAAATTAAAAATGATACGAAACGTTTCATAAATAATAAGCTGTAAAGTATAGAATTTCTATATTCGTTGGCTTGCACTGTAATTAATATTTGCCCCGATCAGAGTTGCATAAAGTTTCGGAATCTAGTAAATCTTATAATTAAATAAACGTACATAAAAATTCTTCGTTCGATCCTATAACATTCCTTCGCAACTTCGCTATAAACATTCTGCGATCTTGTCTAACTTTAATCACAAATTGTTCCAATATTTTACAAGATGCATATCTGGTAGTACTTTGGCAGTTAGTTAATTTAAATATTATCGTTGAAGTGGTCACCGCTTCTAAGAAAACTCTACATATGGTCTTTTTAGTTTTCTCGAGCACCGAAGCCATCGACAGCTTGTAGACAAAAGACTGCGACGAGGACAGACCATAAACAGCTAGCGTGCGGATCTGGACCAGCTCGAATTGTATTCTTACTTATAATTACACTTCTATTTAAATATATTTTCTACCTTACAATTTATCCACGAGTTTCTCTGTTTACACATCGAATAACCTCGACAATTATGAAATTTAAACGGAGAGATACCAAATTTATACGATTGTCCGAAATGATGCTTTCCTTCTATAAGGAAATAATAGACGCGCAATGTTTTTTCTTTTATATTAGTTTATTGAATTATTGTTGAAAATGACAACGTGAGTTCTTACTCGCCATCCACGTGCAGATGCGCCAGTTGCAATAAACGGTAACTAAAAGATAGTTCTAGATTCAATCGATAGATTTAATCGATAGGTTTAACATATCCTTTTGTTGTTATCCCTAGTCCATGTAAGCGTAATGTAGTCCATGTAAAGGTTTTTCGGTTCAGAAAGGTGTGATAGATTTATCCAAAGAATAAAATAACAGCTACTGTGATCCCATCTCTGAATACAGAAATAACAACAATTATGCGCGAACATAATAATAGAGATAGAACGAAATGGATCATATCTGATTCAATAAAATAATATAAAACAAAAATTCTTGTTCGTCTATTATGGTCTTACGAAGCGATAGAAACAACCTAATATATCCGTCTTGCCTCTTTCTCTTTAAAATAAATATACTTTACAACTCTTTCGCCTTATAAAGCATTTAAACTAATCGAATACTTCTATCTTTATCGCGCTATTACGTTGAAACGAAACTTTGATCCGAACGTTTCTAGATCCGAATTCAAGTGATACCGATACGAGGGTTTGAAATTGGGGTGCGGAAGAAAAGTGTAGAGTTATTCGAAACTCGATATAGGATATATACAGAAAATGCGTGTAGTTTATCTACGTTGAGTGAAAGAAGTTGTAAAATGAAAAAAAGGCGAGAATGTATTTTACGTGTTATATCATCTGTTGGAATACAACGATATCAATCGCATGCAGATGAGGTGATTGATCGTACGGATTCTTCCCTTCGTTGCCCAGCGATATCCCCACTAGCGTGCGTTCGTGAGATGCACCACGGCGGCTAGCACGTGCATGCTCTTTCGATAAATTCGCCGGAAGAAGCGCGAGGATATGGATGGAACATCCTCGATGGGCACGTCGAGAAGCTACTAGAAGGTTCTGTGACACATGTGACGCCACACAGACACCCACACAGGTCACACTCATTACTGCATAGAGAGTGGAGTTCTAAACCTTTTCAAGTCACTAAGCCAAGTCAGTCTGAATAACTAGCCAACTGTCTACATTCCACAACACTTACTTATATTCGCTGTAATAATTGTTTAATAAATATCGCGTTATATTATTTCAACACAAACATTGCGTCTTCCACAGATTATTAATCTTAATTCCAAGATTAAATTCTAACATCATCTTTGCCCATTACAATTTCCCATGAATACGTAAACATCGGCAATCTATTTACAACTAAAATTTCCAACCCATTCAAATGTTCGATTTTTTACGTTTTTATCCTCTGTTACGTTACGTTTTATACGTATTTATCCTTTGAAACTACAAAAATCATCTTTTCTTTCCATCCGATTCCGCCAACTTCCCAATCCAAACACCGATACCCGCGCGGATATCGCTAGAGTCTGAAGAATCCGTGGAAACGAAATCCAAGGCAAACGTCAGGACACAAAATTAGCTGGGCGTAATCGTAGGGACGGGAAATTCATTAATCGCGGTGTACTTTACGCGCGACGAAACGCGCTGCAAGTTCGCAGTTTCGGCATCGACTTCGGGACGACTCGCGCCGGAAGCTACACGAAACTGCATAATTCCACGGTAGTTTGATCAAATTGTTAGTCCGCCGGAGGACAGCCGCTAATAAATCTTGAACGAGTTAATCCTCTCTCCCATTTGGAGGAAAGAGGGGTACAGGGCTGAGAAGAGAAGCTCGGAGTTGGTGTTACGAGGGTCCGGTGCCAACTTGCAAAATATATTATTCGAAGGCTACGGCTCGGCAAAATGAATGTTTCCTTAGTCGAGTTTTTCGTCCTACCGCGGCCATTTCGATAGCTTTTCCAGGCAAGTTTCGAACACGACGTGACCGGGAAGAAAATTCGCCGATTATTTTCGCCAATGATACGCCATACACTAAGCTTACTTTCTTAAGACAAAGTTTTCTTTATATTTTTGTATGAATTTTTACTTTCCTCTTCGTTTTCCCAGTCTCCTATTTATTATGGAAAAAAGGGCCTCGTCTAAGAGGAATTAAAAACGTTGATTTTCGATAGTCGTTTCGCGTTATATTAATCGACAAATGTTTATTCATAGAGGTTTAATGGCATAATATGAAATGAGAGATTGTTAACGCGTTGACTACCTCTGGGATCACCGGTGGTAGTCGGTTAGACTCGTTATGATACTACAGGGGCCACCGACGATGTCGGAATTGATACAAGTGTTTAAAGCGATGAACAGACTCTCTAAATTTTGTACGTTTCTAGCGTTAAGATAGTATTCTGTACGACAATGCAACACGATGCGCGGTAATATGTTTAAACAGTTATAGGTTTTAAACGTATTTCAAAATATATTGTCCTGAAGCAGATAAGAACATTTTAGAACATATGTGCGTAACAATTTAAAAGATAAATATGAAATTTAACTTGTATGTGTGTATGTGCTTTTATCATTGATATCACTCTCTTCTCAAATGTCATAAAGTGACGAAAGAAGTTTGATCAGTATTTTAATAAGAAGCACAATGCGTTTAATAGAACTGAAATAACATTTCATCTTGTGTAAATGCTCGTTCCTAAATTTCTACAGGACAGTTAAAAAATGGTCCTCGTATATTCGATATAAAGTTATTTTACTCGTATTTGTAGTATCGTATTATTCTTAACAAAATTTTTATAGTAAAAAAAATATTACACGCCGATAGAAAAGCACACGTGCGTATAACTTCGTGAGTAGAGTTCGTCTGACTAAATGTGTACTAATTCTACTTACGATATGGCGTGCAGCAATTCTTGTCGCTGCTTCTCTTTAACTTTTACACTTCCCCCTTCTTCGAGTGCAACTTGCAATTCTCTTTGTAGGACTGCTAATTTTCTGCGTTCCCCTTCCAAAAGCAAGGAGGTAACCTGCAACAAAAAGTATAAATTCCTAATTAGAAATTCTGAACATTGAGCATTCAGGAATGATCAAATTTTAATAATATTTTATAAATAATTACTATCATGGAAAGTATATGGGAATTCATTTCGCTCTAAATGGCAATAAAGAAAACACTAAGAAATCATTTCATTTAAAATAAGTTGTAAATTATTAGACATCACTGTCTGAAAACGTAATATATCCTGCAAATGATAATGTCTTTTCTTCCCTTAATTAGCTACAAACGGTACATGTTACGAACGAAACACAGACGTGACATTATATAGGATTTCATGCGATATCCGGTAGACGTGTTATTACCCACAAACGATATCGTAACGCCAACAGTCGAGAACAACGCACGCTACGTACAGTTTTCTTTTTTACCGATAATCAATCCAATCTCAATCGATCGCAAACCGTCAGACGATAAAAGAGATAGATTGTCAAAAAAATCTTACAAACTAGAAAATCGATACGACGATCTGTCTGAGCAACCCATGGCGCGTAATTCGAAAATTTCACCGATGCATTCTCTTCGATCTTACCATGATCTCCAATGCTATAATTCCTTCTTCCAATACATAAAAACGAACTTGGAACAAGAATAATTCCTTACACAAGTAAAGGGAGGGAAGAAAAGTTTTCTTAGAAAACTTCTTCCAGGAACGAAGGATCGAGCGTGGCGCGAAATTTGCTTTCCTGTTTAGCGCGATAACGATCTCGTGGTCTCCGTTTCTTGGTCGTGTTCTTCTCTAGGTGCATGCAACGTTTGCACGGCGATGTACCGGGTGTAGGTGCATCCACGTGTGTGTCTGCGGCCACGTACCTCGCTGAAATACGTGGAACTTGCCTAGATATATTCGAGGAGATACGAGAACAAGCGGCGTAAGACGCGAATGCGCGATCTACTAGTTTAACCTGCATGCGAATGCGTCTCGTAATTGGTTTAAACCACTGAATTTCTTACGAGTGTGTGACTTATTATTCCCAGATTATGCGAATTCGAGATTGGCCGAGTTTATATCTTTCCTGTGGATTTGAGGTGTTTACCGTGGTAAGCGTCGTGGTGAACTTCCGGTGAATGATAGTAAAACGTATTTGTGTTGTGGCGAATGAATAAATTTGTGCTAATTGTATGGAGTGAAAATGGAAACCGAAATAATTTATACAGTTGGAAATTGGACTACAAGATTGATTAATTCTGGCGAATCTGGAAAATTAATGGAGTTAGGTACTCAAATTAAACTATGGTTTAGAGGCGATTAAAGTTGTAACAATAATAAATGGGCAATCGAAGATTAATTGGATTTGAACATTTTGCGTAAAACAGAACTTAAATTTGTTATGTTAGACTTATGAGAATCTAATGAATTATATAATAATCGTTCAAAGAGTATTTCTGATGTACTTGAAAGACAAAAGTATAATCCAAATATAAAAAATTCCATCAATTTCCTAGAATCTGATTAGTAATCAGAATTATAATGCATTGCAATTAAGAAAAAGAATATAGAAATTGTACGTACGATTTTTTAATTTAGAAATTTACAATCATCGTAGTCGAACAATCGAATCCTAATTTCTTCACGAGATTCACATTCCATGAAACGATGTGGTTACCAAAAAAAAAAAAAAAAAAAAAAAAGGAAAGAAATAGAAATTACAGAAAAATTACAGGAATAAAAGGCTTTTCAAAAGGTCTAGGAAAAACGAAGGATCGTGTGCGTTCATTGGACAATAGGAGAAAACAAGGCAATGAAACAGCGTATACTCTCGAGCTGGTAACAAACTGCGATATGGTATCATTTGTTGTAGTTAGGCAACACTCACTTTAGCCAGTAATCCAGGAAACTGTATCGTGACATCACATTTTCGCGTCAAGTGGATCGAAAAGCTATTATCAGTTGCAGCAGAGCTTCGATAGTACGAGATATTGACTCGCGGAATGGTGGTCAGCTAGACCAGTGGTCGAGTAGAAAGAGCAGAACGTCGATGATCATTCGCGATCACTAGAATTTTATTCTTGTAAAAATGATATCGTTGCGAGGACATTAAATATTTTAATTTAGTCGAACTGACTTCGATTTATATACAGGGTGGTTGGTAACTGGTGGTACAAGCGGAAAGGGGGTGATTCTACGCGAAAAAAGAAGTCGAAAATATAGAATAAAAATTTTTCGTTCGAGGCTTTGTTTTCGAGAAAATCGACTTTGAATTTTCGGTCGGTACGCGTGCACTTTATCGCGTCTCGTTATAACGGATCTCACTGTAGATCGTTGTCTCGATTGACGTTATTTTTTTAATTTTTTAATTTTTTAATTTTTTAAATTTTTAAATTTTTAAATTTTTAAATTTTTAAATTTTTATTCTATATTTTCGACTTCTTTTTTCGCGTAGAATCACCCCCTTTCCGCTTGTACCACCAATTATCAACCACCCTGTATATATATTAGGTCGTCCGAAAAGTTTTTCTCGTTTTATAAGGAAACAATGGATGCAGAATATTTTCCATTTTATATCATTTTATCGAATTACGTATGATCCATTTTGTTCTATCAAAATAAATATCACAACGTTCGACAGATTGGGTTTCGTGTTTGTATAAAGATGCGTCGTTGTAAAAGACGTGTCTGCGAAAGAAAGACACTTTTCGGACAACCTGATATATGCAAATTGTCGTATGCAAATTTGAATATTTTCGATAGAAATATTATTTCACTATAATCAAACATAAAGTAAAATCACTAAGTAAGATAAAAATATAATGGTATTTAACTAGTTGCGTTAAAAATACATACGATATACCTGTTTATAAATTTAATCTACATATTCCTCTAAAATTCTGTATTATTTTACGTTACTCGGCTACTTAAAATTTCTTTCTATATTTATCGTCCAATTTCTTCCTGATACGCAATTAACGATCAACTAAGTACAATAATTTTTAATTCGACAGACATCTTCATACGCGTCATTCGATCGTTCATCGATGACGCTGATCGATGAAAGAAAAACGAATGGAAAATTGAACTTCCTCAACTTGCAAAACAGCTTTATTCATACGATATACGATGAAACAGAGGAGGAAGATATTTCTCAGCGATGCAGCTATTACGATTACCTGGCAGTTGAGTGACGTTACTCGGCTACGCAGATTATTAAAGATATAATTCTCCATGTTGGGTATAACAGTTTCTTTTTCCATCGAACTAACAAGGATATCGAATTACGACAGACAGGATAATAGCTTAGATCTTCGTAATCGTCTTTTAACGTAGCGACTATAGGAAGGGCGTAATTAAAGAATTACATAAACTCGCATTTCGACAGACATCCTGCCGAATCATATTTCTAACTCTTCGTTTACCGGAAAAAGCAACAACGATCGATACCAGGCAAATTGTTCCTGCTTCGTCTTTATTATTCTTCGTTCTCTTCTCCTTCTTCTTTCTCTTGTCATCGTGACGATGGTCTTTCACATGCTTAAACAAACATAAGCGTTTGTTGATGAAAGAGAAAACCTGTCTTCCTTCATGGATGAAGGTTTAACGTGCGTTTTATTATGGGAAATGGACGCTCCTTGAAGTCTGATATGTAAATTTAAATACCTGCACGTTTGAGTTTTTCAAGACATTTTAAATAAACTCTGTCTATCGTCTAGCTCTAAACTATTGTGCTTTGTCGTGTTCGTATATTTTATTCTCTTATCTGTTAATTTTTTTTACAGACCGTCAACATATTGTAATTAAATTTCTTCCATCGTCCTGTATCGTTCTATTCGTAGAAAAATATCGTTCCGTGTCATTTTAGAAATTTAGATACGTCTGCCATTTTACAATATTGAAATTAAAATACTTCCTAAACTAATGAAACTTTGACATAAACAAATCGACACTGTTTTTTATGAGAAACGACAAGTTACATTGATATATTAAAGAATGTAAGATCTCATTTTAAAGAACGTAAGTTCTTGGTCAGTGACCTGGCTTGACCTTAATGCATCCACGTGGAAACATTCTACTTACATTTTCCGATGTCTCCCTCGACCTCTCGTAACCCTTAAAAGCATTCTATTCCTACTCATAGCATATTCCTTCAAGTATAGTAGATTATCGTCAACCGTTCTACATACGTAGGTTCTTTAAAAAGATCATAAGATTTTATAGGTTTTTAGTGTTTGAAGAATAAAAAATATTTAATCAACACATGTTAAAATATCAACATCCCGACTATCGAATATTGCTGATCAAGATATCGTTGATGTATATTATTCGTTGATTGCTATATCAAATATCAAATTTCATTTCACTCCAATATTCATTTCGTATTACTAACAAAATTACTGTAAATTATTTCTTTGGCAAAATCATAGTCAAAATGTATTGACTGACGTTTCAATTACAATCTCGTTCCAATAACGATTCTTTATTTCTTCAGAAACCATAAACATAATTTTCTTGTTAATATTTATTAAATATATATATACAATTTGCTCGTTATTTATCAACGACGATAATTACAAGCATCGATTTCACACCATCGCTCGACAGACTTACGAAACAAAATTATTAAAAAAAAAAAAAAAAACAAATCAAAAGCCGTCAGAAAAACGAGCCACGATGCAAATGCACCGCGAAGTCCGATCGAATTTCGTGAAATTGCAACCGGTGCAAAAATAACTCGACCTCGTTCGCGATTCGATCGATCGGCCGGACTTTCCGATCGCGGAAAAAGCGACGCGAGAAAAATCGCTCCGTTACGGCCTCGATTAACACCTTAACGACAAAGCATAACAAATAGTATCTTAACTATTATCTGTGGCGAATACGAATTAACATTTTACGCGAAATAATCACACTGCAGACTATAAACACCAGGATCCCAGTATACTTGTTACGTTCATTTATTACGTAGACTCTAACAAATAATATTTTTCGCTATGTGAGAACACACACGACGCGAATATACGATGACAAATTTATAATAAGATAATTATATAATATAAAAGCAACGGAAAGCATACAATTTGTTCTAAATATTAGTAGAGTCCTTTTGCACGACAAATTACAAGTTAGGTATGGATCATCGATTTGTTTTTATAATTTTTCGTTAAAAGGAATAATCAGAAATCTTGTATTTTGCAAAATCTTTCTCTTCAAATGTTGTTCATTCTATCGGCAAACTGTAACTGATAATTTTGCTGATAATACAAATTTAACCAAATATTATTTTAAAGATGATCCACGCGTCCTAATAATTCGTAGTTTAGTTTTCTTTACATTTTTATACGAATTTTTACTTTCCTTTCTTCGTTTCCCAGTCTCCTATTTATTATGGAGAAAAGAGTTTTGTATAATTATTTATTACCGATAGTGTAACTACGAATCTTATTTTGCCATGTTACGTAAACGCTTCGACTTTGGCGAAAAAATGCACAATTGTAATATTTCGAAAATAGTCGATTCAAAATGTTGAATACCTTTTTCCATTATATTTAGTTATTGTGGCAGGCAGTGAAAGGATTAAACCTGTTTCCTTACGGACGTATTTCCTTTTGTCGTACGTAATGACAAAAGTCTCGAGGCAAATGGCTGCTAGAGGAGCGAAACGAACGAAATTATCCGCGATGAAAGGAGTAAACCGTGAAACGACAACACTAACCTTCGCGAACTAGCAAAAAGCAAGCAGAGAAGGGAAATAAAATATATTTCCGCGTCACTTAGGACTTAGACGATCGTTTGCCGGTGCATCCGCCAGTCTCGGTAACTTTTTGCATCATCCGCTGTCAGGACAACTGATTGTTGAATGGAGACGGAGAAAAGATAGGGGATAATTGAGACGTGCGTTTATGGCATTTGAAACGACTGTGTATACACTCGAGATTTATTGGGATATACGTATGTGTAAAATGTTTCCCAGTTATATCATGATCGCTTGGGTCAGAGTAACATTTAGAAGCGGATGTTGATAAATGTGGATTTATATTTTTATCGCCAAGATACTAAAGTTTGTTTCCAACAAAATTACGATTTTCCTGCTTCTTCGATGCCTATATACATACCTGGTTGATTATATCAATTGCACGTAAATTTAGTTATTGTCACAACTATATTATAATTATTCTCGTGAGTCTTCTTAACACTTTCGTTTATACTAATGAAATATATTCGAACTTCGTTGTACGTATATTTTGAGTTCAACAGTTTTGAAAAATTTCCTCCAAAAATAGCATACTCTAAACTATTATATTTCGAAAAAGTCTTTCTCTGCTTTGTAATTCTTTCATACTTCCATCTGTGCTAATGAAAAAACAGTGGACGTTTATTATTTATTTATGAAAAATTTAATCGTACAGAAACGTATAAGCTGCATATGATATGCAAGAATATAGGAAATATTCGAAGAAAATTATATTCCTAAATATAATATTTGGAGGATGAAGTAAATTTCTATTTAGATTTTATTTCCTTAATTATATACTCGACAATCTAAATTTGCATAAACATCCCAGTCTACTAATGAGACTCACTCGAACTTCATCGTGTTTCTGCATTAACAGTCTTCAGAAATTTCCTCCGATAATGCCATATGATAACCTATTTCAAAAAATCCATTCATCACCGATATCGCAATTCGTGTCTTCTGCAAACTTCATCAATTATACGATCGTTAAGAAGTAAGAAGTCCAGTGAATCGTCGAGAATTTTCAACTTAACATTCCACGTCGGTTGGCAGACCTAAACGCGATTAATCGATAGCCGTCCGACGAGCGCGGTTTCAGGCATTTGCGAAATGACATTTAATCGAATCGACGAAAAGGAAAGGAGGTGGAGGAAGACGGTGAAAAAAGAATTATTATGACGGATGTCGTAATTTCTTTGGTCGGTGCATGGCGCATCGGTCGCGCCATTATCCGGTTACGCTTCCATGAACCCAGGACTGTTTTCACTTTTACGCGACGTATTATCATAAACACCGCGATCAAAATGATGGACCACCGTCACGATCCACTTCGATTCGTTTTTCAAACTCACTTGTGGTTTGTGCGTCGTTTGGACCACAATTTCGTAGTCGTTCTGGTACGTTGATGCGTTTTTGAATAGGCAAAAACTTTGAGCTTCTTGTAGGTTCTAGGAAATAGGTTCGAAGTTGCTTTTTTAACTCTTTCCTGATTATGAACATATACAGGGTGGTTGGTAACTGATGGTACAATAAAAATTTAAAAATTTAAAAATTTTAAAATTTTAAAAATTTTAAAAATAACGTCAATCGAGACAACGATCTACAGTGAGATCCGTTATAACGAGACGCGATAAAGTGCACGCGTACCGACCGAAAATTCAAAGTCGATTTTCTCGAAAACAAAGGCTCGAACGAAAAATTTTTATTCTATATTTTCGACTTCTTTTTTCGCGTAGAATCACCTCCTTTCCGCTTGTACCACCAATTACCAACCACCCTGTATATATATATTTATAGCGAAGATAACTCGAAAAATATGGAGGACTGAAGATTCCAATCCTATTAATTCTTAATAATTATATAATAACTCTCGATACATTTCTTCAAACCATGAAAACGTAGTGCGATAGACAAGAACGTACAACATGAAACTTTTATCGTAGTTGATCGATGTATCGTGTGCTCCTAAATTTTCAAATATGAGTCTATTCCAAATTCTCGATATCTTGACTCGCGCCATCGTAAGTTTTATCCTGTCGTATGAAAGAGAACGTTCGAGACGTTTCTGACGAAAGTTGGAGAATACATTAGGTCGATCAAAAGGATCTTCAGTTCTGGCTTTTTTGAAAAAGATATCGATTCGATAGAATCTCACTTATGCTTGTCGGAGGACAAACAGTTTATACAATAACATTTCGCCAATTTTTCCCACTGCCTACTATTTTTCATTCGTCTTATAGGAGTTGGCGTTTAGATGCGTCGGTTCAACTGGCAGAAAATCAGTTACTCTGAAATTAATTAAAATTTCGAGCAAATGGAATTCAGCTAAACGAAACTCTAACGTTACACATCCATTTTACAATTTCTCGCGTCGGATCCAAGTCGACCACGTAGACTCACGCATTACAGCTGATCGACGATTTAATGATCTCGTGACTCGACATTACCCCGTGGTATACATCGTGGCGATTAAAGCTACCAGGGGTCGATTGAATCGGGACGCGACACGATGTTCGTTCGCCGGGCATTAAGCCGTGTCGTTTATAATGAGCCGCGTCGCGATTAATTAGACTCGCGCCATATTGCCGGGTAATTAATAAAGCCTCATCGGTGATTACGATAGAAGCGAAGGGTAACATTTTATTCAGGGCCTGGTATATCTGCTCGGTCGATCAAATTATGTTAGAACGGCCACCGTGGCCCTGCCATCGCATAACATCTGTTTGTTCGATAATTCATGAAGCTCGTCGCGAAACATTCTGCTTCTGGTCTCTCCGCTGTTATTTTCTTCCTCTTCCAGACTCCCCTAGTTCTGCTTTCTCGCACGTCTTTCTCTCTTCTTATCTTATTTCTTTCCCGCGTTTTCCTTTTCGCGTCTCCTATGCATTAGCCTCCTTTAGCGATCATTAACTTTGTCACTAGGAGGTTTCTGCGTGGTTTCTTGGCTTCCTATTTTCATTTCGTGTACGGAGGGTTGTATTATACTGATTTTGAAGGAAGATAACATTGATATATACAGTAACAGATGTACGTGGACTAAGTAAATGAATTTTATGTAGATAAAGGGCGCACGATATCGTATTTTTGTAAGTGACGAATACCGATCGGTAGATTACGAATGTTCGTCCATTAGCGTTCAGAGATATATAAAATGTATACGTAATACGTGAAAATATGTAAAATAATCAAAGTAAAATATTTTGAAGGTGAAATGTAACTCTAGTCGGGTTATATTCGGACGCGCAAGAAGCTAATTATTCAACGATATTTGATGACAAAAAAACTGATCGGTCAGCTGAAACGGGAAGTCGTCGATTACTCGACGATTATATTATCGAAACGAAGTAACCGTTAACCGGTGTAAGTTAGAACAAACTAATCTAATCACTTTTGTAAGAATATAGAAAGGCTCGATCCTGATAGTATGTCTGCTACTTAAATGGAAAACTGGCGTAAAAAGTAGCGTGGATCTAATCCTTGGATCGGGATAAAGGCGAGTTAGTTGATCGTTACGTTTCATGACAGGGAATTATTAAGAAATCTCCGGAGAAAGGTAAGATTGTGGCAAAAACGAAATTACGCTGTTTCGTTCATCCGTGATCACATTACAGAGAGAAAACACGTGATAATGTCGCAAATTCTTCGCGATGATGTTCTTCGCCATCCGATAACAAAAACTTGTCTTGGAAGACAGAAAGAGAGAAAGAAAGTTAAGCTTACTTTATTATCAGAAAATGTGTATCAATATTAAATATATATAGCTTCTTTCGTAATTGAAGTTCATACGCGTTCACGGTTTATTGATCTTCTAAATGTTGGTTATTACAGAAGAATTCTCTTTAAATTTTATTGCAAACCAGCAAAGAAATATTATAGGTTGTTCAACTCGGAATGATAGATTTCTCAGTCGTGTAAAAAGGTTTGCAACATTTAGTGTTCGAATATATATCGAATAATAATAATTAGAACATGATTAGCGATTTCTTTCAATCATTTTATTGTGAATTGTACCTATGGGTATAATCGTTTCGGCATTTGTAAATTAACGTTTAGAAACTAAATTGATCGTTTCCGTTTTTTGTAGATTCGTTAATCTCAGTAATCTATGTAATTGACATTTAACTTTTTAGAGAAAAGATTGAATAATGAAACAGCGATAGAAAATTCGTTCGAAGGCAAAACTTCTGCCAAAAATTACGCAATCACGATACAGGTGAAACATTGTGAAACGATTTTTATGGTCGTTGAAGCGTGGAATGGGTAGATATAAAACGTCGACGTAAAGATTGGCAACGAGGCCGGATGAAAATCGATTGCAGGTGCTCGAAACGGCGCGAAACCAAAGAATTACGTACGATCGACCGATTCTGCGTGACCGACAGAGCTTTCCAATTTCGATCACCTTTTCGTCGATCGGCTCTATAGAAGAGAAAGGTGATGCCTTTCTAAAATGTACGATCGATCGCCTCTGATGAAAATCGATCGCAAGAAACCGGAAGTGAAAATGCATTGCCACGATACTACCACGCAAACTTTTTGCTTGGTGAACTGTGTTTTGTTACCTTTCTCCGTTAATTAGAGTGGCAGTTATGATGGAACGGAAACAACGTCGATAAATGAATAAATTGCAATTAAGATAGTAGAAGGATGTCTTCGAGAAAAATGCTAGGTAAAAGGAGAGATTATGGAAAGATAGTTAAGAAATAAAAAAGCTTATCGAATAATGTGACACGTTTATGGTGAAAGATGTGTGTCAAGGAATATTGTGACGGGAATGTATGTAGGAGGTGTAGAATAAAAGAAATTTATATCGGTTGAAGCGTAATCTCATAAAATTTTTATAGTATTTTTCTCGACTGTTCACTTTTCTCTTCTTTTTTATTTTCTTGCTTTTATTTCACTCTTATAGACGTTATCTTATTTCGACGATCAATTCTCTTCAAAAATATTCGATAAAATCCTGAGTCTATTGATAATTTTTAAAATTCGAAAAGAACTGCTTCAATTTGAAAGATCCTAAGTTGAGAAACGATTCGGGAAATGGTTAATTTATTGATCCAGATCTTTAGAAGGATCATTGGACGGAGAAAGGCGATATCGACGAGTCGATCGATCGAGGAAGAAAGAGAGTCTGTGCAACAGACTTTCTTTGGTTGCTTTGGTTTCAAGTAGCCATTTGTTTTAGTAGTATGTACTATGCTTTCTGGGTCGTGCCTCTCACTGGCCTATACTCACTCTCTTGGCAAAAGTGACTATTGAATTTGCAACCCACCACCTTGTACGGTGAATGGGCTATCGATTCCGGATCGAATTTGTTTCTGACCTCGACAAGGATACCGGAGTCGGAGCTGAGTTAGACACCTGCCTTCAAAATAATTTTATTAAGCGTTAGTTGCGAGAACCTTTACACAATTCTGTTGACGATAAAATAAGAGTTCAAATATCCAATCTACTACTTTAACATATCAGTTCATTCTCAATCTTCTTCTAATTCTGTTCCTGATGAATTTAAGTTGTTCAGATTGCGAGTACCGTTTCATAAAATTGCAGTTGCGCGCAGAAACTCGAAGAATTTGTCGAGAGAGAAACAAATTTAATTTGGTGTTGGAGTATTTTTTTTTTTAATATTTATTCAGTGTCACAGTGTACATTTACTACTTTATGTTGAAATAATATTGATTAGATTATAATATTTGCAACTGGTCATCCGCAAGGTTATATGTCGTTCGAAATTTATTATTAGACGAACCAAATATAATTTTTCTTTCCAATCTGTTTCTCTTATTTTAATTCAGGATATGAGATAGCACAACTGTAATGTATAACGTTATGACTAATGATACCGACATCGTATAATATCGTCATTGAGATCGTATTCATATAGTAGAAATATTGCAGAAGCAATTACCTCGAGCTGCACGCCGAAGAGGTCTCGCGATCGACCAGGTCTTGAGGTTTCTAACTCCTGCATTTCGGCTTCTCTCTCTGCCAGTCCCATTTCTCCAAAATATCTGAAACATAGAAATCAAGAACAATTAAATTTACTCGTAATCTCTTACTTTTCCATCATACAAAATTCTAATTTAATTCGATCTAAAGTGTTACGTATATTCGTTGGCAGAAATAAAATCGTCGCTTTGTTCTTGTTCGTGTCTATACAAAAGAATCGCGATTATTCGAACTGATAACATATGCAAAAGACTTATTTATTTTATAAATATTAATGTTAACCACACAGAAACAAAGTTTATCGAATTAAAACGTAACAGTTTCTTTTCTTACGGAGGACTATTCTTTCTAATTTTCCATTAATCGATATTCCGATAATCGATCGTCCCATTAATCAACGTTTTGCTAATCGAGGTTCTACATGCAGAAAATAAGAGGTAAATACGAAATCGTTGAAAGGTTATGATGTAAAAGGAATTGAAAGGTAACTTATTCCGATATATGTACGTGTACGTATACACGATGAAATGTATTATTCGGTGGTAACTAAAAAGATTACAAACTAGGAGCCCATACATAGATTAAATCTACGCAGTCCTCGAAAGTGTGCATAACAGAACAGTAAGTGTGTACATAGTTTGGAGATCGATAGAGATCTGTGTTGTTTCGCGAGATAGATCGAGATTCGGTTGATCTTTTGAAACTGGTGTTATATAGCAATGGAAGACAGGTTCTTCAGGTTGATTATTTGTATAGAACGTATGACTTGTATTGCAGTGAGACAGGTTGCATATTTCGTGTTATGCAACGTACATATTATCCAAATTCCTGTAATTAAACGTAACTTTTTATTGCAACGATTGAAATAAAAATTATAATAAGCTTTCTGTTATCATTGGATTGTTACAATGTGCTACATAAGCATTGAAAAAAATTAATTTACATAATGTTATAGAGTAGAGTGACTATGAGTTGTCTCAGTTTGCTCATAATTGATATGCATTCTATAAAATAACGCATGCTTTAAAATAAATTTGTAAATAAATTACCGCATCTATATCATATACGTGTACATAAAATATACGACATTTAGATACGTTGTATAATTATAACTACTGCTGTGGATTTGCAAATGGTAGAAAAGTTAAATCGTCACGAGTACGACATCGCTGTGTTTAAAGTATCCGATTATATAAAGCGTTCCAGTCTTCGATGAAATTATAGACATTTTGAGAGTTATTCGTCGGAAGAATAATAATTGCTAAGAGCCATCAATTATTGATACCCATTATTGATTCGTCGTGAACAAATATTAGAAAGGAAAAATTCACAATGAATATAAATGAGGTACTAGGAGGGAAAAAGCTGTACAAACTACAAAATATTTCGTTGAACTTTAATAAAAATGATAAAATTAAATTTCAATAGAAAAATTTCTGTGTTTTCAAGTGTTCGGACACATCAAACATACGAACGGTGTTTATATCACCGACACCAAATTCGATCGATAATAAAACTCAGAAAACAACTAGAAGGGAAGCTGCGTAACGAGGGTCCGATCAGAGAGCGAGAGATTAAGTGGTTAAGTGAAACAACGCGCGAGTTTTGTACACATTGTTCGTCGGAATGAGTGGCCATGAATCATACGAGACAACGAGAGAACAATCCCTCGATGCTTGCAGGTGCAATTAAACGTCTCTAAACGTTGCGTGCCAAGCACAGCAGCAAATCAACTTCCTTCTTCCTTCTCTTCCCTATCTCACTGTCTACCTCCGTTCGTTTCATTCGTTCCTTTTTCTTTTTTTTTTTTTTTATTTTGTTACGGGGACTGTTCTTAATGCAATTAGAAGAAGATCGGCGCGCGGCAAAACCCACGCGAAAACTCGTAACAATACAATGCGTCTCGCGGAAACAATGGATGCACTTGGAGCTTCTCGTACGCGCATCGACCTTAACGATACCGCCGACAGCGAGATTATTCGGTAATTATTCGTAATTAATTTCGCGGTGACGTTCGAACGACTGCGACTGCCCGGCATTGTCTGGTGGCTTTCACTGAATTATTTTAATTGCGTTAAAATCGATCGGATGTTCGGAGAAGGTATCGTGCAATTATGGAAATCGATGATCGGACCTACAAGTAGCATTGCGGATAAAGCTTTAACGAGGGAACGAAGATTTATCGATACGTATATACGTGTAAATATTTGCAACGTGGAAGTGATAAGTTGTTACATTAACCGTTTTGTTGGTTATTTCACTCTTTTATTGATTGTTGATTTAACAAAATAATTATTAACGGAAGTTACGTTTGATTAAATTATCCTCCGATGCGTCGTAATTCTTTAAAAATTATACGGAAAAAAGAATGTTTCAAGTAAGTAAATGTTAATAAGTTTGGTAATAATTATCTTAAATTATATAGCAATGTGATATTAAATGATTCGTTCCTGTAGTTTTTTATTGCGAAGAAGCAAGTTTTTCTAAATATCTGCAACGACAATTTATCACGTTATACGTGTATAGTTATAGATCGTTTATTTTTTTATAGTATAGGTAATAATACATTTTTTTAAATATATTATGGCCGTAATAAACATATAGATGGAAGATTAGATATGGAGTTTATTGTTTTTGTGTAATAAGAACGTATGAATATTTATTAGATACAGAGAAAGATTTCACATTTTGTTTTACGATTTGCAGCAGTACGTCAGATTGAGATATCCTAGAGTTCTGTAGCGTGTTTATAGCGTCGGCATCAAATTTTTAAAATATCGTGTCGTTTGTCATTTTCTTCGCGATATTAACTCAGAAAAGCATCGTGAATACAATGGCAGTCGATAAAGTGCATATTCAACTCTGCAATGCCCTTGCATTTTAATCTAATAGAAACTATGCTGAAGTTGTTGAAATCATTCTTTTTCCTACTCTTGACGCCAATGCAGTAATATTGTATATATATTTTATGGAAAAAATATTTTTGGTACTATTTTCCTTATAAACACTTCAGTAACTGATATTCCGATCAATTGATATATTGCGATCCCGATCTGCCATAAAAAACGAAATTATATGATATATTGTATGATAATATGTAATTAATAGGTGATTTAATAGAATTAATTTTATACATACAATTAACTACCGTAAACTTTATTATACCCACAATAATTGTGAACTATTATACGACATTTCATGTAATTATATAACAGTATATAATTTGATACAAGAAAAGATGTTCAGCAGAATAATCTTATAAATGCCTTCATAAATTCTTTCACTTCACAATGGCTTACTTCGCACCTTTTATACTTAACTTCGTCCGACGAAATCAAGGTGAATAACTCTATTCGATTTCGCAGTTTTAACGACTCTGTTTCGTGTAACCAACATGAAAATGTCAAGCTGTCGCGTTAGAAAACCTTCACCGTGGTACTGCGTCAGCGATTGCGTTACAACGGGTAGATACCGGCAATTAGATTCTTTTTGTATGAAAGTTTCGTTGGCTATTTATCATTTCGCGTTCAATCATACTTACCGCGAAATACCGTGGAATTATAAGACTAGCTTTCCGCTTAATCGCTAGAGAACCATCTACCAACATTAGCCTTGCCCCTCATCTAACGCACGATCCGCTTATTATATTGAAATGATGCGCACCGCAGCTCGGTTTTCCACCTTTCCGACCAGCTTGCGTCTGACGAAACGTTATTTTGCAACGAGAACCAGCCAAGTTTCATACGAGTCACCATCGGATATTTTATAGAATTTATTCTCTTGGACAATTCGTATGTTCGAAAGTGAATCGGCGAGGAACAATGTTGCGAAACTTTGGCGCGGAATTTCGTAAAGGAAGCAAACATCGCTTCCTGGACGCATCCTACTGTTACGAGATCGAAGAATGTTAAAGAAGTAGAACGTACGATGATTCAGATTCTGGCGTGTTTCGACTTAAACTTATCATTTTACAATCGAATATTTTATAGGGCAAATTTTCCCTTTATTATCCTTCGACGATGGAGTACGTTTACTCTACAGGTTTGGTAAAAAAGATTTGTTAACCAGTTTTATCTAAAACAAATATATTTGTACTTCATTCAATTAATAATTTGTAAAAGAACAATAACCTATTACATTTCGATGGATTGTTTAAATGCTACGAATTCGAGGATTAAGGTATTAACGAGGAACAACACCTTGATGTAATAGATTGATTTTATCGGAGCTTGGACCCGTAATCAAATTAGTTTTGGTGTCATTTCGAATTTTTATTCGCTTCTCCATCTAAAGCTTAAGAACATTTACACGGAAATTAGAAAGATTAATCAGTAGTTAGTTACGGCATTATATTCCTAAGCTTCTGAACTACTTGCGTTTGATTCGTTCGACCTTCGCTCTCTACGATTACTCATTCAAAACCTCGGAACACCTACTCGCGCATTTATCTTTATATTATCTACAAATCTACAAGTAAAATTTCTCTTAACATATTTACAATTTCATGTATTCTATAGTAATACTAATATATTATATGCCATCTTTTCGTCCAGACAAATACACCTACATAGATATTTATTTATGAACGGATCAACAAATTTGTACGATAATCTTTTTTAAGCGATCTAAATTACGATATAGCAATAACGCAACCGAGAACAAAGCAGAAAATATGTATTTCGTTGCCACATGTGAAATTTCACAAGCGCGTACAATTTTTCTGAATTAAATGAATAAACGTGAAGCGGTATTTATCGCACATCCACTTAAACGTAACATGATTCTAACATGAGTCGTATTTTGTTAATTATCGTTTCAACGGAAAATTTCATAAGCTTCAAATAGTAGCCATCAATTAGAAAAAGAAACAGTGATAAAAATGGTAAAATACCATAACATGATAAATGGTAAAACACGAAAGTACGCTTCAAAATTGCACCAGACAAAGAAATTCCAGAAATACGAAAGAAATTATCACATCACTAACCACCATATATATATATATCAATAAACCTTGATCGTAAATCAGAAAATAACGACGGCAGAATAAAATGTAAATACCAGACAGATAATTCCAGAAACACGAAAGAAATATGGTACCACATTTCCAACTTGCTTGGTTAAATCCCAAATATTAAACACGAAACAGAAAGTAACAGTGACAGAATAAAGTACGAAAATACGCTTCGAAGTGGCACCAAACGGAAAATTCCAGAAACGTAAGATGCTCTAGCTAGTGCATGGTGGAAGAAGCGTGGGTTAGAGGCGGAAGTAAAGATGGTCCGGAGGTGGCAACGCTAACGGGATCACCGATACGGATCATTAGCGTCGACCGATGTACCTGCGAGCGTTCGACCGAACGCGACCACGAAATCGCTCGGGTTGTTCGGATCGCGACCAATCTTGAAATCAAGTTGGCTGCATCACGTTGCCGGAATTTTCGCGTTTCGTTTTCCATGCCGTGAGTCACTGTAACTGCTGTTGCGAGATCCAACCACCGAGTGGTTGCGACGGAATCGCAACTGAGCGCGTTAAAACGATTTACTGAAATTACCGGAGACTTCCTCCCTATCTTCCTTCTTGTAGCTTTCTCGTCGTTTTCGTTCCCCTCGTTTCGTTTCCTATTGGTCCGTCTCATTTCGTTGCGACAATCGTTTATGCAAATGAAAATTCGCCACGTTAATCGACGTGACCGCTTTTCGTTTAGAAACCTTCTCCTTTCTTCTTGTTCGTCTAATTGCAAATTGCGACTAAAAATGAGTGTTCGTGGAAATTCGAGTGTTCGTTAGGTTATTTAATTGTAAGGTATTTGGTATCGTTTTATATATTTTGTGAAACAGATATCGTTGATGATTCCTTACCAGGTAAATTGCAGAATACGAATTCTGAAATGATATAACTAACGCCAAACTGTATCGCTGATAATTTAATCCTATTGATAGGAAAGAGGCAAAGATACTTCTCTGAGACGATACTTCTCCAGATTGAAAGGAGTATTTGTTTAGGGAACTTACAATTAGGAATTTGATTCCTCTCGTCTCTGTAAATTTATCATTGCTAACTATGGAGATTAAAGCTGTCGCAATTAAAAAGAAGTTCATTCGCAAAAGGATCTATTTCTTTATTGATAAATTTCCACTATCTCTGTTCAAACAAAACGATATACGAATCGTGTATTTTATAAAATTCGAAAAATTCTTTTCAGAACATAGATTCGATCCAATCGATTGTTTCAATGATAAAGGTTTATTTGCTGAGGGATATTTTCCCGTTATTAAATAAAGAAATATTTGCAATATTTCTGCCAAAATGGATCCAGTATTAAATTATTTTAGTTTAATAATCAATTAATAAATAAGTATTCTCTCCAATCTCTTGCCAAGAAAATACAAATGTCATATATTTTAAAGGATTCCAAAAATGCTTTATAAAATCGGATATTAATCGACGGAGTTTGAGGAAAAATCCATTGCAGGACTACATTGCAAAAGAACGTGTTCTCCAACAATGTTACAAAGATTCTCGTTTAATCCACCATACTTAACCCAAACCACTAACTATCCTCCGCATTGTTAAATAGCTTGTATTTCGAATAACCAATTTCAACCATTATTTCGCCACTTCGATATTCTTCGCACCTTTTACAAACTCGATATTCCTATTTCCAACACCCCATCAACGATACCTGAAATATTAACAAATCGACAGAAAAATCCAACGCTCTCGGAGAATCAATCCCTCCACACCATCAATCAAACTCACATCAGAATCATTCGGGGCACACCCACTCAACACGCGATTCGTCACGCGTTCGTTTCTCCGCCAGAAGTGCGCAAAAGGGGTTGAGACCGATGTTGACGCGTGAATTCAAAACACGCGTTGCCACGACGCTCCGGAAGCGAACAGGCCTCGTTATCGATTACAGGAAAAATTCTTTGTCATCAACGACCACTTGTACATATAAGGTGTCCCATGAAAATAAAAACCGAATAAATCCACCAATATGTCTGACGGAACATTGCGAATCTGAACGAAAGATCATGTGTGCCTATCGCAAATCAAACTGAGCAACTCTACATTCCGTAAGTTTGTCAATTTTCTTACCCGAAGATGTGATTAGTCTTGAACTTCTTAGGAAAACAAATTATTTATTTTCGTAAGTTTATTTCTTGGAACAAACTGACATAAGCGTGCGTGAATTTCACGGAAATTCATAAAAATGATTTAACCTTCCATACATTCTTCTTCGCTTTTCAATTTATGCGGTTGATCGATATAGCTTCCGATTCGTTCGCTTTCGAGATAATTCTTCTTTACTTTGCCCAAGCGAAGAGTCGTTTTTCTTTTTTCCTAGGACACGTTGTACATGTGTCTAATATGAGAACGTCGATGTGCGCCTTTCCTTATCAAGACCACGTGTCAAACTGTACGCGGATGGCAGTGGACAAAGTCAACGTTAGTTAGTCGAACATCGATCGTCGGAGCTGTCCTTTCTCCCAACGAAGATAATAATTAAAGTTCCAACGTCGGTGGCGTTTTGAACGGTTCCCCCTTCATCCCCGTTCCTGTCGTGTAAACAGGCCACGTACTACGCGTTTCAAGCCGCCCACGATGGATAAATAATAAGCAGCAATAACAACCTGCCAGGTAGTACGCGGCTTGCGCGTTATTACGTGCTGCTTTTATCTACCAGCGGGATCTCCAAGAGCTGTATCGCACCACCCTTCTTTCGTTTCGCTCACTTATCAACTTTTACCACGTGGAGACCCAGCCAGAACATCGCTGTTTGGTTTACGGCCGAGATTCGAGGAGACGCTTTTCGTTTTTAATCCTGCTATGATCCTTTTCATCTTTCTTCCTTTCTTTTTCGTATAATTGAGCTCGAGCTTTATTAACCCTTTGAAAGAAAGAGCAACTTCATTTATAAATGCGTTGCATTATTGGGAAGATTTTAGAAGTAGCGATTACTTCGAAGTTACCTAAGGTAGCTAAATTGTGAATAACAGTTAGGAAAAGTTAAAAATTCGAGAGTAGAAGATTTTGAGAAAAATGATACTTAAATAATAATTACAATTAATTCGAGGTATAAAATATAATTCTACATTCACGACATACACGAATAATTAACGAAATTTGCATCAGGATAAGAAATTTGTACGTTCATCGACGCTGTAAAGGTATACCGCATACAGTTGCTATAATTCAATTATATATTTAAACATAACATTAATAACACGATTAAACATTCGAAAATTGAGATAGTATATTTAATTCCAACACTCGATAAAATAGGTAGGTGCCACGGCTAAAACTCGTTAGTTGAATAATTCCAATATTACGTCAGCATCATGGTCCACTTCGATTTCCCTGTCAAGCGACAAAAATGTTTCCATTTCCGACAAACGAGCACGCGCTCGGGAAAATTCGTGAAAACTTGAAAATCTTGATTCGAATCTACTACTATCGATCGCATAATACACCGTATTTACAAGTGGCTGCTCGGGGCCGCGTGGTCGAGCTATCGCGATCGGTTGTCAGCGCGAAATTTCAGACGAAATGTAGGAAGGTTAGTAGTAACAGCAAGGAATATTTATTCCAAGAATTACGGGAGCTGTATTAGCGTGCACTCGTCCAGACAGGTTCCACGAAGGTGCATAGGCGGCTCTTATGCACGCGATGCAGTTCGTTACGTTAAAGCGGAGCATGTAAATGAGTCTACACGAGCTCTCCTCTTCTTTTTTCTTTTTTTTTTTTTTTTTTTTCGCGAACAGGTAGCCTACGAAGGGAAAAAGCAATCGGAATGCGCGTATATTTTTTTGTCTAATTAACTTTATACGATGCTACCGGTGTTGTACCTCGAAATTAATCTCGAGAGAGAAAAATAACGAGGCTTTCAGAAAGGATCACCGTTTCCAGTAAATTATTTGAATGTTTAGGCTGTATTTGTCAAGAGTTTCATTAACGGAGAGAGTAACGAGGAATTCTTATTATGACACTGGTCTTCCTGGAAGTAATTTTTGGGATCGAGAAAAAAAAGGAAGAGAAGGAAAGTAAAATTCATAGAAATTTCTGTTTCAATAAAATTTGGTATCTGCTCTATTTTATAGAATGAAATTTGGTATTAATAGCTGCTAGCTAAATTAATCAGTTATTTCCGTATGGAATACGATCAGAAGATACGTATAGCGTTCAAAGATACAAAATATCGAAATTAAAATACCTGTTATAATATTCGATAGGTGAAGAAAATTTTCCATTTAGGTTCCATTCGTTTAGTTATGTTTATAAAAATATGAAATTACGTAAATATATGTAATTTAATCACCATATAAGGGAAAGGCTTTATAAGGCTTTTAAATTAGATAATCGAAATACACATAGCTGATAAAACTTTTGTATTTAATAAAAATGTAAGTTTACAGTCTTCTTGCGATCGTTGACTAACTTTCTACTTATCTTCGCTGTTTTCTTTTTTAGTTAGCGATTGGTAAACGTGAACACGTTTTCACTATTGTCCTTCTGCACGTCAACGTGTCTCACAATTCTTACGTTTAAAGATATACAAGAAATCATAGTATTGCAACACGTTTCTGTTCGTCGGGTTTCCTCCGCTTTTATTGCTGAAGCTAGTTAAACAAATCGAGATACATAACAATTTCAGTATACACCTGCAATTTCTTTTCATTTCTTTTAATCGAACTTACTGTTTGATCACTATTAAAGAACAAAGAGTATAATTGTAGGAAATTGTAAAATCTTCACCTATACTTCTTATTCGCAAATTCCCAAATCGCACTTGTACGACTTCTACTAATTAATCCAACGAATTATCAGTGACCGACAAGAGATTCGATCGATCGGTGCTCCTCGAAGGACTCGACGCTACTCAGCAATGCTCGAGGATGACTCATCCGCTTGAACTCACACGAAATGACTTCCTCTCGTATATACCTGGCGGCGTTCCGTTTCGACGCGGAGGATCACTGAATCGCGCCGCGGAATCGCGATTCGCTCGCGTGGCGAAACACGTCCCGACTGTTTCCAATCGACTGGACTGCCGAGTGGAAATTAACACGAAATTCGATTTGTTACGGGCTTGGTAATCCGGCGCGGTTTCTGCTCACCGGAAATCGTGCGCGGCTTATCGAGCTCTGATGGACAGATCACCTCGAAGGCAAGTAATTAGAAGATTATTACGCGTTATTAAGCGTAATTCTTATGAGATGAAGACGCGCAAGGAAGTTGAAAAAGCGATGTTGCGAGAGTGCCGGAGAAATCGAGAAACACGAGAACACGTTTTGCTTTTTCTTGCCTGAAGTTTTAGAAGCTTTTCAGCATTCGGTAGTTTGATATCGATCATTGATAAGTGGCAACCGTTGGTAATTTTTAATTTTTAATTTTCGTCCATTTCTCATTTCCCTAATTTACCGTTGTCCTTGATGTCGGACCGATATAACGGTAAAGAATCAATATAATCAGGAGATAAATAATTGAACTGCAAATTTTTTTATTAGGAATAAATAACAGATGGAATATATATTTTTGTGTATTTAGGTATAAGATTCTTTGAAAATGTTTGGTATGTTGAATGGCAGCATTGGAATTTTGATAGAAATCAGATGATTTCTTTTTCCAGTTTTAGATTGGAATAATTCATTTACAGATACATTAAATCATATGTATACAAACGTGTTAATGTTAATGCGTTAACTTTAAGCGAGAGATTGAGCTATAGTTATTTGTCTTTCATTTATGTAAGTTTATACTGAATGAATTTAAAAAAATACGATCATTGAAATTCCTGTTCCAATTTGATAAGGATCGGTTAAAATTATTAGCAATAGAATACAGGAAAAATATATAAAGAGCGTGAAAAATAGCGCAGATATCTTTATCGTAACGTCGTTAGATCGTACATATGATAACTCATAAAAGAAATCTGTTTTATATCAACTTTTAACAACAATATTAATGTAAACTCGATACAGTGGTTGAATAATATCGAGTTTATGTTCATAATTGAATAGTCAAATTTTGATACCTTGATTTTTATGATATTCGTTGTCGTTATATCCACTGAGAATTTTTATTCATTTATGAGAGATTTAGAAATGGTGAAAATTTAACTCAATTTTTACATATGGCAATTTTCATGATCTCTATTGGCATTATAACCGGACAAATTTGCATGCATTTATACAAAATAACCGTACATGCGTAAAAGTTCATAAAATATATTCTCATTTAAACTATAGCGAGTTCTGCCGATTATTGCAAAGACAAAAAGGATCGAATCGTACAACGACACAACTGTAAAAAATAAATTTTTAATGTAACATTAAAAGGACCATAAATTATAGATGGTACCAAATAAGAAATTAGAAAACCATCGATTTAATCAACCCTGACATACATTTGAAGGAATGCGTTTCCCTACTAGTGAAAACGAAAGACCGTTCCGCTTGAAGATGACGGTCAACGAACGAACGATGCACGCTGAGTGCAAAATAAGAGGGAAACGACAGAATTGTCCGACTTCTCCGAACGAGTCGAGTCCATTTGTGTGTCGTCAGGCTCGATTCCACTGCGCCAGATACCTAATCCTCTCACCTCGTTGCCTTTGGTTCACGGATCAGATTCCATCGAACAGCATTTGCATGTTTCCTAGTTCCGTGTTCGACACAGTGTATCGTTTGCATGCTCGTTTCATTTTCTTTTCGAACGCAATCAGGTTCTCACAGTGAAATTTATAAAAATCAAATAGTGGTTGATCTTTGTTTTACAAAAAAGTGAAATAATATCAAAGTAGTTTAATTCAAGATATGTATTACCTATCGGAGTCATTAGGTGCTTCGTAGAAATCATTTTTAGTGTTCTTAAATTATAGCAGGTTTCGGTATGAGCTAAAAAAGCTAATATCTAAGTCCCCTGAAATATTTATATAAATGTATATTTCGCTAATTATACGATTAGCGTTTCTACGTTGTCATTACATTAACTTTCTAAACACATTACGGTATTGGAAATCGACACGAAGAGTTATAAATATAAAAGCTTGATAAATATCCTAGAATTTTTGTGGGTCTTTTAAATTCCCAGAAGAAGGAGAATTAAGCTTGAACATACATAATCACCTTGTCTATTAAGGATTAATCTATCTAATTGATCTGCTAGATCTGGTATATGATACTTTAATCGCCAACGTGTTAGTTCTAATTTGAAACAACTAATCTCAAAATAGCGATATAAAAGCACGCATTAATCTAAAATAAAAATATAATCGTCCTATTAAACGAACAGAGTCACCTCCTAAAGACATACATGACACATACCAATAATCTTCTTTTTTCTTCGCTCGGTGTTATCATAAAAATATTGAAAACGTGCGACAAATTAGAAACGATAAAAGCGATTCGACTATTACACGCGTTCGCATCCGGAAAGGAGACTCAAATCCCACTCCGGACCCGCGATACTCCGCGAGAACACTGTGCAAACATTTTTCACCGTGAAACGACTTCCGGCGTGCTGGTTCGCCGAACGGAACGAGCTATTATGGCGACCGATGAACTTCGAAAGTGCAACGAATGTTCGCCGTAAACTCCGTCGCCTTTATCACAGTCTGCGTATCGTAGCGCTCTGTGTCTAACACTGTTGCTTTTGTTCGTAATTAAGAGTAATTAGACGTGCCACCGATGTAACTTGCTAAGTGCGAGCGTATAATTACTTGTAAAAAGGCGGATGAAATGGCCGCAGCTTAATAAAGCATGTCATTATCTTTGTCTTTCTCCTTTTCTCTATCTTGCCCCGTCTTTTGACCGTTCTCTCGACACTTTTTCTCGCATATGCGCTCTTTTATTTCCGGCAGAGATGTGAGACGAGCGTGCAGAATCGAGGCGCCTTTACGGCCCTACCCCCTTTGAACGATTCTTTTTGCCATTTTTTTTTTTTTTTCGTCTTTTAACCTTTCCCGCTATTTTTTCCATCCGTTTCTCTTTTAGAGTTTTGATGGGGCGATTGTTTGATCTAATTCGATCATTAGCGTATTTGTTATTGAACATTTTAGAAGAAACTGCACGTTAGAAAAGTGTAAGCTTCTGCATAAGCATAAGAATTTGCGGTGTTTGTCTTGAAACTTACTCCGTCTTACTGCGTGACAGTGATGAAAAATACTCTTTTTGATATAAGATGTTTTACAATAAAAGGAACAATCGGGAATATGAAATTAAATTATGCGTGTAAGATGTTTTAAAGATGTTAAATAAAATAAGGAGGATTGTACAAAGTACCGGGTAATTAATCTGTATGCGAATATTTTATCGTAAATGTTCATTAATTCGCATTCGTAATATCTTCGCATGCTCTTCTGTTCCTCTTCTCCTTCTTCTTCTCTTTCTACAATTAGCAACTTTACTTGTTAGCTGCTTCCTTTGTTTTTTTCTGAACTCAATCACCAGTGTGAAGAAAAAATGCAAGGCCATTAATAATATCGCGATACGACCTCAAGATTACACTAAAATTAGTTGTAGAAAGGAAACACGATATCAAAAGTGAAAATTTATAAATATTAAATATTTCGTTATGTTACCTTAAAGTCAAATTTATTACCACAAGAACGATGAATTAAGAAATTTCGTCTTGGAATTAAAAGCTCGATACGTTACATGGTAAAATTACAGAAAAAGGGAAATTAATTTTAACGACGCTTGATTTATACCTTGCTTTTCTATCTATGAAAACTTTGCACATAAATTAATTCACCAGAAGCTTTTGATTTTAAAGTGACACACGATGCTCATAACTCATCCTTCATAAAGATTCAGATATCCTGGCCACTATAAATCTTTATCATTTCTGCTTGAATACTAAATTATTTCTCTGGTATGACAGAACAAAGCACAGACTGCTTCCGCGATAAATCTTTTTCTCTGAAAATATATGACCAAAAATTCTATTTAAATCTAATGGTAATCCTTTTATTTACATGGAACAGTTTATCGTAAATATATGCTGAGTGACCCATAAAAATAAAAGTTCGGTTCTATGTATTTTTAACTACATACTATTTAACACGTTCTGTATTTCCATATTCAAATGCAATAATAGAACTATTATACATGCATATATGGAACAACGATCTTTCTCACCATAGTGTCCGAGTATTGATAAGCATCGCAATAAATTTGCATAAAAATCCGTAGTTTAATAACAGCCAATTATTAACACCAAATCTACCTATGCTTCCTTTAAATTTCTTTCAACTACAGTGAACAGCCAATTCCGAGAATTCGGCCGCTTATTCCGACAAATTTTTGTGAAAGCACTTAAGCTACCGAATTACAGCGTGCGAACGATGCCGAGTGCATGAACCCTTGTTGTCAACGAGCCGTACGAGACCAGCTTCTGGCTGAGCAAACAAAAACTGCATAACTGTGCAGCGCACGTGCCGGTTGAGAAGTGCGATTAACATGACCGGTAACGGCAAGTGGGTCACGACTACGCTTGGATAAAGTCGACCGATCAAGAACACTGGCCGATCCGTGACCTAGACGCCTCGACATTAACCCGCCACGGTCTATTCTTTTCCAATGTGATCCTTTCGTGATCGCCGCGCGATTGATGCACGATTATGGACATCGAAAGTCCTACGATGATGACATCGTTGAAAATGATAGTAATTACAGATGCACAGAAATGGATCGATCTTGGAGAAAATCGTTTCTATTGGTTTCGGTATATGGTATGGAACGAGTGGACATAGAAGATGCAACGACGTAGAATCGTTTTACGTCGAATTTATTTTGATGTAACTTTCCGATTTATCCTTTTGTATGATTTGACTGAGATTAACTTGTCATTGTATACTTTGTATATCTTACAGGTGGAGCCTGTATGTTAATAATCGCTTGAAATGTTAGGTGTCTGAAAAAATGTTTGAGTCTTTACGTAGCTTATGCAATGAATTTATTAAATCATTGAGTTTAAGAGTATGAAGTCTCTGAAGAAGGATGATGTTGCTCGGGTTATTCGTAAATTATTTCAGCTCAATAGAATCAATAAATCAATTAGAATGCATCAAATAATGTGCACAGCCGTATTAGAGAAACAGTAAGAACATGCTGAAATATTTACAAATAATTTCAACATAAAACGACGCGTTTCGACAAAATTCCTTCTCAAAATTATTAAAAATTGGATTTAACTTTTTGTAACGCGAACAGTCACGGACATTGAAACGTTTTATCTATCAGATTATGGAAAAAGATCTCTACCAGATAACATCGTAATCCTCGCACAGAGGAAATGCAACGTAACATTCGTAATGCTTGCATAATCCAAGTGCACGCGATCGTCCATAAATCGCTCAATCTTTCTGTTCGAGATATTATTTATGGCCAGAGTTGTATTTTCACCGCTTACACCCACGGAGGTTTAGCTGTCAATCCTTTACGTGAGATTACGACGAGCTGTCGCGACGATACATCGCACAGTAGTTCAAAATAAAAGAAAGTATCTCTTTGATTATTAAGTAAACATATATTTTTCATTATAATTCCATCGTTACGTCGTACAATGGACCAGAAGGAAAAAGTTATTTTTGGACGTTAAGTAGACAGAGTTTTTTTTATTATAATTCTATTGTCGAGCCACAGAATGACTGAGTATAGAAAAGAATGATTCTGTTTAGCGTTGAGTAAAAATTGTCATAGCAATTCTATTATTACATCGCACAGTATTTCGGAAAGTTGCTTTCTTTTTTCTTAACCTTAAGCAAATAGATGTTTTTCTAAATTTGCCTAAATTATGTATGAAGTTGTTCGATTTATTGTTTAATATTTTATTATTATATATTGATAAAAAATAATTATCTCCGTACTAAGTAATAAAATCTGAATCACTATGCGTCGGTAAATCGGGGAAAAATTAAAGGAGTGGTTAAATCGGAACGATCTATGGTCGATCATGACGAAACGATTTTATTTCGCACTATATATTATTTGCTGTTTAGTAGATACAATGAAAAGTTCAGTCGTAAATTCGAATTGTAGAAGGAGCATGGAATTGATAGGTTAGTGGGAAATTGTAGAGTAATTTATGGTGTGAAGCATAAAACGTAACAGGTGTTCTCTATGAAATAACCCGTTTGCGTGGTAGTGAAATGATTTCTGTATATTGCCGTAGGTGTTGCGGAGGCTTTGGTTGAAATGATTGCTAGATGCTTTTTCGCAAAGGTGTATACCTATAAACACAGTAAATTAAAAAATCATGTGAGAAACAGAGGTATGCACTGGAAGGTTTTGTAAGCGAAGAATTTTGGTCTTTAATAAAATTACGTTTTTCGTATGTGAGCTATACAGAATCCTAATTGATTTCGTTAAAATTTGTTGATTCTGATTCTCTAACACTTTTTTGTGATTAGCGTCGTTAAAATTGATAATTCGGTTTGTCAATTCATACAGCGTTTGAAAACTTTCAAAAATAATCATTGAACTATCGTAGACACTGGTCTAAAATAATACCAAACTATCAATATCAATATTCGAGAACGAAAGAATACGTTGATCTTATAATTAATCTACGTATGCGAATTTTTGCATGTTATGCGCATTCTGTAAATCTTCGCACCTGTTAATTCCCCATAGACGCGTAAACGTGCACAAGTCCACTACTAACAAATTCGTTTGGGCAAGGAGTTCTTCTAGAATCCGAATTAATCGTACAAAGAAATACTTTGACTTATAGAAAGACCTAACCAGTAATCTTTTTAAGACTTGGATATAAATACTATGGCAAGTTGTAATTAAAAGTGCATTAAAACTTCCTCGACGCGTTCACATTTCTCAGAACTTGTTATATTAAGAATAAAAAGGAACTTTAATTCAGAAAGCAATAAAACTGAACACGGAAGGGTAAATAAATGTCATTAGGAAGAACTAACTAGGAAATGAGGTAATGCAGGGGCAGTGACGGTGAAAGGGAAGAAAATGAAGATTAAAAGTCACGTCATATCGCTGGTTGTCCATAATGGCGGTTATACAGTGAGCAACCTCGGTCTCTCTGCCGTCTTGTTTCGTTAGTTTGGTACGGGCCGTGGATTGGCCCGTCATTTAAATGCCAACGTACCCTCGAGACCGCCACGAACAGCTCTGAAAACAGCCCCGGTTCAGCGATAGGGGAAAGAATGGATAGAAAGGGTAGCTGCTGACAATTCGTCGAAATGCCAGTATTTCGATTCATCAACGCCCACTCTCTTATCCGACACATTTCTTCGTCAACGTTTGTAGTAGATCAAAATGCTGAAGATTCACTGTTCGATATATTTTCTAATTTGTAGAGTTAGATTTCTCTATTAACAGATATTAATTGTATTCCTTTATCAGTGCTTACTAATTTTATTAATTTATGTTTCTTTTATTAAAACTTTATTAACGGAGTACTTTTACTACGAACAATCATTTTTTTTGTTCAAAATGATCGTATCTTTTAAATTAATCAAAATACCGATAGCAAAATGTCAGGATATAATTAAAGCACTTTTGATTAATATTTCATTGTTGGCGTGGCCTGTTTCGTTATTGTAGTGTCGATAGATCTTTGTCGATAGAACATTTTATTTCTTTTTATTTCGAGCAAAGAGTAATCTTCGGCAAAAGGCAATGCTATGTAATATAAAAAATTGTTTTCTCCGTGACAGCGTAGACAGTTTTAGCAAAAAATGAAGTAGGTAGCATTTTCCGGTAAGCCATGCGGAATATAACTTGTCAAGTGAAGAGAACTCGTTGCCAATTTTTAGAGCATAAATCTTGCTGAAAGATGCCGGTAAACTTGCATGATTTTATTCCGCGGTATTGCGTCTGCTGGTTAAAAAGTATACCGCGAGTACCTGTTCGAATTTTCACTGGATGCAAGCTACATTGGCCAGGCAGCGAGCCAAACTTTTAAATCTTCAATGAATCACTTTCTGACAATAATACGAGCAGCAAGATGATAGAAAACGGACAATAAGAATTTCACAGCAGCTCAGGAAATAAGATACGTCTTCATAAGTCATCCGAGATTCATAATTCCGTCAAAGTGTCAGCAACGCGAAAAAATTCAGTATTAGTTAAATATTTTACGTCACTCTTCGTAATATATAATTTATTCCTAGTTCTTCGCAAAATATTTACAGACTATAATTTTTAAGTATAATTTAAAGATAGATATTCGTTGTTAAATAGTTATATAAGAAATTAAAAGTTCAATACCTCAGAGATTCAGAGTCTTGTTTCTTTTAAAGTTGTATCACGATACGAACGATTCTTACATATCAGAATTATACTAAATAATTCCTTTGAAAAAAGCAGTATTGATCGCTAATTATTTCCCTACTAATTTCTAAAGTTCTTCTTTGATTAGTCATTTGTAATTATTCGAACAACGCGTTTTTTCTTTCCTAAATATAATCTGTAAATACTAAACTATAATTACTACAACTTTTCATGTGAACTTACGAGTCACGTGTGGTATTAACTCGGAATATTTGAAAAAAAGAGAAGTAATTTGTAAAACAGAAGTCGTTCATTACGAGCAACATATTACATCTTATCTTTGTTTGTAAAATTTATTACAAAAAATAATCAGTTTTAAGGCGCGATAAGATGTTATGGTAACATTAAAATCATACATTGCATTGTTTTCTTCGAAATGGATTACATAGTAAGCGTTTTTAAAAATTAATACATAGACCATTCGTAATAACGTAATAGGAAAGAAAATTACAATGCGAAAGTATACAAATTATATACATCCCACATAATAGACTGACTCGTAATTAAATTTGTAGCTACAATTTCCAAATACTCGCATTCGCGTGTCTAAGAAGCATAATATGCAAGTATGTATCTACATTTGCCAGAAAATGCCCGGTAAAACGAAGCCAAAGCCAGTAACGCAGAATTTATGAAGGAGAATATACATTTTTCTCGAATCCAAGATCAGCTTCGACTTCGAATCACGTATCCCTCGTGACCAATATCTGCGTGTTTCAACATTGCTATCCGAGCAAACCAAAAATACTATTCGCATTTGCAACCAAATATTCTTCCCGCTTCGGTATTTTTCGTATGTACAGAATACATCGATATGGAAGTTTATTCCCATAGATAACGTGTTCGCTGCTTTATGGGCCACTAATAGTCCGCGATTGTTATCAGAGATAAGACTCCCATTAAATTAACAAAACTTCTCTTTTTCTCGTTCTTTAAACAGAATAGGTAGAAAAATTGATGAAAATGGGAAATTTGAACGTTTTTATATAATTTTTTGATTCGATTTTTAAGTTTCAAGGAAATTGTAAATCTTCTTATACACAAAATCTATCAATAAGCGAAACGTTACCTCTTTTTCTTATTGCCTTGGTTTCATTTGTAAAATTCTACCAAAATTAACAATTTTTTACAGAAATAAAATTAGCAAGAGTAGCTGAAGTTTACTAAAATATAGAAATTACGATAATAGCAAATTAATAAACAGTAATAGCACTTGATATTAAATTTAACTCATGTGTTAGAATGTCTACCAATACTGCGTTTTTACAATTAAGTTTATCGACGATTTATTACCAGCCGATGTCAGGTATCATTGCTTGAACTAATCCTATCAAAGTTTTTCCCTATCAATTTCGAGGAAGCTTTATCTAACTCGTAATTTACAAATTGTATTACAGCCTGGCGATAAAGAGCTTCACCGAAGCAATAAAGATATTCCAAGAACTTTGATAATAACGAGTTACCAATAATCGGTCATAATTAGAAAATGTTAAAGAATAAAATAATTGCCGATCATTTTATCGTTCTTACGATAATTTTGTAGCGAAATTATCTAATACATATATTCTATCGAAAATAAGCAAGTGTGAGGATACTTTTGAGCGTTAGTGTACGTCTACACGGGGCGCGGTATCGACACCTCGTAAAGCAAGAGGAAGTCGTACCTTTCTCGTGTGTGTACACGTCGCAATAAAACGAGCGTACACGCGCCGGTACACGAGTCGTACACGAACATAAAGCAATATTGATCCGACCTGTACGTTCCAGGTTGATTTTTCTTCGTTAGGAAATTCGACGAGCGTCCGGCTTGCGATAATATTTTGTTAGGTTCGTTATCACCGGAATAACCGCCTACGTCAACGTGGATGACATCAGGAAATTGTACAAGGATAGGTTGTGGACATTTTTAATCACATGTAGCAACAACGATGCGGTGGATCGATATATTAATTATGTATGATAAACAAACTGTGGATGTTCGTGCAGTTTCATATATTTATAAACGTAAGTTGAGAAATGGAATTTAAATAAAAATTTCTTTCACCTATTAAGCGTTAGAATCTATAATTTCTATTGGATTTTCTATATATTTTTACAATTTAGGATCCGTAGATTATTAATAAGAAGGTAATAAGAAGAACTTTTTTAAGAGGTTTATTGAGAATTAAGAGTTTTCTATTCCGATTTCCTTTAAGTTTTTCTTTTAACGATCGACAGAGAATGATAAAGTGTATTATTGTATTTAAGAACACGTTGTTCTGTTAAAAATAATGCTAAACATAATTTTCATATATCGTGTACGTTTATACATACGAAAAAATTGCTGACGTCGACAATTACGTTTCTCTTGAGACCTTGCCGAACAAATCAATCTCAACATTAAATATATCGTAGTACGTGAAGATAAAAGAAAAACAAGAACAAAAGAATAAAATTAATCGTGTATTACAATACATTAAGTACTTTAATATCTCGCTTTCGAAATGAGATTAAAATAACCGTGAGTTGTTGGGTAAGAGTTACACGTCATTCTTTGTACTCTATAAACACTATGGCAGCGTATTCACATAAAAGGAATGCTACGCAAACCTGCTAAAGTTGTTTCCATCGTTATAACATTACGTTTCGAAAGAACTTCAAAGACTCCAAATTCCTCGTGCGAAGATTTAAAATTCTATCTCAATCATCGCTTAATGTCACATAAAATAAATTAGAATTGCACTTGGAATTACAGTTACCATAAAACGATTTAAACGCTTTATCCAAACTCATAAAAACTAGATTACTCGTATAGAAAAGTTCCGATAAACAGCGTTTCCTCGTCAACCACGTGAAATACGTAACCTCGAACGAAACCCAGTTCTAAATGTCACTTTCTAGAACCTTTTGAGAATTTTTATTCCGAAACATACCTATAACTGTTGGCGACTATTTTTAGTTTCCGCTGCAAGTGAAATTTCAAATATTCGTGCACGAAAAAATTAACTTCAACTTCGATAATAATAATCTGACGTTCTGTTGCCACGCAGCCAAGTATCCCACACACGAAATGCAATTGCAACGAGGTGGAAAATCACCGCGCAGAATAATTACGCTGATTAAGTCGATAAAACAAAGGCCATCGTATAACTGAAAAGAGAAATATATATGCGCTTCTATTGAGGGTTATCGCACCACTCTATATATCGGCACCTCGTAAACGATATACAATATAGGGGGAGTCATTGATCTCCCGTTTACGCGAATCGCAGTAAAAGCGGTGTACATAGTTCTGGTATCTGTTTCGCACGCACTGGGTATCGTCGATGTGTAGTACTAAATCCTCGTCGTAAGTTAGATAGAATTACTCGGATAATTGGAAAATAATAATAAAATGCAATTTAATTTAATCGGAAATCCTTAAAGTTACAGTACCTAGGATCAATTTTAAAGCGTAGATGGTGCGGTGACTGTACAAAAGTATTTAGAAATTTGTAAGTAATTGAAAAAAAAGAAAAAGGTTAATATTCAATAGTTAAATTATAAGATTATAAATAGGTATCGATATGCAAAACGTCTCGTAAGCTAAATTAGGTATGATATAAGCTATGATATATTTTAAAGAAAGAAAAATTGCTGCCAATTTACGAGCGGTGGAATTTTCATCTTGTGAAGCAATAAACCCCTGAATTGTTCCGTTCGATCTTAAAAATAAACGAGTACAAGCCGACGAGAACGACTTTTCACGTGGATATAAAGAGTCGCTAATATCAGCGGTATATTTTACACCGTGATTAGCATTACTAAAATCAGGATAAGGCGTCATAAACGGGCTCGTAAAAATTAATTGAGCCATTCAAATTAATCAAGTTCGTAGATTATGTACGAGAAAAATCGCTGTAGAAAATATGATGTATCAACTTATGGTATACAATGTTTCCTTGTTTTCTAAATGAGCCTATTAATTTCAACCGAATTAACATCACGCACAAAGGTTAACAAACTCATCATAAACTAAGATTACCTAACTAATCTCTTTAGCGCGAGAATGAAACTATCTGTTCGTTTACACCGTTTAACTTTTCGTTTGAAATGTTTCTACTTCGATTAAACTAAATGGAGATATGAGAGAAACGAGTAGCCTTGTTTCATCGAATATTATCTAACGAATTGACTTTGGGAATTGCTAATTAGACACGATCAAAGGTATTAACAATTTAATAGCTCGAGCCAAATACGCAATCTGTACGCTGTACAATCTGAATAGAAATTCACAGAGAACTAATTTGAAAAGTAAAATAAAATTGAACGTATTGATGTGGAAGCGTCTAACGACAAGTTGGTCTTTAAAACTCTCAAACGTGAAAAGCAAGAGCTGTAACTTATAATAATAATATATTCACAATATTATTTAATTTCAATTTATTGCTACGCAAGTAACGCTCTTAATCCCTTTCGAAAGCTACGTACGACAGAAACACAGCAATTAAATCGTATCACGGGACCATTCGTCGAAACGAGCCATTCTATCGAAAACCTGTAAAGCAGCAACGCGGAAGTCGTGATGGCAATAAACTCGAGCGTTCTTCCTCGGTCCGTGTATTCGCTGTATCGTCCAACAGGACAGCGTGACCTACGCGAGCTGCTTGAAAAATGCGCGGAGGCTGTGTTTAGATAGCGGGCTTAGCAGCTCGTTTAACAGGCGAAAGGGGGGAAAAAATCACGGTTCGTTTAGCGACACGCGGTTATATAACCGCGGTGGTGGTGGTGGTTCGCGTTTTCAAGAGATCCTCTCTCGACTCCAGAGACCGTGAGAAATTCGAGCTCGAGTGCCGGGTCGATGATCCTCGAGGAACTCCTCGACGACCTTGAATTGGGAAAAAAACGCCTGGTTGATGATACGCGACCACCGGAAATCGCACTTATGGCAGGCTTTTCGTGGTGAAAGGAGAAATGATTACGGTGAACGAAAGGTTTTGTCAGCGTTAATAATATGGTTAATGATCGCGAAGGAGACTGTGATCACAGTGGTTTGGATTGTTTTCGAAGAGTGGCGCAGTTGTGTATAGGGAGTGGTGACAATTTTAGAAGGAAATTGCGGACTTTCGTATAACAAAGGTATCATTTGATGTAGTTTTCTTTTCATGGGGCGGTTTAGAGGCACACGAATTGAACATTTGGGATGTAGGAAATGTTATATATTTAGAGTTTTAATGCTTTTGTTGATCAATCGATTTGTATGATACTGAAATTCGATTATTTACCTGAGTCATAATATTCGAGTAACTATCGAAATTTCAAACTTTTGATATGACATGAAAATATATGAAAGATTCATCCAACTTTTCTGAGAATTCTCTTTACCTCTCCTCGTAGAACCAATCGAGAAACGAACACCAAAAAAGAACGCAAAAATAAGAGGAAAATGAAAGAAACGGTAATCTAAGGTGCCATGATCCAAGAGATCTACGCTAACTCGCCACAGATCGAAGATTCCTGCGATGAAATCGAGATGAGCAAGTTTCCAAGGCGTCTTGCAATTAGTGCAATATTCATCTTCTCGTGTTGCTTCACGGCCTACCGCGAAAGTCCGGTCGGAGAGCGCAACAGAAAGGGTAGGAAGGAAGTTTTCTATCGATCCGCGGCGATGTTTTGAGGTCAGGGCGCTGCGCCAGCACTGCGGCGACGGGGCACCGCGATGCCTACGTCGAAATCGTCAACAACCACGGAAACCATGACCGATGATCGTCGTGCCGACGACAATGATCTCTCTCGTGACTGTCCATGGATATGATCGCAACCCCCGCGCCCGGAAGTCACACGATTCTACGACCTTAATATCGGCCGTTTTCTTTTCCTTGGTCTACTTCCGGCAACCGCAATGCGGAGGAGCCCGGTTGCGAATCGCTGCAAGGAAATCGCTGCTATTTCTATTTTGTTGGCGAACTCGGTAGAACGCAAATACATAGTTGTTGGACAGTTCATTGCGTTTGATTTATTAATTTACTGACTGAAGAAGTGCGTTGACTCGTCCTATTTTTTCGAAATTATCAATATTTTGGACTGTGTTTATAGGAATTTTGAAAATTCTTTTGAGAATTTTAGGTAATATATTTATATTAAAGATATTACGTCGTTTCATAAGTTTTATGAGTTTTCCCTTGTGGATTTTCAACGAAGTATTGTTATTCAAAGCAACGTGTAGTTTCTTAATTACTATTTAAGTCTTCAATAGGTTCAAACGCATAGTATTTAATAGAATCGACAGAGTAGCAAATGAATGGCGACTGGAATATCGAATCAGATCAAAGATATCTATAGCATTTAATATATATTATAATATATTATATATATATTATATATATTATAATATATATTATATTATAATATATAATATTATTATATGCTATGCTATTATATGCTATTATATGCTATAATATATATTATAATATATTATAGCATATAAGCATCGTGGAAAAGTATAATTGACGTCTAAAATTGTTGACTGATTCGATTAAATTGCTATAATCGGATATTGTGTGTATTTTGGAAATTATGATAATTTTAGATGCTAGTTTAGGAATTCAATGCGTAACTAGATTTTTGTACGATGTAGTGAAAGGATATTTTTAGTAGGTTTTCATGTAGATAAGTTGATAAAATTGTAGATAAAATTGTAAATATGTAGATAAAATTGTAAATATGTAGATAAAAAGATATGTATTTTTCAGCAGTTTGATACAGCAGAACAAAGTTTGATACATTTCGTGGATAAAATATTTATTTCGCAGAAATTAATTACGATACTAAACAGTTTTTATAAAAAAAAAGCTGAGAAGGAAAGCTACAAAATAACTGAATATTACTTTGCTGTTTACGAGATTAAATAGACTAATGTTTCTGTTTTATGTCCTTTTTCAAACTAATGTAAGGTGTATCATATAATAAAACCTTAAAACATATAGCACATATCAAATAATTAAGGAGAGAACTAAAAGTATAAAATAACAACGTTTCGGTAATTCCTAGGACAAAGTGCAATTACTCTAATTGCCAAGGAAAATAGTGTAAAAATATCCACGACCCAGCATTAGCCCTATTAAATCTAGAATGCGTGTGCGAACACTGAAGTTTTCACTAGGGAAATATAAAAATATCTCTCGTCAAATATTACCCAGAATATTTCACACAGCTTGGGAATAGGATTAAAAAATGCACGGAATTAAAATATTTTTCGTAGAACGAAAATACAAAATAGTACAGCAAAAAACTATTATGTTGTATATTGTAACATATTATATATTGTATATATCCTATATATTAGATATTGTATAAAATTTGTAAAATCGTTTCTAACAAGCGAGAAATTTTCTATATAATAAAAACTACATTATTTTGTATAAAATTCGTAAGATCGTTTTTAACGAACTAGAAATTTTCTATATGTAAAAAAAACTTTCGTAGTAAAAAATTCAATTTCTCGTTAAATAATAGATATCGTAAAAGTACAAATTATAGTAAACGAAACTGAACCAATTGTTGAAGTAATTACTTCAAGGAAAACTCTAAACCTTTTCTTTTGTATACTTGCGACACGGACACCGCTGTTTCGAAAACAACCGCTGTTTTAGTGAAGCAAAAAATTAAAAACAACGAGAGGTCCATATTATTGTGCCCTTCAATACGAATGTTGTATTGGGTTACAACGTCTAGAAACAAAATGGCTATAAGTAGATTCTTCTTACTGTTTCTTGTAGCCTTCAGCTAGAGTTACACACTAAGGTCAACTTTTTTGGTAATAAATGTATGCTTTGCTATAAATGTATGAACGTGCTCTCTATCATATTCTACTGTATTGTAACACTGAAAGAGTGAAAATCTGGATCAACATACACTATATATCTGTACTTATACTTGAACCTATACTTATTTCAATATATTGTTCTATTACAAATTCATCCATTCGTTCCTCTGTCAGTCAACCTCGACACCAATATTCTAAAACCTGTAACGAGCAATGTAATTTCAACAAAGAGGAACCAGTCACATTATACTGAAAGTGTTACGTTAAAACTTCGAAAAACACGTTGGATCGTAAGAAGAATACAAGCGTACCCCATTTCTTTTTCTTTTTTCTTTTTCGGTATCAGTTTCCCTCCATTAAATCCGCGTTACGTTCACAATTCTGCCGGATGACCGCAAGAAAAATACGAAAAACCGAGGATCACGTTAAACCAAGTCACACTCCATGGAAGTTAAAGAAAGGAGATCAGTCGGTTGACGAAAAATCGAAGGAAAAGAAGCCAAGTTCCGGTGCGTCCTATCAGCTGTCTCCTTGAACGAGGTCGTGGCAGGTGGGCGTCACGCACCGTGGAATTTATTCTGGAACGTTCTCTGTCCATGTATATCACGCGTACGGTGCTGAAGATAAAGAAACGAGGGAAAAGGGAATGACGCGGGGCAACGAAATTATCCGAGTGGCCGCAGACGTTCTTAATGCCACTCGTAACGGCACGACGCGGCGGAAACTGAAGGTACCAGGGTCGACTATTACGCGCCAGCTGTTCCCTTGCCTCCTGAATTTCTCCCTATGTAGCACTATCTGTCCTCTCCATGCGTGTAACGCTTTTCTATGGTGGGTGCGGGACGATTAGACTTGCTCTCTTGTGTCTCCTTAATTTGGGTTTGCATGGCTCCGTTGGGAAACGTTTGGTGGGCTAAAAGCGAGGATTGTATGTTGGGAAGTTTTGTTCGGGGTTTGGTTTGGCTACCGTTCGTGTAATGAGACATAATCTAATGCAAAATATGATAGATGTAAATAATGAAAAATAAGTAAGTCAATTAAAAGAATGGATTATAATACAAATATGTATATTACAATTCCGTGATGTGACGGACAGTTTTAGTGGTGAAGTTCACCTTCGAACTGGTCGCACCAACTAAAAACAATGACGTGTCCGGCTGAGCTCTTTGTCGACACATCGGTCACTCTTGACCCACATATTGAAGTTACAGATAGTAATACCATTTAATAAATATTTTGCCAAAGTATTATTTTTCATTTAGCTTGTAGAGGAAATATAGTATTTTGCTTGACGTGTGGAACCGGTTCGATGATGAGAGTTAATAGAATTGTTACAAATAATAGATTACAAGTAAATGCAATTTACTATCAAAAACAAACAATTACGTAAGAAAGGGCAGGAGTGATAAAATCTATCATCGTGAAGCTAATCGAACGGAAAGATAAAATAGAAATGGAAACCAATTTACCACGACATACAATGTGTCTCTAATTTATCACAAATTGTGCCCGCTACGAAGTACTTATTTAATATTTATCGTGTATACGTTCAAATTACACGACGATTTACGTGGTTTATAAGCCGATAAAGGGTGATTGCTCGTGGATGAACAACTACGTATCGTCGTGTATGCGCGCGTGCTCACATATGCACATGTGTCAGGATGGCTGAACGTACGTTGAACATACGTGGACATGAATGACCGCATGGCATATGGCGTCCGTAGCCATCCCATACGGCGAATACTCTATCATTTTTTACGTTTTTTTTTTCTTTTCGGTTCTTACCAACCGCTATCTCACCGCTTCTGTTAGAGCAGCTAGTTGCAGGCCTCTTCTCAGGGAACATGGGGGGAATTGTGGTTAAGTAATGAGTTACTTTAAACCGGCCTTCTCCTTCATTTTGCGTCGGGGAGTGTACTACCGCGGTGGCTGGACTGCGTTTGCGGTGGGATTTTAAATATCGCTGCTGGATTGAAAGGGTATAGAGGGTAGAGCTCTTTTAATATTTTTTATGGAAGTTACTGTTAGGCTATATTTTTCAGTTCGGGGGTACTTTTAGCGGCTGTCTGAGGAGCCAGAGAACGGTGATTGTGCTGGTAGTCAGGGTTTCATGATGGGAAAGGTGGCATGGTACTCTTAAGCGAGGAAAAGGAATTATATACTTATATACTTATGGCTATCTTTTTACGACGATATCTTTTAATATGGGTTCAGCTGAGATTTAAAAGAAAATGATGGAAATTGAAATTTGTACGTAATAATAGGTTTGTAAGGAAAGATGGACTTTTTAAGTGTATTAAATTGTTTTTCTATTCCGATGTTAAAGTGCGAAAAAATTTTTACAGGAAATGGAAGTACATAAAGGTACGAAGTAATATATATAGGAAACGAGCATTCTCTTCTTGGAAACTGTAAAATTTCCTATGAATCGGTTCATTAACAAATATCGCTTCTCTCCATAGTCGGGCACAATAAGGTTAAAATCTGATACACTTGCCAAGTAATTTTCATTCGCTATAATATAACCAAGGTTCCATCCAAAAGCCCAAAATCTCCCTATGCGTAGACGTATCTGGCCAAAAAGCGAAAACCAGATTTTATTCGAAGCGACGTTTGCTCAACGGTATGACTTTGCATAAATTTCCGTCGTTGTATTCGATTGAAAGAAGTTTTCTCGTAAGGGCAGTTCCAATCCCATAGCGCAATCCTCCATTGGCGCAAAAGTAAGTCATAGAAAGTCTGTTCCCTTCGGTGACCATCGTTGGCGTTTCGCTCGTGCACGCGAGACGTCACGCGACGCGGACGAAAGTGCCGATAGAAAAGTGAGTCGATTTTATATAGGCGCGTTTAATGACAGAGCTAGCTACAACGATTTTCATGACGTGTTCCATCGACGCGTTTCCTATATTTCTACTCGTCAATTACCCTCTGCCCGCAATAAACTGTTTCCTCGTGGACATGCAACCGGGTATTATGCAGGCCAGGATCGTAAAGAGAAGTTCGCAAGAGTAATACGAACGAATCGTGCGTACTCACGCTGCATACTTCGACTACGATGGTTTTAATAACATTTTACCGAAGATTGGATATCACAGTGGCAAATTGCTGCAGTTATTTGAAAATACCTCTAGTAATAGCACGATGTAGTCTCGGGAAGATTATAATTATTAGAGAGCGGGTTAATTACAGTAGATATACATACGAGGATGAAGGAAATTATTAAGTATTTATTTATGTACTTTTTAGTTTGAGTAAATTGTATGTATACTGTGGTAATAACAAGCTATAATATATTTGGCGCATACATGATACATTAAAGTTGTATAAATAGATCTGAAATTGTGGATTTATTAATGATATTAGGTATTTTTCTGAACAGTGAATTATTAAATGTTATGTTCTCCAATTAAACATTTATCAAAGTAAATGGAATTGTTACGTAAATAAATAGATAAATAGATATAAAATCCTATTAATAATATCAATTTCTTCCTAATAACAGGTTGTTAAATTAATTCTATATTCTTCAATTAGAAATTTATCGACGTAAATGAAATTACTGCCTGTAAAGTTAATTTCGAAGTAATAACAGAAGCAGTAGGAGGTTCGATGTAGATATAATTGAAAAAGTAATTTCGACATAATTAGTTAAATATGTTATGTCAATCGCTTCGCTTTTTCTCTTCCCTTTACTTCACTGAGTTGAGACTAGCTCTTTAACAGGTATTTCCAAGATACATACGATCATCTTTACTGAAACCTTGGTCATATTGTCCTCTCACATCCACCTCTTAGATATTCGATTCTTTCTCACATTCCTAATACTCAACGCTAAATAATTCTTCATAAACGTTCGTACTAAACGTGTTCCCATATCATAATCTTCTGTAACTTTGTCGCCTAATTTTCTACTAATAAATATGCCGCGAATCCCTAAATGGTAGTTTGAAAAAAACTTCTAAAAAGATATCGAGAAATGTGAAGAAGCAGAGAAAGGTTGCATTATGATAGTTTAACGTTTAGAAACATTAATTAATAATTTTCTAATGTGTACACTTTGCACTCAGCTTTAAATAATTATTCAAATTTCTAAAACGAATCGCAAAAAAGAGCAGAGAAAGGGAGGAAGAAGGACCGCATGGTGGTCGTCTAATTTCTTCCTAGTGAATTTTCCACAAAGCTCTGAATAATTGCCGAGAGTCTCCAAAATACAGCAAGAAAGCAGAGGAGACGGAATGAAAAATCGCGCGATGTCCGTCTAAAAAGTCGCAGGCCCGGGTTCCCCCATTTTTTATAGTCATCACGGGGAAACGAGTGGCCGATAAAAAGTCGAGCAGCCCGGATCCGTTTGCCCGGTCGGAAAAGCACCGGTATGCTTAATAATATTCTCGTGACCCGAGGCTGGTTAACGGGGAGCCCTCCGGTTGCTTATCGATCCGTGAACCGAGTCACGCGAACCGTCCAACCGCCCTGAACAGTCTTTCGAGGTAACGTGGACTGAAACTTTCCTTCCTTCCCTCGGAAATTTCAGCCACCCCCGAACGGTGAACCAGATCATGATTTCATAGATCAACTGATCGAAGGAAAGCCGGAATACTATACAGTAAAAGACCATTCATTGGAACTTGATTAAAAATTGTAATTAGCGTCCAATCGAATTGACTGCTATCGATCGAGTTCTGAGTGAACTTTTATTGTTTAATGACTATTATTTGGCAGTTTCTCTTAACGAAAAATCAGTAAAATCCTATTAATAAAGTTGTACTGTATCAAAAGCGCAAAACTTTGTTTGTATTTGGAATAATTAATTGCCTTAAAATATGTTTTATAATTTATCAGGTTGACTAAAATTAACAGACTTTTCGAAATGACTGACCTCGGATTTTTCTATGTTACAATTACGTACTAGGAATATAAAAATACTTTTGACGAAATTAGTGTTGAGATAAAACATGATTACAATTATATATTTATAGGATATTTGATCGTAGACAGATTATGCTCGAATTTGGCCTTAATACGTTGGCAAACAATAAAATTATAATTAGTTGCTACGTAATCGGCTTCACGAAGTGCACAGAAGTCTTAAGAGTATACATGTTGAATGATTCTCACGTCGCAAGTTGGTTCCTTCCAGGTCGTGAAGTTGGACCAACTGATTTCAACGCCTAGACCGAATAGTTACTTAGAATAGATTGGATAAAGTTCGAAGATTACAGTTGTTAGGATTTAGAGGATTTTAGAGGGATAATTTATAGAACGGTAGAAATTTTCTTTCTTTAGTGTTTTCTAATTCGTGGGTCGCATAAAATATCAATGACGAATAAATCGATATAGAGTTGGGACATTACAGATATTGTTTCGAAGTTTTAAAGGGAACATTACAATATCTTCTTCTTCTTTCATTCGACTGAAAATCGTTAAGAATTTTTACGCCTATTACGATCTAATTCTTCGATACACTACAGCCGTATCTTTGATTCATCGTTTGATTGACTAAGATACTGCCTTGATCGATATCGTATATTGCGTATCAATCTAAAACTAATAATTTTATTTCTATCTTGACATTAAATCGCAATAAATGTTTCAACATAGTACATATATACTTGGAATATTTTTCTAGATCGGTAGAACCTTTCATATTTTTTACGATGATTATCGTATCAAGAACAGCCTGATAAATCCAACCATATTCGTGAGGTACCAGAAACTCTTTGCTTTATCAGGCTATCGGTAACTATATCGGTGTGGTCATGCGACTCAAGAACGAAAGGATTGAAAAACGAGAAACGGATGAAGACGATTCACAAACGATAGTCTTGCAAATTCACCGATTCTACTTTGCCGTCTCCGATTAGGCAGCTTCCCTAAAAAGATTCCGAGGCTACGTACCGCGATGACCGTTTCGTAGTCGTTCCCAACTTTACATTCTAGACAGGGGTGAAGGGTAGCGGGATTGGAGGAGGTAGGTCACGCGAAGAATGGGCGGAGATTCCAAAAATAGGACCATTACTGATAAGGCCTAACCGAGGCGCTCCCGTAGGTGGGTGCGCGGTAGTAACCGATGGCAGGTGATAAAGCGGGGGAAATAGGGTGAGTTAAGGGTGCTGGTAGGTGATGATGGCGTTGGGTAAAACGGCGAAACCACCTAAGTCGATGCTTTTTCGTAACGACGCAACGAACCGCTTTGCTGGCTTGGTAAGCTACGCTACTCTCGAAACTTGCGGATCACATAGCGAGAAATAAAATAAAAAGTTGAAACCTTCTCGACGCTGGGTTCTGTCTGTATCTCGAGTTTTAATTACGCGTTTAAGAGGATTACGGTAGAGCCATGTAGTAGTATTTAGTATCTCTGAACCGTGCAACAGCTAAATTGATCAACCGTGACGGATTTAGATAAATGAAGTTCTAGCGTAATTGGGTAGAAGGGTCGCTCGCAAAGATTCCGAATATCGGTAAAATGATTTCGAACTTTAGAGAGAAGATATTATAATATAGTTAGAGGACACGTGTGGAAGGTAGTTTACAAAGTTCAGTATTCGAGAGAGGCTGAGTGAACTTGGGAAACAGTAGCGAGGATATGAAAAGATAGAAGGTAGAGTCGAAATTTGGTCAGGTAGTGACTAGTGAAATCGATATTGATTTCATGATAGGCTTGATTTAACCAATGAACTGTTACATTGAAAGATGTAGTAGAATTTAATTTTAGAAATTCGAATAATAATAGTTTTAATCCATAAAAACTTTAACATTTCTAAATATAAAAGGTACAGAAACGCATTGACTGGAATATAAGATATATTTAGGTACATATTAGAAATGAATACTTCTAGCGTTAAATATATCTCTAATCCCAGTTGCACGAAGCACTTTACATTCCCAAACCTTTATACATCTACGAAAATATCTTTCACCATCCGATCCCAAACAACTTTGATACCGGTATCTATCACCAATATCAACCTACCAAAGTAACGCCACTAAACATCAACGACGCCGCCTACGCTCGACATCGATCCCCGTTCACCGATATCAGTAGCTGTCGATATTCCGACACGGCGAAAATCCATCGTATAAATAAGTATACAGACTGGTAGGATCGACCTTCGCGGAACTTCCGTCGCTGGAACGATTTAGCAAAAGGGCACCGAGGCAGAGAGCGCGGACTACAGCGAGGAAACTCGTTCGAGACTTGGAACGAAACGAGAAGCTTTCGAGCGGGGGTGCGCTGAGGGTGGCGCGACCAAGGGGGCGGTAGGAAAAAGGCACAAGAAAGGCTTGAGTGGCGTTCTACGAGGGAATCGCGTGACTACTCACGGATCAATAGTTTGCTCCTATATATGTGCACGGGGTTCGGTTTAGGCGCCGCCGTCCGTTACCAAGGGGGCCGCGGAGAACGAAAATCGGTGCTCGCCTCGAACCGCTTCTGGGAACGTCTGCGAACTCATCTATTAAGGTATAGCGAAAATTTATGTTTTCTGTTGTGTAGGAACTTTCGAAGCTTAACTGTAAAACGGCTAATGGATTGTATCGTTTCTTTTAGTTATTAAATTGGTAATTAGATCACTGAGTAGAAAATGTTTCTCCCAAATAAGATTTCAATCGCGCATTATATATTCAACTGAAGCAATTACCATATGATTCATTATCGATCAGTAACTAGTTTTTGGTTAGTTTAGGTTTGTAAAAAATATCGAGTCTGGAATTCTTGTAAGCTTACTGTGACAATTTTTCTTCGAATAATCGAAATCTAAGTACATGTATATTTAAATACTATTGTATTTACTTAATTATTTATCATTTACATGCGATTTATTATTGAATTATTAGATTCCTTCTTCTTTAACGTGCTTCCAATTTGTTCCTCAATCGTGGAACAATTTCCAAACCATTAGACTAATGGATCCATCCCGTTTAACAGACCACTCTCAAAACATACACTTAAGATCAACATCGCTCGATTTACGTTCAAATCCATTATCCCGTAAAACTCGCCCTTCCAATACACTTTACCAAAAAACAAAACGACAACTGATCTTCTCAATCATCGGACAATATTCCCATCTCACCGTGTACAAAAATTCCCATCGGGAGGAACAACGCTGCGAGCGGATATTTTCAAGAATTTACTAACGCCAGGCGAGAAGGGTGGTTTTCACTATGATGAGCTGAAATGTGTGCGCGGTGGGGACGTTGTAAAAATGGCAAATTATAAACTATAAATCCAACGGAAAGGTGGCCATTTGTGGCGTAATGCAAGAACTATGCGGCCCGGAAACGAGAACGAAAATCGCGTTCTCCTTGTGATTTCAACGTCTGCCGCGCGTTACACCGCGGAACAACCCTTATTACCGCGCGTACGCGCGACGAGGAGGCTCGAGCGGAAAAGGTCGTGGCTGGAAGAGAGAAGGCGGAACGCGGTAGTAGAGCCTATCCACCAGCCAGTAATGGCAGGTCGTATCGATCGTAACGAAATGTTCCTGGAAACGTGACGAGCTTCGGGCTGCTTTCGCTTCGTCCATTTATCGGTCGCGTAACGTGCGTACGAGCTTAGAAACCTACGAGCCCACCCCAACTACGAAACTCGCGCGAATCCCGCCAGTTCTCGCGATTTACTTCCTCGCGAGTTTTAGAATGCGCTGTAGGTGGAAGTTAGTCGTGGAGATTTGGAGTTAATCATGGAAATTGCCAAGTTACTCAGCTTCGATGATTTATTTTGAAACCATCGCTAGAAACAACTAATTTTGTTTTTTCTTTTTATATAGTAGAATTATCATGTATAGATTCAAATAACTAATTTGTAATTTTTCATAGAAATTTTATAGATTTGTGGAAATTTGAATGGAGTTTCGTAGAATATATAGGTGAATGTTCGTTTCGTCTCTTTTATTATTTATTTATTCTTAGTCCGTGCTTTTCGGCTTTGGACGACTTTCGGTTTACATCTCTTATAATGCCCTTACGTCACATCTGTTTCTCTTATTCTAGCATTTCTATTGTTATATACTGCTTATATCTATCTATTGCACCTTGCTTGCTCTCTCTCTCTCTCTCTAATAACTAACTACTAACTTGTTTCGTCTCTTTTATTCATTTGGTATAAATTTGGTACTTTGGTTACTTGCTACTTTAATTGTAAGTCAACGGTTTATTCTTCATTCGCTTCTTTACTATCTTTTCTCGGACGCGCGTCTGGTATGCTTTTATGAAACCAGACAATCGATGTACGTATAAATGTTAGATATTATAAAATTACGTGGTCAGAATTATTCATAAGAAGAAAGAAATTGGGAAGTAACTGGTTAGAGACTTGGAGAAGCATAGTGATTTTAGTAATTTATATGGAGAATTAAATATCAATTGCGTAAAAGGATTTTTTGTTATTGTTCTTTGGTTCTGAGATATTGAAATACGTCGTGAAGAACTTCAACTCTTCTATACCTACTAATTCTACGATACTACGAAGATATTATAAATCGCTTTTAAGTGATTTTTTCTAAACCAGCTGCCTGAAGTGAAAGGTCAGATCTTCTGCAATGATTCAGGGTGAGTAAGCAGAAGCGATAAATTCATCAATTTAAATTAAGAATGTAATTCTTCGATCTAAGAACGATTCCCTATAATTTTCTCTATCGATTGTGTAATACCATTACATTTTTACAAGTCACCCTCGATAATCTAAAACGTCTACCTGACGACAAACTATTCTCTGGTTGAGCATTAAGAACTAATTGCGTTTCGTAGCTTAAAATAAGATTGAAATTACGATGCTGATTCCACCCAGTAATCTACATTAGGAAAAAATTGAAGTACTTATTGCTTGTCTGCTTAAACTTCTGCTTAAATAATAAAATTCTATTTTCTTCGCGTTGCGAGATATACATATAATACTTCTCACTCGCACGAGCGAAGATATACGAATAAATAAATATAAAACATAAGTAAAATACGAATCATTGAACGCTAACTCCGAACAAAAATACCGCGATACAAACCTTGCATAGGTAAACAGGAATATATCGATAAAGTATCAATAGAATACAAATTATCAACATCGAACTGGATAATTCTATCACAAATTACCAGAGCAACGCTTCGTTTGCTCGATGCACGATCTTATTCTTCGCCGGTAATCAAAATCCACTTTCAGAAACAAATTACTCGCATTTGGAATCGGCGTTGTCGCACCACAGTACGATTCATCCCCTTAATGAAGTCCATAGGAAACGAGACTTCGCACTTCCTTCATTTGCATTGTCATCCACCACATCCTTGTCCCCGCCCCTTGAATCAATCGATTCCCGTCGCGAGGCGTAAATAAATTACCTCCGAGTGAGTCTGCCGTTTCCCTCCGTCTTTCTCTTCCACCTTTCTTCGTTCATCGTTCTCGTGTACACGCGAGACACGGAGACTCTTGGTACGTGCGCCACGATTCCGGCAGTCCGCGAAATGATTGATGGACTTTTTGGCGTTTTCTCGGTAAAGGCTTGGTATCGATTCAGCCGCTCATCCTTATGTATTTATTCGCCTGCGACGTGCGTGGATACGCATGCAAAACGAACGTATTTCCATAAGCGTATGTATCTGGCGAAACGGCGTGTACCTTTGTACGACGACTAGGAAAAACATTCGCTTAATTAAACCCCTTGGTGACGAACGTGTGCGCGATCGTTTCGCGATGAATCGTTCGGACGTTGAATGAAACGTGTAAGAAAATTCTCTGTTTCGCGTGAATGAATTTGCGACAAAGATTGAATGTTTTATTGCTGTATTTTATAAATCTATGGTTGAAGAGGAGAATCGATTTGGTAGAAAGCAGTGGAACTATTTAATTTTTAATAATAAATAAAATATTTATTTTTAAATAACGAAGTAAATTTTATAAGAGAATGGCTTTGAAGGGAATTGAAATTTTTGTTTTGAAATGAGATACGCTATGTTTTGTTAAATGGAAAGGATTGTAGATGTTCTAGCAGAATCGTTTAATTGTAATAATTGCGCATATGAAGACTTAACTTTTATTCACTGTTTGACATTCCAGTGTTGTATTTACCTTAACTCGCTTCAATTTCAACGAATAGTTAAGGTAAGACTTGCTAAGATACAAAATCGTACTTACTTGTAGAGTATTTATTTTTAAATAACTCCAAATAAACGAAGCTGTGTCGATTAAAACCTTCAGAAATTTACAAACATCTTTAAACAGAATCTAATTTTTCTTGAAATTCGTCGTTGCGAACGTCGTACTGAAAATAGTAAACATAAAAAGAGACGGAATTAAGACAATATTAATATACGTATTGTACAAGATACATCTATAAGCGATATACAAAAGTACCAACACCATCGCATTAACAACAAACAAAATTCCAAGAAAACAAGAGACCACGAACCAAGAAATTTATCAAAGCCAGAGGAAAGGTAAGCGCTTCAAGTACACCGATTGTACATTCATCAAAACGTGATCATTTTTCCAACTAAAATGGCGTTTCCATTACTCGCAAAACCCGATTGTTCGAACGTTCTGACAAATGGAAGCCAGCTCCGCGTTGTCTATCATTTGTTACCCAAATTAAATCCAACCCGAGCCTGAAATGATAGAAGCAGCCGCGTTGAAAGCGGTTTGTGGAACGCCGAAAGGAGAAGTAGAGGGGCGAATAAACCGGAAGTACGGCCTCATGGTCGCGCAGTTCATTCAGACTCCGCTTTCAGGATCAGGCTAGCCTGTCCGCGAGCGTTCCTCCTCGTTCGACGTTAAACCACGTTGTCTTTCTCTTATTTTTTTTTCTTCCATCGCCGCGTACCGTGTTTCATCGCTCGAACAATAGAGCCGCGATGCCGTAATGCACGCCAGAGGGTGATTAATAATTCCAGGAGCAAGCCGAGGCACGAAATCCGAAACATTTCCGGCAAGCGCGATCGCGGCATCGCATGGAAACGCGCGTGGCTCTCGGAAAACTTCCTGTGTTTGCGTTGGACGACACGCGGTTAAACAGCGGTTTGAAGTCGATTTGACGATCAGAAACTAAGAAAACAGGGCTTTCGTAGACCGAAGTGACCTTTATTCTGAAATTCCTAGAGAATTTTTCGATTGTTAAACTTTTAGGTTTTTAGATATGTAAGCTTCTAGATATTTAAGTTCTTGGATCTTTACATTCTTAGATTCTTAAATTTGTAGGTCTTGCCACTGTAGATTTTTCGATTTTTAGATATCTAGGTTTTCGAATCTTTAGTATTTTCAGGCTTTTACATCTTCAAATTATTCAGCTGGAAAAATTCACTTCGCGAATTTTCGCATTGTCGTGCTGTGATCCTCTCCGAGATTTGTATATTTTATTACGGGGTAAATTTCAGCAAAGAAATTTCAAGAGATAAATACGATACTTAAGCACACAGAAAGAAGAATAATTGTACGTTCCGCGTTATTTACACACGGTCGTTCACGCGTGTGCACAAACATTAACGTCTCCAAAGTACCGTGAAACAATCCAGACAATTAAAATTCTTCCTCCGTAAAGAGTCGTACGGCCGAGTCCCTTGAGCCGTTGGCCACTTTAGAACTAGGGTCAAGGATAAACAATAATAATAACAATTAGTTTTAATTGGTTGTGGAGCTATCAGTACGTTTCACGAATGGACATTTCGAGCAGTCAGTCACGCCCCAGACGGACAGAATCGTAAATTTACGGTTGGTGTGCCACGAGACGGAAACAGGGGGAGCATCAGGTGGAAGCGGAATTATGGACCCACCTGCCTTTGTACAAGCGGTCCCCTGCGTTATGTTTCTAGTTTGATTCTAGTTCTCTTGCACAGTATGTTCTCTGGAAAAATTTGCACATGGCTATTTAGCAAGGCATTGTAAACTAGTCGACGTACCGTGAAACAATATGCTTAAAACTATTCGAGATAGGATGTTAAAACGTTGTACTTCTTTGTTGATAATTTCTTTATAGAACAGAAATTTACATTATGGGCTCTTTCCCGTGAAGATAGTTGCTTTATTTTTGTAAACAATATTTATTAAAGTTGTTATAAATACTTATTTATATAAAATACTTCACTGCGTTTAGAGAATATTTATGTGATCTTAAATAGGAAAATCAAACAATTTGGGATCTTTAACTAAAATTACTTCTTATTAGCTGTTTACTAAAAGATAATAATTATTCTTCTAGTTACCTTTGGCCACGTAACGATTAATTTGCACGCACGTGATGAACGTAATAATAAGAATTTGAAGAAGGAAATGGAAATTGTGTAGCAGTTGATGCGAGTGGAGATTCATATTACGGTGTGTTTAGCTATCTTCTTAATTGTCTACGAGAGATACGAACCAAGTTGTTCAAACTTAAATAGTTGCTCTTTTAACCTGAAAATAAGGAAAATTAAATTGTGTATGTATTGTCAGATATTAAATAATATATGATATATTTATTTGTGTAATTAAGAAGAAACTTTATATCTCCAAACACGCAGACAATATATTACAAATAACGCAATATCGAATACTCTCAAGTATTCGCGTAGAAAAAGAAATCTCGACAAATAGTGCCGACCCTAGTTTACCTAAGCAACCCACGCCTCTATCTCGCATCTCATCTGGGCACGAAAAATTTATGCGGGAAATGACGTTCGTGCATCGCGTGTTTGCTCGCACGATTATGCTATACCACCTAATACGACGTATATTAATACCGCAGTATAATATACTAAGACTGATGATTATACCAAAAATCCACAAGAAAACTACAACTCTCGAATAATATGAAAATCTCGAAATGAAAAATGTTTGTCGTGATTCTTTCGAGTCTTTATTAAAATTTCTATTGCAACATCCAACAAGAAGAAGATACTTTAAACATAGAAAACGAAGAAAAGGGCAAGAGTACATATTTGGTAGTTGCATATTAAATATTCTTTGCTAGTTGCAGCAACTTGCTTCTGCGAATTCCTTATCGATTGATCCGCGATTCAGGCGACAGATAAGAGCTCTTGAAACCCCTGAAGCTATCGGATCTCAATATCAAAAAAGTGTAATAAATTAGGCGAAGAAACTATGCTAAAAATACCCAACAAAAAGCACGATTCTCAAACGAAATCTCAAACGAAAAATATCTATTGTTATACGGATGGTTCGGTGATACCTGTATTGAAATTTTTGTCAAAATCTCCATTAAAAGAATTGATGAACATAGAGAGAGAAAAAAAGAAAAATTCGTGTATTCTGCCTGATGATTGCAGTAACTTGACAGCGCAAGTTTTCCATCGATTGACCCGTGACTCGCTGGACAGATAAGAGTTCTTGGAACCCTTCCGCGCTATCAGATCTCGAACGAAATGCAATAAATTAGAAGGCGAAGAAACAAGTAGCCGTAATTCATCGATGTTTATCAAAAAAATCGTAAACTAACAGATAGAGCAACCTTGTCGCGAGTCTGTCCACGTGGGAGGAGGTTAAGGACAGTCACGCGGGACACGAAACAGTTAAAAATATCGCTGCCTGAACAAAACGATCGATTCGAGGACGAGGAACGTTGTGGAAGCTCGTAACTTGGCCCACCAGTCGAACAACATTAGACAACTTTGACAAGCTTGAAGTATAAATTTAAGTCGTTAGAAGAAAAGAAAGAGAAAGGTAAGTTGATTTGTTGGTTGATGAGTGTTCTACTTTGTGGAGCAAATTTTTTCGTTAATTTGAGGCGAAAATTTGATAATTGCGATATTTGTATGGAAAATAATATTGCGAAAAATACGAAGAAAAGAATCATTGGTTATTGTGCAATTTTTGATGCGAATGATCCCTGTTTTCGTGAAGTAAGTACGAATTTTAAGTTCTCCGAAGATTTGAGAAACTAAGAAGTTTGCACATCAATGGCTCGTTAATACGGATTAATTGACTAAATAGACAAAATTACTTTTTTGTTGTACGATTAAAGCAATTTATACCTTGACATTTTATATAGAATTCGATTAAATCAATATGAAATAAAAAGTATCTTAACTCTCTATGACAGATACGACGTATCTTATACGTATCTATCGTATTATGATGTATTTATCCATGTGACTTATGTACTCATACGCTTTTCCATTTGTAAAAAACAATGTGTTTTGAGTTTAAAAAAAAAGACGCATTGTAGCAATAGCGATCAACAACTGCTATCGCAATATCAAATATCCTCAATACTAAAAGCAAAGCTAAAATCCAAAACTCTAAGTCCGAGTGAATATTCGAATATCTCGAAATTACGTAAAAATATGAACTACGTTTACTTTTCTCGATATTTCTCAATACTCAGGAAATTTAAACAAAGGAACATCAGCGAAAGCAAACCGACAAATTAAGATTAAAAATCACAAAGCACCATACAGTCGACTCAAGTTTATCCAGCGTCTCATAAACGTCAGCTATGCTTTCTCAGGTTCTTTAATCCCTTTTTCTCTTCTCCTCTTCGCAAAGCAAAACCGATTCGTTCGCGTTCCTCGTTCATTGTGCGCAGAAGAGCCGCATGAAAGGCAATTCCACAATGGGCGACCGACGATCCGGTTGGATCTTTCAATAAAGCCAGTGTTCCCTGGTCCCCTTGCCTCGCTCGTCGCGTTCACTCACCGGCGAATACGACTTGGAATTAAAAGTGAACGCCGATAGATCGCGAATATAAGAGGCCACGTCACTTCCTATTTCCGGGTACGGGACGATCCAGATCGCGTAACGCCGAAGCTGCATTGCGACTCGTTTAGAATTCGCTCTCATTTTGATTTTTTCATGGAACGCCGCTGCAGCTGAACAGTTTCCTGGGTTACCGCGATAGACCCATGGTTATCACGTCCCTGTTACGACAAGGAAATTATTTAGTAACTGTCGATTTATTTAGAGCGTGTTGGGTTTCATGACAAGGGAATCAGAAAATTTTGATGGAATTTTTTATAAAAATGAGGATGAAGAAAAATTGAATGGCACTTGTAGGTGAATGTTAAGAATACATTTGTCGTTATGGGATTATTATTTTTATGGGAATTTTATTTCTCAAAATATTAAGAAATACTTAGATCTACAAGTTGTTTCAATAATATGAGACTGACAAAGGTTTGTAATTAGTTTTTCTGTTCCAAATTGTAGGAGATAATTGCATAATTGTTTTGAGATTGTACAATCCACAGAATGTTTAATAATATAAGAGCAATAAATACATGCCGCAAAATAAGATTTAAAGATGACAAAAGCATATTAACGCTCTGTTATCGTATAAGACGTACTGCAGGAAGCAAATGGAAATCACCATGGCGCCAGTATTAAAAGATGTCTATACTTACTGACGTCATTTCACATACCTGAATACGAATTAAGGGTACATAGATTGGATTATTATTTAGTGGTACGTCGATCTTTTATCGACTTGATTAATAACAGCCCGTTGTGAAATTATGAGATTTAAAGTGAAATTTTAAACGTGTCGAAAAATGAAAAATATTCTCGTCCCATTAAATTTGTCTATTATCGAAAAAACTAGAATACGCCATAAAATTATGGACATTGTGCGTAATAAATGTGGAAGTAGCACGATTTTTTGATACAAGATATACCTATTTGTACAATAACTGCCCAAAACTTTTTAGCGAAATTGTGTATTCTATCTTCCAACTTTCTTTCATTTCCTACTGAAACCGTACTTGACATATTACAATCTTACTCGAATACGTTACTATTCGCGACGATTTTACGGTCAGAAAATCGAAAAGACATTATTCTCGGTGTAACGACGCACCATTAAAATCCTACGAAGCAATCTCTGGCAATTTCATGAAAAGATTCAACGCCGTTTTGTGTCCAAACGACGCGACACTTAATTGTGTCCATCATTTGCTCGATGTCAACTTCTCTTACGTCAACGCTGGTTATATCCATATGTGGCAAAATACACAGAATTACACAGAACAAAGTACGAAAACTTCAGATGTTCCTGTTTTTCCGAGTAAACGCGTACTAGTCGATACAATAAGATAGACGCGAGGATAATAAAACAAATCGTCGGTAGCGTGTTATCTGTGCATTTTAATATTCATGAGTTACGCAAAATTGGTGTCCGTGAAAGGATCGAATCTAAAACGATCGATTCGTAGCTTTATTTTATTGCACGATCGTATCGATGATAATTACACGGTTAAGGTCTTTTATATTAGAAAACAGAGGGAACCGTGGATAGTGTCTTTGTTGATTCTAGATTGTGAAAATCACTTGGATAATAATAACCAACGGTCTGGAATAATTAGCAGGTTTAAATACTAATTCTTTAAGATACTAGATAAGCCACGCGGTTAAATTCGATCTTAATTCGCCCCTCTTTACAGCACAGATTCGTATCAACATCCATACGAAATGATAGATGACGACAACACACGGAAGCAGCTATGTGCGTCGCGATCAACAATGCCTTTTCTTCTTTTGTCGTGTTTTTATGGATGAACGTTATCTGTTCTTGTGGTCTAAGGGTGGTTCCGAGATTTAAAAGTGGTCTTCTGATTTTTATTTCTCGTATAAAGAGAGGAGATGGGTCGAAAATGGATCTCGAATTGAAAATATGAGTTGAATGTAGTATAGCAAATTATTACCCTTCCCCTTTGTCAAACGCATATCTAAGCTCTTATTACAAGATTCTTACAATTGGACGATCAGAACAATACACTTAAAAAAATTAAATTTTTTACCTACATTTCAGTAATTCTAGTAATCTTATTTAATCAGTTTGTGTATATATATTCAACTTAAACATTTTGTCCCTGGAACTTCGATCTTGGTAGTCTAATAATTGATAGGCAGCCAAAAAAATGATCATAAATTATTCTTCGGAAAATTTGTCAACGGAAAACCTCTTTTAACAACTTCTATTTCTTCAACTAGTTCTAATTCTACTTATTTAATCTTCCTGTCAATATTGTTCTTCTACAAAAACAGAAAACGATTATAATAAATGAATACAAGAATTGGATCGTTGCTATGATAAATTCAAAAGCAATGCCAGAATTAATTATATGTCCTGAGACTTAATAGCTAGCCTTCCGACTTTTATTTCTTCTGTAAAAGATAACCGGTGACTCGGGAATAGATTTCGAATTCAAAACACGAGCTACACGCAACGTATCGTTACATTCCTCTTTCTGGCGAGGCGCGTGTCCAAGTACTCGTACTAAAAGAAACAGAAACGTGAACAATTCCCCCTTACTCGACTTTCCTAAAAACCAAACAACCAACCAGAAGACAGAAGTCGAATCGTAAACGTCGGAAGGTGACGGCTACGTTGCGGAAGCGGCGCCGTGAAGAAGAGGGGAAAGAAAAATCGCATCTCTTGGGAAGGGTAAAGCGTAGAGAGAGGTAGCGTGACCGGTGGTGGCGCATCGCGACGGAGTATATTTCTTCGGGGATCGATCGATAGATCACGGCCGTGCATACGTTGGCCGCGTAATTTCGTGAATGCACGCACGTAGCCGAGCCGACGCACCGAGAAACGCAGGTGGTGGCGTGCAACGATAGGCGCACGGTCTGCCCGAACACCGGCGTGATCTATAATAGCGGCGGGTGGTGGTCTTGTGTACACGCTGGGCTGGCATGGCAACGGGGTCGATAAATAGCCCGGCACGGCACCGACTTCCGATTTCATCGTCGATGCTGCCGTGCCACGCCGGTATCGTGGCCTGTACCGGCATTCCCCGCGGTCCCAGCAATTCGCCTCTAAATCTTCGTTCAGATTAGTCGAATTACTTGAATTCAAACGGCTTGAGTTTATGTTTATACGAGTCGAATTATTCAACTCGAGGACGTTGACTGGAAGGAATCTGGGTTTAGGTGAACGACTGGAAGTAAGTAGGTACGAAGTTTCGAGTGGCGGATACTTAGAACGACGACGAGGACATGGATGATACATGCAAGCATGAAGGTTGACGTAACAATTTGTTAAGTTATAATATCGCTGTTACTTTGAAGGCAACTAATGGTTGGAAAAATCTCGGTTTTACTTAAACGTTCGAGCGATATTTCGAGTAGGACAACCGGTTCACATTTATTCGAACGTAAGCAATTTGAGTCGTAGTTCACGCTAATGTTTCTAACGATCTTTGTTAGTATTTTATAGGTTGTTACATTTCTCTGTACTTTATACCTACGGTGGTAGTATGAAGTGATAAAAACAGGACAAAGACATTTTTACGGTGTCCGACTTTCCAATTATGTTGAGGGTGCGTATGCAAATTCGTTGGTTAAAGCTTCGTAAATAAAGTTGCCTGATACGAAGGCAAATTACGAAAGTGGTTATAGTTCTAAGGTGTAATTAAGACGTAATGTTTAGCTGTACGGAGGGAATATATCTTTGAGAAGGTAATATTATATATTATGTATTACTATATTAGTAACTTTTGCAATACTGCATTTATTAACGAGTTGAAATTACATTTTAGAAATCGATTCTTTTATATTCATGGAAGTCGTAGTGAAAATCAATCGCACAAAATTTTATAACGCGCGATGAAGTCGACTAAAGATGCTTCATCGATGTATACTTAAAAAGAATCTTTAAATTCTCAAGTTAACAACATTCCGTATTTACACAAGTATCGATTATTAAATTGCAAAGTGATGTAACTTGTAATTAGAAATTATGCAACCGGTAGTAAACGTTTCCAAGCTAGGAATTTAAAAAATCTGTCACTTTCACATCCAAGAATTGCAGTAAAAAGAATACAAATATTACCTAACTATACCGATGAAAAATGATTTCCTCGACTATAAATTTGCCAAATCTGTTTCAATCCATTTATCAGTGAGATCTACGCAATTGTAATAACTAACAAAATCATCGTTTCACTTTCTGTCGTGCTTTTCACCATTAAAAAACTAAATTTCACCTTGTTTCCCTTAACAGACTCTCTCTACTTAAATATCATTATCTGCAAATTATTTTAACGATCTAATCGTTATTTGTATTAAAATATATCAAGGAAATTGTACTTCCTTGTGCTTAGTTAATTATATTATAATTAACGCTGTGTTTAAAAGGAAGGAGGAAAGGGAAATCCCTCGGTAACGTGCTAAGATCACGAAAAAGTCGCAGCTGCCGCTTCTTTATCTTCGCAACACTTAACAGAGAGTAGCATGACATTTAACTCAGAGTAACAAAGCCGAGGAACAAAAAAGTAACGTTAATTTCACCGGATAGCCGGTAGCCCCCGCATTTGCAACCTGTCGCGATAGAAGCTCCTTATCTGAGGCAGGTGCGCGTCTCTGAGAAAATGTAGACGCCAGTATAATAACTTCAACACAGCACGTTCCAATGTGTGCGGACCGTTTCCTTTTCGCTGCATTAGCTGGACGAATCGCTTTTACAATTATTATTCTTTACGCAACGCGACTCGAGAAAGCGGAAAAGCAAATGTTACATAACTAATTTGATGAAAAAGTTATTACCTTAATGATAAATTTTTCAAACTCATCCACTTACCAGTCCGATCTTTACAATTGTAATATAAAGTAACAAACTTATCATTTCAGTTTCTATCACATTCTTTAGCATTGTAAACATAAATTTCATACTTTCTCCTTTCACAAATATATTATTTCAATACTTTGACGTTGATTTAATGCTTCTTCGTTTTAACCGAGACGCTATCAGAATTTCTATTTTTATTTTTTCGTATGTTTTCTAGGTTCATGTCATTTCCATCCAAATCCAACGTATTGGTTAAACTTTTGTATAATTATTCCCGTGTTATTCAAATTATCCGTTATTAGTGTAAGAATAATCATACTTTTGGAAGGATAGTACGTATATTCGGATTAATGTGTTTGATTATAATACGCATTACTATCCCTAAAAAAATATTCATAGATCTTGTTCATGGACTTGTTTAGAAGCAGAGAGAATAATTATGTGATTAATTCATCGAATGTGAATCATCGCTATAGTTTATATAATGATAATGAACAAGGCAAACCCTTAGTCTATTAATGTAATACGATTCCTGTTCGATCAATGTAATACGATTTGCATGACTAATAATCGTTATAGTAATTAGATGAAATTTTTAATTAATTTGTAAAATAATTGGAAGATGTTCCTTTAGTTATGGTATATTCCGCTGTTATTATTATATCATAGGTATTTAGAAGGAAAAAAGTTAAGCTTTCTTACATTAGATTCTAAGAAAAACTGGATTTCTATCTTTTACAAGAAATATAAAATGTTCGTTACAGTCTTGCTTGTCTTCCTTTAGAATATATTATCTCCAAAGTTACAACGCTTCCGAATATAACTATGATGTACTATGATATTTATTTCTTTTTCTCGAATTCTTCCTTCACGTCTACTTTATAATATTTTAAAAAATAAAAAATTCGATGAGAAAGATAAAGGAGGAAGGGACAATAGAAACGTAGAAGACTTTAATCAAATATATTGTAATCTCTTTATTTATTTTATTTTATTTCATTTACATTTTATGTGTTTCATTGTATTACTAATATTCCATATTGTATGCATACGTATCTTTGCATCGTACCTGAAAATTTTGAGATCATTTTATCCATTGGTCATCCACTCCTACAAAATATAATTTTCCATAATTTTACTTTCATTCGTATTTATTACACATCTAACTAACGGTAGTGAGTTGTTTATGTACAGATTCCAACTTAATAATTTACAATTCAGAAGTTGCAAGTACTTTGTTCTTTTTAAATAAATCTGCATTAAAAATTGCTTTTAAACAAAATTGATTAATACATAAATTACAATTTTGCAAAAGTAATCGAGTCTATTATTTCCTGAAAGGTTTCTCTAAATTTGCTTGTTATACTAAAAGCATTTTAGACAAACGATTCTTCTTATATATATAAAAAAAAAGAAATTACGATTAATGTATAAAAATGTAAATTCCAGCGCTAAACAATAGCAACATTAAATCTCATAACTATTTCCAATAATTCTATAAATCTAATCCAATAACGCGTTAACGATAAATATCATTATTTTCCTCGCAATATATTTTTCTGAATTCATCTATCAATTCAGTGCCTCAAACGAGTTAATTTCATTTCTAAATACCTCTTGCGTTTGAGAAAGTTTATGAGAAGAGCAAAGTAATTTATCGATCATTGACGTTGTGAAAGGATCGTAAACTTCCTTCCTTCATTAACGCTTCCATATATGATTTTTTATCAATTTAACCGATATCTCTTTTAAACTGATCCCACGTAACATTGATCGTTTTGCTGCTTATCGACATTTAAAGAAAACACTGATAAAAATTAGTTTAGATAGAATTAGTACTAATTTAGCCACAGACTAAGTACGATTATCGCCTAGCAATTTTCTATTTCCGTTTCATGTAAATATTGACATTTTTCTACTGTGGAAATCGATAGTAAATAAAAAAATAAAATAATTTTCTGCAACAACGAAGAAAAGTTGTACCATTTAATTCACCGTCAGAGAAATATATCTCTATACGATTAAAAAAAACCATATTGTTAAGATTATTATGAAATTCTCAATTCAAAAATGTTAATTAATCGCCTTTGCTCTTTAGCTTAATTTCTAGTTTTTATTGTTTTACTTATTATTCTCTCCAACCATTCTTTATCATTTTCATTTTTAACTTCTATTATCTCAATTGTATATTTTTGTTCTTATTGTTCCTTCTTAAACGCGTCTCTCCCTTTGACCAAAGATACAAAATACGTTACTCGATCTACGAATGTAAATGCAAAACGGTTTTTGTTCGAAAGTAAACGGAGCAAGTCGTCGTTGAGATGGTTTCGTGCGTCTCATTCGCAACACTACGAAGACGTAGTTAATCTTCGATCGACAACAGAAACGACACGCTCGACGGTGCAACCGTAGATGCATCGAGCGAAGTGAATCTTCTCCAATGCATCTACTTTCACCGATTAAAATGAACAACACGCTCGAACGATTCTCCAGGCAACCATCCTCTTCGATATTCCTCCTAGAATCGATATTTGATCGAGTGGCCACCTAGCTACCTGTCTTTTCGTGTCGCAAGATCTTTACTCTCGTGATTGACACGATTGTTAAGATCATTAGGAGTCGGTATAATAGAGCTGCATGTTCGATATTGTAAAATGCTTCGTTGCAAAACGATTTTCGTCACCTTTTGCTCGTCTTCTTTAGAGTTTGCTAATGGATTTGGAATTTGATTGAATCGAGATGGTAGGGCTTTGTAATTGTTTGAAAATGAAAATAAAGGGTGTTATAAATTATTATACATTTGTAATGCTATCCAGAATTGATAGAAAATCTTATTAAAAGGAACCATTAACTTTACGCTACTACATTAAGAATATTTAAGAATATATTTAAGACATTAATATACTAAAAAAATCGAAGAATTCAACAGTCGTTCACCATCAAAATCTGTTAATTGAGGCTCCTCGTTATAGATCATTTTACGGACTTTTATACCCACGAAATTAAAAGTTAATAAAGACGAATGAATCTCTATTAAGTTGATCTCGGTTCCCGCAATATGATGTAATTTATTTTCCCAGGTTGATGCCACGTAAAAGGTTGGATCCTGACAACGTGAAGTTAACCCTGCTGCAATCTTCGAACATTTATATTTCGGTCTTGCTTTCATCTTAGCAAACAAGAAGAATTTGACTATCGAAAATTATCAAGAAAAAGTAGCAAAGTTAAATAGAGAACTGATCGTATCGAAACCAAATAATCCAAATAACAATATAATTCGTCTTTTCCGTTTAACGAGTTAGGTTGTCCTTTCTCTAAAAAAGAAGAAATATTTGCCAAAGATGGGAACGATTTCGAAAATAATTAGAAATTATTATCGGTATGATCGATCGTCCACGGTGAATCGGTATCCAGCAAGTGATGGCATTGCAAGATCCACGATTATACACTGCACATCTGTGAATTCTTCCAGTGCCAAGACCCGCCAGAACCTTTCCGATGTCCTTGATCTTCGTTTCCTCCTCCGCTTTTCCTCCGTCCGTGCTTGTGCAACATATTTCCCTTTCTCTTTCTTCTTATTTTACGCTCGGAGCACGTGCTTGTCGATGTCGTGAACCGTTTCTCGAGTAAATCGTTCGATCTTAAACAGAACCGTTCCTACGTCGTTATCGTATTAGAACCGTTAAGTAATTTATAATGAGACAAAAAGTACATTAATTTACGTCGTTAGCTCTGCGCTCACTTTCCTCGATATCAATCTTTCTGCAGTCGGATTAAGGTAGTTAAAAATTGTGAAAATATTTTTTCTATTGTCTTATTAGAGAAATACTCTGGATATTAGCGTAGAGTGATTACCGTATCTTGCGAAGTAATTACAAAGTAATTCTGTCGGGTAGAGATGGATGATAATACTCTTTAGTACGGTGTCAGAATGATAAATTACGTTGAATTGTTGGATTCTGTGTGTATCAACATCGTAGGATTGTTTCATTTTTTATAATAATTTAGTAGTTAATCTACGAAGTAGAAATAAAAAGAAACGTATGATTATAGTCTTTCGTTCCATAAAATTGAAAAAATGAATTACGTTGAAATACTGGAGATCCTATACAGATTAACGTAACATAAGACACACGCCCATTTTGTACGACAATTTTAAAGTGGTGAAATAATTTTACAAAATGAAGATGAATCAAAATATGATATTTTTCATTTCTTTCGTGCTGCAAGATCGACATGATGAATCGTATTAAATTGTAAAAATCGTTCGTGGTATATACTTTCTGTAATAATTTGCCAATCATTCTATAGAAGATAATACAAATATACTTGAAGACAATGCCCGTACGAATCACGAATTTCCTATGATTTACACAAGATAGAAGTTTCAAAAATATTCAACAAATTTTCTATAAAAAATCTTCAACCAAAATAGAATTTCCAATACATGAACTTATATAACCATCATTCCTTTATCCGTAAAAAAAATTCCAATGGAAGAAACGAAAAAACCATCCAATTTCACACCGCTAACGCTGATCCATCAAAATTCGAGCAGGTAAACGAAAGTAGATCGTTTCGAACCGCGACGGCAACAGTGTCGAGATTTTACGAAACGAATTCGATAGAAAGCATTTTTTTGCTACGTGGGCGACGAGATTTCACAAGGGATTTGCGAAACGCGTTGACCTGCAGCAACGGTCGGTGAATGATTTACTAGCCGAGGATCAAATCGATTGCGAATTGAAAGTCCAATGAGCTGATTCTGTTAGGATTTCGCGAGACCGATCTTTATCGAATTGGCAGAAATGGTAATCTTCGGTTATGCGCCAAACAGTGAGTAAAATCGTATTACGCATACGTTGAATCGCTGGTCGAAAAATAAGTATAACTCTATTTCGTTGTGAAAAATGTTTAAAGATTAATGCTACGCGTATTTAGCGCGGAATGAGTTAAAAATAATATTCCCTCTTCCTATCAAAATTATCATCGTGTTTGTTCCACATGTGAAATTTGCGAAAAGATATTTGGTACGAGTAATTATGGAAAGAACGATTGATTTATGTGATTATTAATGAAATTTCTAAGATAGAAAATATGGAAGGAATTTGTTTTATCAGATAATTTTGTTTGTAACTAATTTTATAATTTGTGAACTAAAATTCGAATTAATTACGATAATTTGATTAATTTTCCATTGATTCGGTCAAGGAGAATTCTTCTGAGAAATCTTCCAATGCAGTATAATTTCTTTTAACAATTAACCAAGGCTCCTTGGTGATTATAAGGTCGTAACTAATTAAATGAACATTTCGATAAGAAAATATATATAAAAATGAATTTAATAAGCGTTTAATTCTGAATACAACTAGCATCCATATCGAAACACAATTATGAGAACAAGCAAAGGAAGTAAAAAATTAGAACTTTGGCGATCTTATCATGATCATAATCCGTGATAAATTTACTCCATTTCAAACACACAAGGATCGCGTTAAAATTACATACATCTAATAGTTGCTTCCAAGTAACTGCAACGTAAGACCTGTTAAGGCTGTATTAAGGTAATCCGTAAAAAATGCAAACAACAACCGCATAAAGTCAGTATAGCCATTTGAACGTATTAAATTACTATAAGCTTAACACTCAAGTGGTATTATTTGTTCATTGATGACGATGGCAATTCGTTCGTATTAGAATCAGGTTACATAATATATAACTTAATATGTATATTGAATTTTACGTTGGAAAAAAAAATTAAATGAAATAAAAATATTTGTTTTACATTTGGAACATAAAACGATAAAGTTATGTCACAATTAAACCGACTTGTTATGTTCAATCTGCTGCTAAGACATATATTTTTATTTGCAAACATAAGTCAGCAAAGCTAAATAATAATGTAACATTAGATGGTATATGAAATTCCAAATGCAAAGATATTCACATGGGAATCATTCATTCCCTATAAAATAAAATTTTATCAATTACCATATTACAATAAGTGGACACTAGGATCAAATTCAAATTATACAGAATTAAATATCGATCCAATATTAAATCACATTTCAATGATATTCATTAATTTTACACAAATTATACAAATCATTAATTTTCTATCGAATAAAATTTTACCAAATAACGTACTACTACAAATCGATAGAATCGTACTGAAATTATGCAAAACCAAATAACAATCCAATATTCGATTAAACAACATCGAAATTTAGATAAAATTATACAAAATAATAAAATAAAATTTTATCGATATTAATACAATGAAAATCTGAAATTCAACGATATTCTCGCGGAAACCATTTACTTTCCGTAAAGCAAAATTCTAATAATTACTCCACCGCTATATAAATTAGTGGAATCGAGTTAGAATTACGCAAAACTAATTTCGGTCGGATCGAATAGAGAATAGCCGGCGAACAAGCGGCGGGTGAGGTCTGTATCATGATCGAGCCACAATCGACGCAATTATCACGGCTGCGCAAAAAGCTGACCGTAATGGCGAGGTCGTTTATAGTGCATGACGAACGACAATAACGATTCCGTGATAGAGTCGCCAGAAGTTTTCCGGCCGCAACTGTAAAACTCTTTCGTTTCCTGTTCGACATCGAATCGAACCGTCGCGCCACTCTTTTTCCTTTCTTTGCTCCACCCTGCATTTTCTTTTCTTCCCTGTCCCTTTCTTTTTTCTCGTTGACTCGTCGAAATGATTTCGTCACGATTCCCAACCGCGATAAACCGAAACGAAATGGTTCACGTTGCGATATCGATGGCGTGCAAGCGTTGCGAGGATTATCGCCGTGAATCGACGAAAAACACAATGAGCGAAGAAAATGCATCGTCTCGCCTTGCCAACTTGGGAAACTTATCGCGCTTAATAGACAGACGTAAAAGAAGTTTTCTAAGAAGCGTAAAACGAGATATCTCCAAAGTAGAATGTATTGCAGCGATTTATTTACGTAAAGCTTTAGGCTATTGATTCAGATCGATTAATTAAAAATGCGAAGGTGGTTTCATACTTTGTTAATTAACTTGAAATTTTTGATATTATCTGCTATTAAATAAACTCACCGGACGTATAGTAGTTTTAATGTAATTTGTTTCAAAGATAAAACGGATATATTGATGATTCTTTTTATGTGTATTAAAAACGATTCAAAAATACCAATTAAGTGTATAAAAAATCACTTAAAACGACAAATACTGAAGCAGGATAAAAATGTTTAATATAGAATTAATATAATTTTGTTTCCCAGAAAGTTTTTAGAATTACTTTAAAATTTGTTTATAATACTAGTGGAATACGAGAAAAATAAATTATGTTTCATTCTTGCTTGAAGGAACAATTTCAAACGTCTTCGAACCACGTGTTATGCATTCCATGCATTCTTAACCACCTCTCTATCTCCGTCGTTCTTTTCATGTGCGATTCCATCAATTCGCAAATTCCATGAAATCATCTACATAACGATATTTCAATTAATAAAGTATTAGAAATTTGTTACTTTGGATATAATTAGTACATCAGAAATAAAATTAAATTGAAAAACATGAAAAAAAAAGAAAAAACTTATGAAACGAAAAGTTCGAAATAATACACGCAATATCAAAATTTAAACGATCAGCAAGCCAAAAATAAAATATCACTTTACATTAAAATCTATTTCAGTATTAACTTGATCGCACCTGAAAACAGTTTTCAGATCAAACCTTCTCATAAAAATTTCTTGACTTTCGACACAAAGAGAAGTACTTCACAAAATGATAAATTTTTCAATCATCGATATTAACACCACCAAAAGCAAAAACAAAAAGAAAATGGACTAAAGTAAACCCAAATAAACACCAAATACGATAAATATCATTACCGATATCATAAACCAAAAATCCGAAAAATGAAAAAAGGCTCGGAGCTGTTTCCACAAAATTCAAGAGATCCAATTTCTATGCAATTTTTTCGTCGCGTGTATTCGTAAACGATACTCAATTTTCATTGCATATAAAAAAGTAACTATACGATTCTAACGAAATATAATTTTTCGGCGAGGAAGCGACGTGTTCAACGTGTACCTGTCCAAGGTAAAACGATCGCGTGAACGAAATGAAGAACGACGCACGGGCCGAACGCGGCACACGAACTGAACACGAAAAACCGACTGGACCCCCTCGTGAAACTTCGGTACCGGTCGCCTGGTGTCGTTTCAACGTATGCAGCGTTCCATTCGGTTCCGCTCGGTTCCGTTCAGTTCCACGGAAACCACGATACTGATGGGCATCGAGCTTCTCCTGCGCGCTTCCCTCTTTTTCGCCCCCATTAATATACTCTCTCTTTACCTACGTTTCTCCCCTCGATTCGACCACGTCTTCTTTGACCTTGTTTTTTCCCTTGTTTCTTTTTCTTCCGTATTAATTTTTTTTTTATTTTTTTTCTGTTATAACAAAATTTCTTTTTAAATTCTTGCGTGCGTAGCTGTTATTTAGAATAATCCTTTTAATAAATTTCAGGTTTTTAAATATTTCTCAGTGACTATTTAGAACAATATTGCTAAAGATTTTATCAATTTTTTTCCATGTTTGTCCAGCATAGCTGAAATTCTTCTTTCATTTGTAAGTTATGCGCGAATCGAATTTGACGCGAGGAATTTTGTACTGAAATGTTTGTCTTTTTTTGATATTTTTCTTCTTAATTTCATACTCTGAAATTTACTTTACGGGTGTATATCCTTCCTTAGTTTACCGTCTTAGTGTCCATTTAATTACTCGGTTAGTCTTTGTTTCCTTAAAAGAGTTACTCCTCGCGACATGCTTTAATTTACAATAGGATAAATTTCTTTTGTTCTTCGTTTAGTTTTTTGTAAAAAAAGAATTCGATCCTTTATCGTTTTCGATGCTTTACGATCAAATCATTCTTTCCACTATAATCCGTTTTACCTTCTACCACAAACCTTTCAACCACATTTTCAATATTCTCCTCTTTATGTTCTTCCTCCTGTAATTCTTAATTCCAGCCCACTTTCTACTTCATTTACAAGATCTTACTCTGAAACTTTCCCTCGATATTACACCCTTACTTCGTCATCAATATCATCTTACCGCTGAATACTTCATCTATCTCATCAATCTACCTCTGCGTTTCTTTCTTTTTTAGATACTCTACCACAGAATTGTCACCCCCATTAAACACTAGCAAACATAATCTAACGAACCTAAACACCTCTCTCTCCTCTTCGTCCCTCCAATTTCCCCTTTACCACAATCTTACAAAGAAACATTTCCCTAACCAACTTCTAACTATTAGTACCATCAAACGTAATCCAACTAACCAATTTAAACACCTGGCTTCCTTCTTCGTCCCTCTAGTTTTCCCTCTACCACAATTTTAGCGACATTCTCCAAACCAACCACTAACCATTATTACTACCAAGCATAATTCAACTAACCAATCTAGCTACCTCGTTTCCTTCTTCGTCCCTCCAATTTCCTCTTTATCACAATTTTATAAAGCGACATTCTCAACGAACCTCTGACCGTTATTACGAATATAACTTCATCATGCCGTATCCTCGTCGTATCCACGAATTACTCGACCTTACCGCGACTCTTCCCTTTTTTTTTCCCTCGTCTCGTTTCTCTCACCTGTCTTCACTCCGTCTCTTCCTCTCTTCCCTCCATCGGTTTCCTGTTTCGCACGACTTTCGGCCGCCAACGACTGACCGAGACTACCAAGCCACCGCGCGAGCAAGCGTGTCCGCGGGGGTGGCCGTTCGCCGCGACTGCGCCCCTTTTTTCGCCACGACCACCCCCTCCAGCTACCCTCTCGGGCATCGCAGCTCGTACGCGACAACACCGTACACATTCTCCGAACGGGACTAATTTCCTCGTGTTTTTTTTTCCCTCCTCGACCGTACGGTAATTTGTCGCGTCGTTGCTGTTGCGAAATTGTTTGCAATCGACCGCCCCTTGGTGGACGCTTCTCCGCTTTCCTCAAGAAAAGAAAAAAAAAAAAAGAAAGCCTCAGGAGTGTTGGAATAACTCGATGATGGATGATCTTTCGGTTTGGATTAGCACAATTTTCAGTTTTACCCTGGAATTTTGTTCGAGTTTGACTCGTGTCTGTTTGTAGGATTTGCGTTAACGTTTGCTGTTGGAGGTAGCGTTAGAAGATTCGTAGTGTAGTTTTTGTTGTATTTCACCGGCTCTTCGTGGACACGTCTCTGCTCTTCTCTGGAAAAAACGAGAGTTCGAGGTGTTTTGAAATAATACGACGATGAATCTTTTGACTTGGGTTATAGTATTTTCGACTTTATTCTCGAGCTTTATGAGAGTTCGGCTCATATCTGTTCGAAGGGCTTTGTATTTAACTTTGTTGTAGCATTAGACGGTTTATAGTATTGTTTGTATTGGTCCTGAGTATCGGCGGTGTCATTAGGAATGAGAATATTTATAGGATCATAAGGTTAAGAATTCTAAGAAAAATAAGTAGAAGACAAACAGAATATACGATATATAATCACGAAAATAAATAGAAATGTCAAGTATTGTAATATTCAAAGAACAAATTAGACTCTACTTAAGAATTTCGTGGAGAAGAGCAAAGACTGGAAAATCTCCCCATTTCGTAGAAACGGTCTCCGTGTGTTTTATAATATCTCGTTGAAAGAATGGCTTGATAATTTTTATAAAAACGAAGCAGGTAAATTAATCTAGAGAGGAAAATGAAGTCACGCAGAAAGGTAGTCGCTGTGTTAAAACATTAATCGTCTATACTGTGTGAATACCTGAAGAAAATGGCGAAATTTTTAAACGACAAAGGCACGTTATTTCGTAATTACCAATGATATCTACATAAGCTTTATTTAAGATTCAAATTTATCACCGTCCACTAAAGTCATTTGACACCTTTTTCCGGAAAGCTCTAAATAAATTATCCAACTCCTATCGCACTGCTTTTATCAACTTAGATTCTTTTTATTCGTTTCGTTATTCATATTTTCTCTACTGTACGATTATTTATAGAATAATATGACGAGCCAAAAATCTCAGTGATATAAGTCAAGATTCTAGTCACGTATTTGAGCTCTTAAAAATAGCATCCTCTTAGTTTCATAATTAGGTAAGTTATAATTTTATTCTCTTTCGCAATACGAGGTAATATAGCGAATTTTTATAAAGATAAACGAGGAACATTGTTTTATAAACTATAATAAATGAACTGATTTATATCACTATGATTTTCATTCCATATAATATTATCAGAATACTAATATTTTCTTAAAATTAGAAATTCTCGAATCTGTCGTCGTTAGATACCAAAAAGAACATACGTGAAAAACAAATCAACAACACAAGTTTCTAAAAGTAGCTTATAATATGATACAAATACCAGCGTTACCTATAAAATTTCAATAAAACAACTTTTCAACTCAGTTGTTCAAACTTTGCCCAATGGAATATCAAACAATCTCTTTTTATTTTTATTCCGACTTCTTCCTCTTCTTCTTCTTCTTCTTCTTCTTCTTCTTCTTCTTCTTCTGCTTCAAAACACAAAACTTCCAAATGATTTATATAAAAATTACCATAAGATTACCATAATAAAAATTCTTTGTCGCATTATTTACCAAACCAAAGCTTCGTTGCCCGCGGCAAAAATACTCTAACGACCACAAAACGATAAAGAACGACGAACGTAGAACAACGAAGTAGCAAACACGGTTGCCATAAAAATTCAGCGAACGCCATTTGCATATTGCGAAAATTCTACTTCGGTGTTAGATGGAATCCGTGTTCGTCGAAAAACGAATCATGCAGGTACGTGGTTTGGCCAACCGGTGAATCGCTAGAAATTGAAATGAGCGCGAAGAAAAGAAACGGGCAATTCGGGTCGAGAAAACTGGAACGTCCACGTTCCTCCCACGCGTTTCTATCCGCGATCGATAGTAACACGTCGCTCGGACTACACTGTTGGCATAATCAATACGGACTGATATATCTGTAATAGGAGCGAAAGACAGCCGGCTAGCAAATGGTAACAAAAAAAAATCCGAGGGGGAGAAGAGAAATAGCGATGATAGATCGTTGACGGACGAGCACACGATATAACTTGTCATTCGAGGAAGGGCTGACTAGCCGCAAAAATTGCGTGCATCCTGGGACAGTGCTTATTCGTGTTGTTTTCCCTCGTGTGGTTGCTTGTACGAGTCCTTTCCTCGTTGCTTTATTTGAATAGAAGGTAGTTTTATAAGACGTACGTGATATTTTCAACTGTGATCGTAGATTTCTCGAATTGATTCTTTTTTAGTATTTTCGATACGAAAATGGTAAAAATAGTAGAGGATTTATATTGCGTTTGGTAGATAAAAGATAAGACATGTAGAGCATGTGAATTGTGATTGAGATTGAGAGACGTTAAATTAATAAAAATTATAGTCTTTAATATAATAAGTAATAGAAAATGATGAATATGGTGAATCCAATAAGCGAAGTAACACGCGCGCGGAATTATTAAATTGTAATTGAATTTTTAAAAAGGATTGCAAAGATGATAGGAATACTATGAACCAATTAGATTCGATAGAATTACTTTAATCAAATAAATGTTCGAACTTTCGCGTGTTTGTGATATCAACGTGAAAGTTTAAGATTTATAATGAATGGAAAATATCAACGTTACAATAAATCTTTAGATATCAGGTAGTTTATTTTTTCAGTTGCGATACATTCCGATGTTACGTGGATAAACGCGATTAATACGTTCAATTCGAATTGGCTTTAATTAAGCTTTCAACAAAACGTAATCAGAGCATCACTTTTACGAGTATATCAAAATTTCTATAATTCGTAGAAGAATTCTACAATAATTAGTTATCTTGTCTTTAATTCGTTGTACGTACAGTATGAAGAGAATTTAATTAAAATTAATTACTTCGTCTCGTTACAAGCACTGAAAGAGCGGTAAATTTGTTCATTTTCAAAGCCTATAAACTCCAATCTCCTTTCAGAAAATATTCATTTTTGTTCGCACGTTTGCATAGCACTTTATTGCGAGTGAAGGTTAAAAATTTAAAAGTTCAAGTTTCCAAGCAACCATCGACTGACGATAAGTTTTACCGACTACAGGTAGATTCATAAGTAGTTTCGTGTTTCTTATAATGAATGTCGATTGTCTCTCGTCTATGTATTTACGTCTTTGTAAAATATTATAAAAGTAGTATTATAAGTGAGACTGATTATGAACTTCGTAAGTAACGAATAAGTATTGTCTCATAAAATATTATCGACTTATCCTTCACTACGTTTTTAATACCAAAATCGATATGTGTCTAAAAGGAAAAAACTAAAATACAGAAGTTATCAATTACATCTTTTAATTTAAGGTGTAACGTTAATTTGTGTAACTTAATATTTCAAACAAAGTAAGGATTTGAACGACTAATAATTAATAACAAATTCTCTTTTAACGTTATACTAATTAAATATGAACTGTATAAATATATAATTAGAATTTTGTGTCATGCAAATTAAACGAAACACTGAAAGAACATTAAAGAACCTGTATATTATCATCAATATAATTAATGTAATTACGTGTTGTTAATTTTCCAACAAAATTCCGTTTTATCCCCAACTTGAACGTCATATACAGAATAAATTAATTTATATTATATTGTTTATTACATTATTAATATTAACTTTTCTATTCATATCTTAATATAATCATATTGTAACAATTTATATTATTATATAAATAAACATTATGTACTAATCCAAAATCGAAAATGAATAAAATACATTTGATTTGAATGTAATTCTACATAATGGCAGAAAAGTATTAGCTAGATGCAATAAAGAAAACTAGGAAATTTAAATTATTTCTCAGATTCAGAAACTTGTACTCAATACATCATTATTTCCTTATATCTCTTACTAAAGTATCAATGATTGTAATGAATATCAACGATTTTAATGAGTATAAATGAGTATAAACGAGTAGTACTTATATTGCCACGTTATAATTAATAATACCATCAATCTTCTAACTAACTATTAGACGTATCTACCTACTGTAATTACGTAGAAACATCAGTGAAAGTATAGTAAGCTCATCTCCAAATTACATCATTAGTCTGTAATCTCATTTGAACGCTGCACATGATTTCTCTTCTCCGAGGCATCATCGAACGAGGCACAAAGAGAAGAGGAATTACTAAATAGTCATAACAATTTATTTCGTCTCAATCTCGTGTCAAAGAGTATTGCGCTAATTGAGAAGTTCAAGGTAGTAAAGGATGCAAGTTCAAAAAATAATAAAAAACGAATCACTTCGTAGAGAAAGATTCCATGTAGAATGTAACAAACAGAAGCTATATGTACTAGACATTTGTTTAAGTATCATTAACATTTTACCCACGGGGCATAGTATAAAGTACCTATTATACAAATAAATACGTGTAATTAATTTTACACATTGTTTTTACCACTTATTTTTCCTTTTCCTTTCTTTATAGCGTTCGAGTGATAAGTGGATTGTTTCTTGTACTTGTATGATTCATCATTTCAACCCATCAATTCCGTAATACACAGAATATTCGTGTTAGAATAATTAAACCTAACTAATGACAAGCGTGGCTTACTTATTAATCCAATTTCACGGCTGTCAATTTAGCTTTGTTTAAACAAGACAAAGAACACCGCAATATCACGTGCAAATAATATTGCAATCAGTCGCAAGTTGTTATTGTATAGCACGTATTCGCGTATGCACGCGTGGAATAATCGCTAACCAACTTGCGTGCCTTTACAATGTAACAGCCTTATGTATTCATAAAGTGCATCAATTATTCATCAGGCTTGGAGCTGAATGGGCCACGAGAAGAAAATCGCTAAATTTCCTTGCTTTCTCAGGCTTACTTGTTAGCTATGTTTAAAGAAATGCGAGACGCGAGATGATCCATCGTCGATTATGTAACTTTTTTGCAATTATTACAAGCTCAATTACGATGTTGGAACACGGAAGAGGTGTACGGATCTGATGAATAACGCGAAAGGAAGCAAATATAGATACTTATACGCAGGTATACACACGCGTAACAACTTATGCGTATAAATCCGATCGCAACGGGTTCCGTATTACGAGAGAATTAGAATTAGAACAGATCTGCAATTATAGAAAGTATCTAATTATAGAAACGTTAAATGATAGAATAGTATCCAATGTGATGTTCGTTTTCAAGTGTTTTGTTGGGAAAGGGTTGGTCAAGGAATAGCTTTCTATGCTCGATGAAGATATTAATTACTAATTTATTAGTAAGAGAAACAAGTCGTTTAAGAAGAATTTACGAAGCTACTTAAGGAAAAAGTGTTTGAAATAAACACTGCACATACTGCTTTATAATATGTTAATTCTCTGAAGATAAAACATCTTCCCATCCTTCCCAATTTTTTCTTAACATGAATTTTTTAAACAAATTCATAGAAAATAAACCAGATAGTCCTGATGGTTCAGATAGGCCACATAGTTGAGAAATAGACCAAAATACGTCATCCATAAAAGTTAGAAATAATTTCAGTCTAGTCTTACAATGGTCAATTAAACGGAAACTTTGAATAGCACGTTTCGAAGAAATTTTTATTGACAATTCTGTTAAAACTAGAGCTACCGAAGTGGTCAAAATCGATGGTTGTTTGTCATAAAATCGGTTTTATAAATTTACATCGATCCATTTTAGGGCAGTTGACTGATGTATTTTAAAATACTTGTATTATATAAATTTCTTCGTACACCGTACATTTTAATTTGTTGCTCTTACACTCCACGAATTATATACTTTATATATTTTTAAAATCTTACGCTGTAATAGTTCCAGTGTTAAGAATCCAATCGTTTTGCTCGCAACGACCAAACACAAGACAGCGAAGCACAAAGCGAATCACATTCTGTTATCTACCAAGCCCTGCAACGGATCAAACGACTTCCATTCTCTCAGCGGAATTAAATCGAATCAAGAATAAAGGGTAAGGAAGAGACGGAGCGTTGATTTACTCGGTTCTCTTGGTGCCAACAGAGACTTTATCTTTATCGTTGGTTCGCACGGTCTGTAACGGTGCTGAATTCCCTTGGGATCAGTCGTCGTGGCACAAGTGTAGGATGCAAATTCGCCCGACGAACCCTTGGAATTCGACGACGCTTCCGCTGTTTTGATCGCGGTTCACCGAGAATTCACAGCTACGATCACGTCGCATTTACATCTGAATAAGAGCGAAAAGAACCGAGTGAACGCGCTTTCAATTCGTGTGTATTGCGAATTCTACTTGAAAATAGGGTAGAGCATAGGTGAATTTGCTGCTGATTGAGTGGCAAGTTGGATGCGATTTTGATCACGTATTTCAGGATGAGGTTACGGGGTTGTCGCGTTTAAAGGAAGATAGTTTCTGGAGAGCAAATTTTGGATATTTGTGCGTGTTAAATATGTAAAAGATACGTAGTATTTCAAATAAGTGTATGTAAAAGTGCAAAATATATCAGCAATATGTTCGGTATAGGGTAAAATTAAAGGGTAGAATAAAGAGATAACAATAAGAAGACGTATTGAGATTCTCAAACCGTTCGTGATAAATTAAAACTTACTTACAAACGCAAAATAGATATTTAACACTAGAAATACCACGCCAGTCGAAACTACTGGTTCTACAATTTTACAAATGTGTCAACCCTCGCTTGGGGATCATGATCCCAGATGGATTAATAATGTACTACATAACATGGAATTCCTTCTGTAAGAATGTAATAAATCAATAAATATAAAAATATTCCATTATTACGTATTTTTTAAAAACCAGTCATTTTGAATCGTTTTGATAGAAATAGCTTCGTATTAACTATCGGTAGTTCTAGTGTTAATGATAATTTAACACAGATTTTAAGTATTTTCGTGTGTACCATAAACCGTATGAAATATTTAATTTGCGATAGAATATTTAACGATAGATATTTAACAATATCTTTGCAATTATTCCGATATTCTATGGTCTGTTTCTTCATAAGCTGTTTCTTCGAACTTACAATTTGCAGGTAAGATATAATGTTTATCTACTTCTACGTATAATATATATATTAAAAAATCATAAATGTACGACTTGATTAATTAATTATTAATTAATAATTAATTAATTTAATTATTAAATAATTAATTAATTAATTATTCTTGATATCGGCTAACCTTCGGAGGAAAAACATTACGAAAGAAAAGACAACGCATTGATCTTCCTATCCCGGTGTTTGCACACAGTCATATTGATCAATCGTCTTCCATATCTAAACAGATATGCGGAGCTTGCGAAATTTCTTTACACAGAATTGCAATAGGTACAGGGACGCACTTGAAATTTCTTTATGTACCTACATATAAGTACACTCGATGGAAAGTAAGCGAGGCAACTAAGGTGGTATTTTGTAAACGTAATTTTATCGACACGAATCGACACACTTAGAAGAATTATCTATTTCACGCTCTCACAAGCATTTTTCAATCATTTCTAAATCAACAGAATGTCATGTTATATGAAATGTCAATTTTCTAAATCATTTTTTTTTTCCAACAACTATTTTTATCTTTTTATTTGAAACTGACAATTTTCTCTTTCAAAGATGATTTTAATTTCTTCACATTTTTACATTATACAAACGCATTTTTTCGTAACTCGTTGAAAATCAGATATTTCGTATGTTAGAGCTTAATATTTCTTCATATTTTATAAATATATTACTGTTTCAACAGTTCAAATATCTTCCATTTTAACGCTGGGAAATAGGGTAATCGAAACGAGCGATCATTCGTAATTTTTCATAATTTTATAGATTTACAGCGATGCATTTTGAAAGATTTCAGCGATCTTCTATTAAATTTCTAGATAAACTTATCGATTTGTCTTTTATGTTCTATTACTTGTACATACATATTTTGTATATCCTTTTACACATATTTTCTTCGCATAAATTACGTCCAGATATCATTTTCCATATACACAGAAATTTTCATGTTAAGTTTCTCTTTCATATGAATTTGATACCTACGTGCTTCAATCATCAGCAATGCTGCTATTAAACTCTGTCTAAAATCTTATGCAATCAGCCAGAAACAAACGCTAAAGGACATTGCTCGAGAAAAGGAAAAGGAAATTAGCATACACGATTCAAAGATAGGATGCAAATCCATCGCCGATCGATCTTTCGTACACGATCGATCGTTCCTCCACGATCGACGTGTTCTACATTTAAATACGCATGAAGATCGGATCGATTACGAAAGTGTCGCACGTGGAATAGCAGAAAATCACTGCGTGTTCGTTCAACGACGTCCAGAAAAATTTGCGACAGGAGTAGGAAAAAGACAGCAGACAAACCAGAGACAGAAAGTCTATTTGCATAACGAGCCACTGATAAATCAATCTATTCGCGAAGAAAGGAATTGCGAAGTGAAGCGTCGACAGGAATAAACAAGCGTGCAATGTGAAACGTGATTTCGTTTCGAGGCTCGTTTCGATCATTTCTGCGGTGGATTCGTGTTAATTGACGGTGAGATCGTTGACTGAGTATTCAACGAACGGACGTAAATGGGGAGAAAAGCGGCAAGTATCGGCTAGAGCGAAACGGTAACGTCACGAAGTACCGTTATGTACATTATTCGTAATATTAGATTGATATTCGTTTGATATGATAGTGGCGTTTAAGATGAACGATGCTTTGTAATAGCATCGTGGAGATCTGGCAGATACAATGACGAAGAAATATATCGATGGACCAACTTCTCCAAATTTCCCCATAAATTTGTCCTAAAGAATATGACCTTTTTACCTACGTAATCTTTTTTGTAAAATATGATTTTCCAATAATAACATTCAAACAAGAGTAAAAATCATTTACGATATTTAAACGATATTTATTATAGATCTAAAAACAGTATAGTTACCGATAGTTTTAGTTCTTGAAACTTCATGTAGAAACTTTAGAGCCATTATTTTTTTGGTTCTATATTAATCGCAAAATGTTTTCAGAATCGATTCTTCTATCGATTTTACAATAATGTAAATCTTACGCTCATCGCTTTTTTAACTCTCTTCTATTATCCATTTTTATTGCCCACTCTTATCGCGCAGTTGTTTAATAATATGAATTACGATACCTTGTCTAAGCTTTAGACTCGAAGAACAGATTTTACGAAACGATCGGACGAACGATCGTATGTTTTATCAATGTATACTAAAGTTTACGGTAGTTGCTCGGTACACGTGTGAGTACGATTAGCTCGTAACAAACATCGTAAGCTGCTGAACGTAACTTTTCTTCTCGTAAGGGGAAGAGATTCGACCACAAGCGGTTAACAAATAAATGACGAGGCTCGTATTCGATGCGTAGTTGGAGATTTCTCCGATCGAGTCGAGGTGAGCGCGAGCTGAAACTTTTCAACGAAGAGCAAAACGTTTCCGCGTTGCGCGTCTCTCTACGGCAGATGCGTGCGAAAGGAACAACTGAACGCGAAAGTTCGCGTTTTATGACCGTGGCATTACGCCGGCGGCAGCCCGGTTGAAACGTTAACGATCGAAACGTTTTCCTGTCTAAGCGACGATGATTCGACGAGTTTCGTAATCCGAGGGTGAAATGCTCCAGCCACGCACACCATCATCCTCGAGAAAAGTTGAGAAACGTTTGAAACGCGTTCGATTACACTACGTTGGATACAAGTCAAGTTTCTGCCACTCACAAAATCTCAAGTAAATCTTAAAATCTTTTCTAATTCGAGCTTCCAATTTTTCGAACGTTTAATTCGACAAGTCCCGAGATCCTCGAATTAACTTTGTCAAATCCACCCAAATGAATGAACTGTATAAACAAAAGATATTAAACGCAACGCAGAAATTCCAATCCCTTTCTATCATTACCCATTACACGATAATTTTCAACAAAATCTTACAAAATCAAACCATCGTAAAAACCGTCAAACCTCTCACATTCGATCTACAATCTTACACTTATTTCACGAAATAGCAATAGAAAAGGAAGAAAGGAATATCTTTTTGTCTCGTGCTCTCCAAAGTGAACTTCGAAACTTCGCTGTTCAATTTCCCGAAAGTATGCCTATCTACGTACCATTGCATAAAAGCACAGACCTCTGCGTAAAAAGGTACAACGCACCTATCAAGAACAGCTCATATTCGCTATAGCGTATCCGAGAGATCAAGGAGAAGACGTATGATCGCATCTTGGTGGAGCATCTCGAAAAAAACTATCGCGTGCGTTTTAGCCAGCTCGGTGGACGACTCGACTCGCGTTCCTGGACGTTCCGCTTCTTCCTTGTCCGCGCAGAGGCGGCTAGAAAAAGCAAAGTGACGCGCAAGGCAGCGAGATGTATCTTGGGCAAACGCCACCACAAATCACCGCGATCGTTTCGCGAGAACGAGCGGAACCAAGTCCCTCTGGACGTCTTCTTCTTCTTCTTCTTCTTCCTCTTCTTCTTCTTCCTCTTCTTCTTCTTCTTCTTCTTCTTCTTCTTCTTCTTCTTCTTCTTCTTCTTCTTCTTCTTCGACAACGAGGGGAAAAAGAAATAGCCGGAAAAAGAGGGGAAAGTCTGGCGTGGAAAGGCTCGCGAGCACCATTTTCTCGCCTTCGACCAAGAAGCTTAATTGCGCGGATACCGTTTTAACGAAGTTGCGGGGAGAAGTTAATAAACTCTGGCTGAGCAATCAACGCTCATCCATCAGTTATATCGCGCCGTGTAAAACCTTATTGGCGAGTCGTGTTATGGTATACTATATATGCTCGGTGCCTTACTGTCTGCTGTCGTTCACCACAGAGAAACACTCGTTTAAATACTTGAACGCTTTCACCGTAGAACCTGTCGTACGTCCGAGAAATACAAACTATCAAGACTTATAATTATTACGACGAACAATTGGGTATCCTTCTTTTAAAATCTACTGTACAATCCACTACGTCTTAAATGTAAATGCGCGATATATATAAGGTTCAATTCTAGGATAATTCTGAAAATCGAGTTTATTGTGAAAATACTTAAATGAAATACAGAAGTAAACAACAATTAATAACAGTAATAATTAAATAAACAACAAGCAATTAATAACAGTAAACAATAAATAGCAAGTTCTGTGCAATGTCTACCTGAAAATCGAAAATCGATTTTCAACGTCCTGAGCTACCGATCTTTCTCCGTCTATCTTCAATGTTTTAAATAATTACTCTTTCTTCTGTGATCTTGTCTATCTCCGATGTTGGTCTCTGTCCGTCCGTTTGGGAAATGCGTGTCTCTCAAAATGGCTCTGCGTAAAACAAAGAAAGCTGCTCTGTCCGTGAAACAAAAGAAGTCGTGCTGTCCGTAAAACAGAGAAAGTACCCTTGTTTATCCGCATTTGAACTCTTAGAGAGTTTACATATATATAGGAGACAATATTTGTTAAATTTTGCGATATCGTTATTTTAATCGACGGTGAAAGGGTTAAAAGTTGTTTTAAACGACACGAAAGTTTAAGGAAGGCAAATATGGGAACGAAGGTGAATCGCGATTCTCGATGAAAGTCTTAAAACTATGACTCGCAAAGTTGAAGACTTGTATGGCTGGAGTTTTCTAATCTGAAATTGAATCGAAGTTGAAACTGGATTCGGACGAACAGGTATTGACGAATGTAATACGAAACAAATCCTTGGAATTCCTTTGTAGGTTCGATAGTAAAGTTGATCCACGTTCGCTTAAAAGATTACAACATTAGTAGTTTGTCGTGTAAAATCTTCCTAATCAAAAATCATCTTCTTTATGTCATATTGCTCGTCCAAAAATTCAGATACGTATACGTAGCTTCACGATTTTGAAACAATCGAAACAATTTTTACAACGTATATATTAACAACGTTAACGAACAGAACTCGTGGAAATGTAAATAGAAATAGAAAATCCCACGAAGACATCGATCCTTAATCAGTCAATTTCGCAATTAAATCATATCTTGTAAGAAACGAGTAGCTATGGAAGAACTTTTGAACGACCGTGTACATCCGATTCTTCTGCCGGCGAAACCACAAACAACACCATTCACAATACCTCTCCACTTGAAACCGATCCAGACCACGATGCTCGCAATCGAGGTCATACTCGTCCATAAAAATGGACGCGTTCTCGCGCCACTCCCCTGATTGTTAATCGAAGACGCGATCGAACTACGAAAAACAGAGAAACAAGTGGGCACGTTGGCTTAATTGCCGAGTTAATCTTCGAACAAACCACGGCACGCTGGTACAGTCGATCAACGACAAGAGGTTTCTTATTTTCACGAGGGGTATCGATAATCTTGCGCTTCCTACGACGCTGATTACGTTCCTTTCTTCGTTTTCGTTCGCCAGAATGGCGCCGCTCTTCCAACGATTCGCTACGATTCTCTGAATCCTTGTCGTATATCTCGATCGACTTGGAGCGTGCTTATTAACCTCTTTTAATCACCGATCATTCGTTAAATATCGACGAGAGCGCGAAAGGGGAGACGTAATTTTTAAGATGATTTTTCTGTATCCATTAATCGTCGTAGTATCCATTTCACGATCGTAAAGACGAATTCGTATAAATTCTTATAGCTACGACCTTCCACTTTTTAATCTAATTCTTTAAATTAATAAATCTTAATAAAAAAAAAAGATCTATTACTAGACGTGATATGATAATATTTGTATTTCTGTCCGCCTTGACTTTTGCACAAGTTCGGAATATCGTTGATCTTCGTAATAAAAATTGAGAATTTCATGGATTCTCCATTAAAAACAAGAAAGACGGATGAAATATCAGTGCAGAAATTGAATTTCATCGAAACAAAACTGCTATATCAGTTTTACAAATTATCGCGTAATAATAGAATCTCGTAGTCATAATCGAGTAACAATATCTCGAAATTGTATTTCCTGATAAAAGCAGCTGCAGTGCTTGCGAAAAGCCTCGGCTCTAATAATTTGATTGTACAAATGAAATAGCTTGAAAGTACTTGAATATGCAAAGTATGAAATTTTGTCATATTCTCAAATCTACTCTGCTTATCATACTTTAACGTTAAATAACTCGACCTAAAGTCCTGCCCAACTTAACGATATAATAATCTACGTTTTGTTAAACATGTATTTAAAAGATATAAGCCCCAGAACTCTACTTAATCCTGTTGTTTTCCTCGGATTCTTATGACACAGAGTATTATATTTTTATAGATACTATTAAAATAAATAATTACTAAATATTTAATTTGATATCCAATATTATTTCACTATTGTCTCTGTACGTTCCATACATTTTACGAATAAAACGTTCCAAAAGAGAAGTAAGAAGAGCAGAACGATTAATGATCGAAGCAACAGCCCTAATAAATTCTCCGTAGCTCCGCAAAATCACCAAAGATCTCAGGGATCCGCAGATTACTCACCACTTTGCAGTTTCTCCAATCCCAACTGCTTCCCACTTCCTCCAATTCCACGTTTCACTTCACAATTCACCTGCCATCGGAAGATTCACCTCCTGTATTTATTATTCTCACTTTCCAACCCCGAGCAACGTCCTCGCTATATTTCGTCGCGCTCGGTCCAGCACGGATTGTCCTAACGAGAACAAAATCGGTGAATAGAGACGCGCGATTAATCAAGCAGAACCCGCGTGCTTTTATCGTGTCCCTCGTGCGGAACTTTATCGTCGCGTTGCAGAGATAATGCCGGGCCGTCTGCACGCCGACACGCTCACAGCGTCCCCGAAGCCCGACGCGCGTTAAATCGTGTAGAAATCCAGGTTGGATGTGCACCGGCCTGAAGCCGCAGAACTCGCGTCCCTGACCTGCTCAACCGGTGGCCTCGATGAATCACGCGACCGGTAGATCTTCGGCAAGACAATCGACGAAAGTTCTCAGTCGGTTGCAGGGTCAGGGCACTCACTTTCGATTATAGCCAAACGCTTTGTTTCTAATTAATTAAGTAGATTATTTCGTTGGATTTGGTTAGCAGATTGACCTTTTTTAACGTCGATCGATAGCCAGTTTCCGTGGTGTTCTGTTATTGGCTTTCTTGCTTCTCTAAGGTTTGCAAGCTTCTTATAGCTGAGTTCTAGGAACTCACACAGGGCACTCACGTTCGATCGTAGTTAAATACTTTGCTTTTACTTGGTCAAGAAGATTATTACGTTGGATCAGAATGCTAGATCGATCTTTTAACGCGATTCGATACTCAATTTCTGCAGTATTCTATCGCCTCTTTTGCTTACGAAGCTTCTATACGATTTCCAAGCTTCTTATAGATTGGTCCTGGAGAGATTCTGTAAAACGCTGTAAGTTTTCGTTCGTTGGTTTCGTAAAGTTTGTATAATTGTGCACGCGGACGTTCGTGAACTCTTACAGTTCACTTTTGTAGATTTTGTACAACCTTTTAACTTGATTTTCTTGTTGTTTTCTCAGAATAGCGTAGGCTTCCTCGATTTGCTTCTTCTTCGACTTAGGCGTAATTCTCTAGCAGTTTTTAGTACACTTTTATAGATTTTCGTATGTTTTAAGACTTTCTTAATTTACTTTTGGAGCTTTTGTAGAGTACTACAGTTTACTTCCGTAATCTTTGAAACATTTTACGGCAAAATACTGCATACTTTTCTTGCTTGCTCCCTTAATCTTTTACAGATTACAGTAAGCTTCCTTAACTTATCTCTATAGCTTTTGTGAAATTCTCTGAGAATCGTTAGCACGCTTCTGTACCTTTCGTGAAGTTCCGTAAACTTCCTCAACTTGCTTACCTAGCTTTTACAAAGTACTAGGAAGCTTTCTCCGCTGTAGCGTTAACGAAGTTCTCTGAACTTTTACACTTTTCTGTCTTTCTTTCGTCGATCTATTAAATCTTTGATCCTTCTTCACCTTCTACTTTCTTTTTCCTTTCTTCTACTGCGAACAAAATTTATATAATCTTTGCAAGCTATCCTTGCATCGTAATTTAGTATAATTGTCTTACGCTGAAATCAATGGCCTGTACGCACACTCGCCTTCAATGAAGTTTTAATTTTAACGAATTACTTTTAATTAGAGAAACTCTTTTGTTTCGAAAAGTAATAATTAAACGAATAACTTCTGAAAATTTGCAAATTCTATTTCGAAAAATTTGTTTGCGCAAACAACGGGAATATTATACAAATTAACGAGAATGCTTCGCTAGGAAAAGTGAGTTATGAAATTAGAAAAATTTATAATTGATTGCAATAATTCTACGCGGGTAGAAAGTATGTATAACGAAGCTGTATTTAATCCTGATTACAACGGAGTACACTTTTACGAAGTCTTAAAATTCCTTCCTTTATTATCTTCAATAATCTCGAGTTTCTTATTTCACGAGAAAGCTCGTGGTATTCCTTGGGAACAATAAATTCGTGGCCTTCGAGTTTAATCTTCAACGATGTTGCAGCCCTTAATTCCAGAAGTTGTTCGAGTTCGTTAGACTCGATTGAAGTGGAAGTTTCGCGATTGCGGTTTAACTTCCCGATACGATATTTCACTCGATTTTATTACACTTTTGATCAACGAACTCCTCTTTTGATTCGATCTTTGATTAATGGAAGAAATATGTTTCTACTAACAATGTTGCGATTGGAATCTTATTTCCATTGTGAAAAGCTTCGTTTCGTGCTGTACAATGTCCATTGAATAAAATGATCCGAAGAAAAGAAACGTTTCATAGAAGCACGATCACTGAAATAAGGATTTCTGATTTAAAAAAGCAATAAATATTACATCGAAACGGCGATTCTCTATCGGTTCATGAAGATTTAATTCAATCCCGGAACTTTAAATCGAATCCGTTGTTGCTATATTTTTCTACAAATCGACTCCTCTTTATCGTGTCAACGATATATTATTCGTTATCTTCGAAATGTCAATACGGCTTATTATCAGGTTGCGTCTGAATAGGCTTTGAACAAACTAAGCCGGTGATTTATTCCACGATTTTACACTACGATCCTCGATACGACACTTTTCAAACCGGTTTTCTCGCCTGGTTATCTCAATTCCCTCGCTAACCTAATTCTTTCTTTTCTACTCTAATGATCGCCGTATCTCTTCGATAAAAAAAAGAAAACGAAAAAAAATCACTTTATGAATCATCGAACTATTATCGATTAATTTACTTATCATTTAGAACATTTCCCGATCTCGATTTCCTAATCCCAAGACCAAGACACTTTGCTCGTCTTCAAAGGAAACAAAGTTATCGGCTAATCTGAAGCTGTTTTTCATTCAGAACATTTCTTTAATCTTTCAAGAGTACAAAACACTTAGATTCTCGCGAAGAAAAAAGTTATCGATCGCTCGTGCTAAAATTTCCTAATCTCCAATTTAAGACACTTTATTCGTCCTCGCTACGACAAAAGAAATAATTACCGATCGATCACGCTAAAATTCCTTCCTACGGTGAACTGTGAAACTTCACGGCGAACAATTTAACCTTTCACTGCACGTGTTCGTCGAAACTTCGTCTCCGCCAAATTTCCATCCTTAAAACCCGCAATACTCGGATTATCACCCGGCAACTTGCCAATCTAATCCCTCTGTGGTACCGGGCCTCGTTTTCCTCTCGATCGGACAGCAAGAGACGAGGAACTCTCGTGCCAGAAGACAGAACTCTCGATCTCGAGTTCCTTGGACTTCCTCTTGAGAGCAAGTTAACCAACAATCCCGTGGTGTAGCTCTATCTAGATCAGCAACCTGTTGATCAGTCCTTTCGACGACTACCTTCGTTGCACGAGTCTTAACGAACAGATACCCGATCGAAAGTTTGCAATTTATTTAGAGCCAGATCTCGTCGAACATTGATCAGCTATTTGAATTTCCGATCGATTTTCTCGCGGTTAGGTCTTTGTGCACGAGATTCGTGACGATACTGTCGTCGTGAAACGATAGACTAGTCGATAGTCGCTGGAATTACGCTTTCGAGGCTGCTTCAACTGGAAACGGATTCGTCGAGGCGTCCAAACTTGGCCATCCAACTTCTAGATGTCCAAGTTGGACTCTGCGGCGTTGAATCGGCTACTGGGTCTTCCTAGAAAGTGCTTGGTACTCCCTGATTGGAGGCAAAGACGTGTTATGATCGATGGACCATTTGTCTCGTTGCATTAAGCGCAATTGTTTCCTAATTGTACAAAGGTATCGTAATTGGATTTGCTTCCTATTGGTTCTTCGACTGTATCTCTTCTTCTCTGATAAAGTAACGGTTGACCGTGAAGATTTTTTAATGTTTGCAGATAATATAGAAAGACTCTTTTAAAGGTACTTTGTTAGCTTTGTTGAAAGTAAGAAACTTTCTAAGATTCTTGTACCGTTTCTTCCTCTTATTTATTCCGTAAATTGTTTTATTCAACAATCTTACACGCGTAGGAAAGTTGTGCGGAATTTTCGAACGATCACCGAGTCTTCGCAACCAATAGTTCCCTTCTCTTACGAATAAGAATCCCTTAGAAATCCTATTCCACTCTGCAAGCACGACTGATGTCTCTACTCACTTCGTCGCAGTATCAACCACGCTCCTAAGCACCAAACAACCCCCCGGAAACACACTTCTCGACTTCTCCTTACCGCGTAATAACAACAATCACACATACACGCACAACGAGTGTCTTTCGATCTTTGCAATTTTATCCAGACTTTTGTCAGAGTACAAATTTCCAGCGACGATCCTCCAACGATTGCAATTTGATTTCTCAATCTATTTGCTATCGACGACTCTCGTGAATTATCGCGATATCCTCCGAAAGGAGGATCGAGAATAGATCAAAACATCGCGTTGCTGGCGCGAACGAGGATCGAGTCGACGTAGGAGCGCGCAGACCGCGCGTTTTCGAACATGTTTCCCGGCGAAGTTCGATCGATTGGGGGCCGCGATATCGCTCGATCGGTAAGAACGGCGGCCGAGGGTTTGGCGACGAGCCGGAAGCGGCGGCGCGACCAAAATGGCGGAAGGTCAGGGTTCGCGCGGTAGATACGGACAGGACACGCGACAACGAGACCGATCGGAAACGTGTCGAAGGATAAAACCGAGCGCACGGCGCAGGTAAGAGAGGTTTTCGAGCAACTACGAGCCGGTCAGAAGGCGGCGTGTCTTTCTCCCCTGCATCGTGCATCAACTCGCCGGAGAGAGGGAAATGGCGAAACGATGGTAGGAGGTAGAGTGTAGTGCAAAAAGTACGCGGGGAGGGGAGACGTAGGTGAACGCGATAGATCTCTGTTCTCCGGGAATCGGTATCAGGATCCCGATTATAGATCAGATTAAGTACAGTACGTATTCGTACGCGACGATCAAAAAGACGTAGTCGTCTTTGTATAATGCGATCAAAGGATCGCAACTACCGTCCAATATATCGCGATCAAAAAAATTCCAATCACTCTCGTATAACGCGAACAAAAAAATTGACCTCGTGTCACGCGATCAAGAAATTGCAATCGACCTCGTTCCATATTTCCACGTTTTTTTTTTTTTTTTTTTCGTGAATTTTTGAACGAAAATCCTAGTGATCATGCCCGTATATATTGGGAATACTCTTCCTCTTTTAAGAAGATTTATAATAAGATTTATAATAATATTTCGTGTATAGCATAACGTGTCAGATACTTTGTAACTTGAAAAATAAACTGTAATCTACGTTGTCGTGCGTGATGTTTCTTCGCCTAGCTTGAATCCTGGAGGCGCCCCTACAAATATCGCCCACATATTTTTTAACCCTCGTGTTTATTTCAAATTATCGGTACCACACTTATCATCTGTAATTAGTGCAATGTCAATGTCGAGAGTAAAAAAGAAAGTGTTACGTTTAAAAAGATACTTGTTGTTAGTAAGATATCGCAAATAATAGCAAACGATATGAAAAATATTTCTTTCTGAATGGTATCGTAAGATCACGCATACACGCTATTAAAATTATTTCTTCGAATGGAATTTCAAACATCCATCAACTGTTACGTCTTTATTAAGTATTACGTTCCTCGCAATTTTAAACGTCCATCATCTGTTACGTCTTTATATTAAGTATTACATTTTTCGCAACAGGTATTACATAATCGAGATGATGCGTTAATAAATTTAATTGCCGGTTAATTTGAAAGTCACTGAGAAACAAGCGGAGATATAACGGAGATTGAACGAAGATACATTTTTTTAAAATAATGCTATATGTACTAAAGCCACGCTCTATTTCCATGATACTGTTTCGTCTGGAAATTGCCCGTCTGAACCGATTCTGAAAATGGAAATCATTAATTATCTGCGCGCTGCTAAAACGGTTAAGGAACATCACGATGTTGAAAGCTTGAGAGGCCGGTTTTTACAGTTACGTTTATGAAAATATGTACGTCTGAAATAGTAAACTGTGAGTGCTTGAATTTCAATAAATCGGACGAAACTTGACGATTATCTGAGAATTATTTAAAGCGAAAATAAAGTCTTCAATGTTAAGAATTTTTAATGAAAAATGATTCAAGTAATTGTTTAGTTTTTAAAATGTCAGTTCTTAGCTGGCAACTCCAAACAACTACTGACAGATTTCGTAGTCTTCTTTTTACGATTGTTAAAGTCACGCACGAGTCTAGCAAAATTGATGTTCGCCCTTTTTGAGATAAAAACATAGTTATACGTATTACATCACTTTAATTACGGCTAAACCTCTTGGGAAAAAAACTAATTAACTTTAGTTTTATAAGTTTTCCAATTTCATTACTCTGTTGGATAATTACTGTTCGACTTGTAGAAAAATACTAAAACAAATAACTTTGGACAAAATGACAAATGACAAAAACTTACTCCTATGATTGTAGTTATCTTAAGAACGTAATTATTTATATTAATCTTAATTCGCAGAGCAAATTACAAATGCAGTAATGTTTGTAATATCGCCATTTTTGTCTGCTCTGTAATTTATCGAGTTGATCAAAGGTATAACTGTAGAACAGCTCGATTATGTGGCATACTTCTTGTAAAATGTTACAGGTCGACAGCTGTAGTTTTAATAACATTGTAGCGAACACCAAGTAGTTTCGCATAAAACTTAGTCGGCTAGAAACAAAGTAAACAAATAATAATCTTATCGATCGGAATTACTGTTTTATCAAGTAATCGATCTTTCACAGGTTCCATAAGCGAAGAAACATGTACAAAACATTGTACAATTCATAAAATAGTATCAATCGTAATCTCCGTATTACGATAATCCCAACAATACTATTTGTTGACTAGAATTTTATAATCAATCTTCTGATATAGAAAATTGAACGTATTTCTTTTCGTTTCGAGTAAAACTTCACTAACAAATTTGTTACTTAATTTCGTATTAGGATAAGGAGATTAGAACTTTACAAAGTTTGTCGAAAAATCTCTTTAAAGATCGCTTTTAAAATTATCTTCGTGTTAATTTTCTGAAGGATTCGATATAACTCTGTGAAGCATCGATTCGTAACGTTCACATGCTTGCTGTTGTAGAACCAACGTTCTACAAAGGAAGAAACATTTCAAAGACGATGCATTCGAGTCGCAATTTTACGCACAGCTGACTTCGCTAACCCTTTGCTGTCAGTTGGTTCCTGCCTAAAGCAACAGGTGGTCGTCGATGCCACGTGTCGATCCTGGAAACAACCTGCAATTTTGCATTTTGCAATCGCAGAATCTAATCAAACCAGCTACAACGATTTGAATAACGTAACATGATACCATCGACGTTAATTTTGCAAATTATTCGGATAAAAATAGACAAAGATTCAACTATAAATTTCAGCGAATATATCGGATGTAGAGAAAGGTTCTGTACCGCTATGAATTAGATTTAGCTGCATTTTTTAGAAGGCTGGGATAATTTCAATTGTTCGATACTAAAGATACAAAGTGTGTTTTCCACGAACAAAATCTGATAATTAAAACTAATATAAATAATATCTATAAATAAGATCTAATTTCCATTTGTTAGGAGGTTACGATAATTTCAATTGCTCGATACTAAAGATATCAAAGTCTCCTTTTCCACGAACAAAATCTGATATCTAAAAGGTACAAATCTGATAATTGAAAGTAAAGTCTAATAGATGCAAAGTAAAGATCCAGAAAATCGGAGCAACGATACGTATAAAGAAGATTCGAAGACCTCGAATGAAAATTGCTATTTTATAAAAATAAGAAGATTTAATAATTCCAATTAATGTTTATTATTTTAATATTTAATCAAAGAGACGTGGCACGTGAATGAATTACAAAGTAGCCTTTGCCAATCTTTTAATAGCTCGTATATTGTTCGATAGGGATTTTACAGGTGTACATTAATGGGAACAACGTCGTAAATGACTCATCGTAAAGACAGCCGGAGTTTTGTGTCCATCACGCTACAAATCGTTTAATACGTGTTCGATACAATTTGAACCATCTATTTTAATAATCGGTAGACTTCGTTCCTATACATACGGCGGACAGATATACAAGAACATCATATCGTACAAAATAGTAGCAGTAGTATCACCACCAGTTTCGTTCCCACGGATTCTCCTTTTATATACGGTACCCTCTCATTGACCTTCGGTATTTCCAGCTTATCGTTCTATTTCGTAACAAATCTTATAAAAATACGATCTTCTAACTCTTTATTTGGCCACCGTTCCATTCTTTTCTCTATTCGTTTCTCTTTCTAATAAAAATACACAACCTTCCTTTCTTCGTTTCTGAATTTTAGATATATTTCGTAAAAAGTACGATACTCAAAGAGCTACGATAAATCGTAATTTTGTACCCCGTTTTCCTTCACCTTCTTTTTTTACTTTCAATTAGAAACTACGTGCGATAATGAATGTATGAAATCAAATAGTCTCGCCGAAATCAACCCACAAAAATCTCATTTTTTCTTTGTTTCTCCGCTTTGACGAAGAAATTAAAAACTACCATAAATGAATTATACAGCGGCGAATCAATGATAGGAAAATAACAATGTATCTAGATAACGAATATTGATGTATTTCTGAAAAAATATATAAAATATAGAAAGTAAAATACCTATTACGATATCGAATAAATGAAACGAATTTCCATTTTGATTCAATTCCTTCAGCGATTTCCTTTAAAAAATACGTGTCCATAAAAATGTACATCCACATTGTTCCAGCAATAAGCATACAAAATGATACCTAAATATATAAATAAGAAGTTTGATAAAGGCTTAATTAAATTGTTGTCTCGGCCTGACATCAAGAAACTACTAGATATCAATAAAATAAACAAGAACTCTTTTTAACCGGACATTGAGAAGTCACATTTTATTTTTAAGATAGTACCAAACATGAAACAAACAATAAACTTTGTTAAGCAATTTATCCGATAGTTAACCAAATTATCCTCGATCGTTTCAATCAGTCGCCAAATAAAGAGTTAAAACGCTTTCACCTTGTAGAGCAAAGAATCGAAACGATTACAGTGGTCGTCGCCTCGCTAGTTGCGCGTGTGTCTCGATCGTACATCGTGGAAAACATCCTCTCGTTCACGTCGAAATAAGCTTCTAAACCGAAACTCAGTGGCGTTGGAAAAATGGTAAAAATGGAAAAATTCGATGCTTTCTCTCGATTTTGCACGGTCGTTTTCGTCAATAAATATATACCGTACACAGAAATCGATCGAAAGAGGAAAACAATTGAAACATCACGGAAGGACCTTATTATCTACAAAAAGCCATATTAGATGAGCCATTCGATGACGAAAGACTTTTCTCACTTTTCTACTCCAACTTCCTTTCTTTTGCTCTTCTAATTTTCTCCTTTCCTTTTCGCTCTTTTTCTCTTTTAATTTGGTTGTTCGCTTATTATTTCTCTATCGTTTCTTTTGTACTTGTTTTGTCCCATTTTTAACCCTTAAAGGCTACCATGAGCGAAGTTTCACTTTGTGCACAAATTTTGTTTCTTCGTAATATATTAATCGTACGTTATATTCAACGTTACTCAGAGTTTTGTCTTATATTAATAATTACAATCGATAAATTTCCTACTTTTTTATTGCATACAATAAAGACAACGCTGAAACTGATTGACTGAAACTAATTTGAGTAAACCAACAGAAACTAATTTTTTGAAACGCGCTATAAATTCACAATCGGCTAATATTCCTAGTTATAAACCTTTGTATTTCTAAATATCAGACACACTCGAGTATGAAACCTATAGTTTACTCTCTCTTCCAACAAATACAATTTAAATTGTTGCTGCGAGCCCGTCAATTGCATTTGCTTGACTTCGTCATTTATGAAAATAACCAAAAATGTGCCGAGCCAGGGGTGAAATTTCATTCACGATAGTATTAGCGTGATTTTCTTGAACAACAGCTTCTAAGGGTTAATTTTCGTTTTATCCTCGGTTATATTCGCCGCGTGGAACTGAACGACGGATCAGAGGACTAAATGAAGGATTAAAGGCATTTCGACGCGTGTATAAATATGTAATGTAAATAAACGAGGAAAGAGCTTTGATTTCCTTCCACGAAACCAAAAACGCACTCGGGGCTGTTGTACTATGATCAATGATTTTTTTATTAAACAAATTAAATACAAAAGATCGCATCTTTTTTTCTCTGTTTTCCTTGTTGCTCGTACTGTCGACCGCGACGCGCAGTCGCTCCATTCTCGAGTTGATATAAATAATTAAAAACAACAGAAGAGAACAGGGGAGGGCAAGGGGCATTAAATAAAAAGTAAAAGAAGTCATCAAGAGGTAAAAGCAGGGCGGAGATCGTGGAAGAAGACGTTAAAGGCTTTTTCTACATCTTCTGACTCTCTCTCTCTCTCTCTCTCTCTCTCTCTCTCTCTCT